>NC_136485.1:100150825-100230825 GCF_053919585.1 Euprymna scolopes
ACATTTGAGACATTGTCTGTGCTGGTAATTTCATTACAAACACACCAAGCACATAACTCACATTTCATCCTTTTTCACTTTTCTTGGATATGTTACTAATTTCTAAAATCATTGTTAATGATGTAACCCACATAACCGACTCCCTCTTACTAAAATATTAGCTTTAAGACTATATCTGGGCTGTTCATTTCATTATAAACACACCAATCCAATAACTTACATTTAATCATTTTCATAATTCTTGGATATGTTACTAATTTCGACAATCGTTTTTTATAATTTAACCCACATAATATCCTTTCCTTTTGCTAAAATAATTACTTTGTGGCATTGTCTGGCGTGTTGTTTCATTACAAACACACCAACAAATAACCTGCATTTCATCATTTTCATAAGTCTTGGATATGTTACTAATTTGGACAATAACTTTTCATGATTTTACGACATAATCGCACCACCTTCCTATATGGGGTATTCTGTTAGCACAATATCCACCTATCTGATCCAATCCCAGGTATTCTCCTAGGAAACATCCCACCTATTTCATCCAATCCCAGGCAACGTCAGGTATTTTGCTAGTACCACCTTTCTTATACAATCCCCGGCAATGCTGGGTATTATGCTAGTACAAATATCCAGCTATGAAGCCATATCCAAGAGCGCTCACTGGCATAATATTACAATGATTGCATATTAATCTAATGGTATTCGACAATGAGGCTACATCCAAGGGAGGTCACTTGCATATTATAACAATGATTGTATATTAATCTAATGGTATTCAAAAATGAAACTACATCCAAGGGAGGCCACTTGCGTAATCTAATGGTATTCGACAATGAAGCTACATCCAAGGGAGGTCACTCGCATATTATAACAATGATTGTATATTAATCTAATGAAATTCGACAATGAAGCTACATCCAAGGAAGGTCACTTGCATATTATAACAATGATTGTATATTATTCTAAAGGTATTTGTCGTCCGAAGGGTTGAGCTTACAAAACGATGCCGACCTCGTGAAAATCCGTGGCCTCTGTCGAAAGTTTTAAGCAAACATACAAACATACATACATGCATACATTTAAACAGACAGATGAGATCTATATTATAGATGTTTGTTTTATGGTCATTTAAACATAAAATAAATTGCATTGAGATACCTTATATATTAAATTCTTTAACTGGACGTTCTGGTGAGGTAGTAGGCTGAGAGCATATTTAATGTATTTTCCGGAATATCAATAATTGCGATGCACCTGAAGAGCCAATTTAACTCACGATAATTCCGAACCGCTACAACATTCATAAATCAAGGGGAGTGTGGAGCCACCCTTTAATTGCCATTGCTCCCAGGTCCACTCTGACCCGGAGTGGTAGTACTTGTTAGGGTCTCAACTATGGGTTAAATAGAAACCGACTTGAAAACAACAAATATATTCTATTAAAAAAATTTTCTTCAAAATCTTTGGATTCGGCATGAAAAGGGTTGATATGCCGTAAAAAAAAAAAAGAACAACCAACCAACCCACAGCTTAAAGATGTAACACAAAGTCGGGAAAACGGGATATGAAAGCCAGCGTCCTAGGGAATGAGTACTCCTACTTTCAATAAAAAAAAGCCTGGGCAGTTCTGTCAGTTTTCTTCTGTAGGGCGTCTCTAAATAAACTAACGTCTTGTCAAAGGGTGAGAAATGACCAAAAAGTAAAGACTCACAGAAATACGAAGGGTTTTGGCACGAGGATACGTTTTCCCTACAAGTAAACCCTGACTAAATATTCAAAATCGCATAGTATTTGCAGCACAAATAAGATCTCCTCGCAATGGTTTATCCACACGGGCATTTACGAGGAATAGTACATGTTCTTTGATTAATATTACCTGAAGTAATAGCATGAAACTGGATACGCCACCAGACTAGATGGAATCTAGCAAAACCAGAAGAAAGGTTATGCCATGACATATCTAAATGGTCAACTAGGGAAAAGGAAAATCATGTTCTTCGCAAACTCAGAGTTTGAGAGGTAAATGATAACTTTAAATGGATATTCGAATATGTAGGTGTCTCATATAGAGATCAAGCGTTAACCCCAAGAAGTATGGATCCTTGATTTATGAGAACGTTGATTGGAGAAATATGAAACGAAAGATAAATACATATTGTACATAAAAAGAAAGACAAAAATTGATAGTTACAAGACAAGCTTAGACAATCTACACTAGTTAAGAGTTATCCGGTCATGGGAACAATATCCTAAATCCAAAATGAAACTGCCGTGAAACTGGAAATGAGATTCGGTCTAAATGGAATAATGGAATGGTCAATGGGTAAATACTGTCCAAAGAAAATAATAATAATAATAATAATAATAATAATAATAAATATATTATTAATAATAATAATAATAATAATAATAATAATAATGATAATAATGATAATAATAATAATAATGATAATAATAATAATAATAATAATAATAATAATAATAATGATAATAATAATAATAATAATAATAATAATGATAATAATAATAATAATAATAATAATAATAATAATAATAATAATAATAAAAATAATAATAATAACAATAATAATAATAATAATAATAATAATAACAATAATAATAATAATAATAATAATAATAATAATAATAACACGGAAGATTCATAAAAACGACAAAAGATGAGAATAACGAAAACACTTGGACATGGATGCGAAAAGGACATGTAAACCGAGAAACTGAATCCCTAATAACTGCAGCACAAGATAACTCGATAAGAACCAACCATATCAAAGCAAAGATCGATAGAATACGAGAAAATAGCAAATGCAGGAATAAGAGACGAAACGATAAACCATATAGTAAGTGAATGCAGCAAACTGGCCCAAAAAGAATACAAAAACAGGCACGACCTAGCGGGGAGGGCAGAACTGCATACCTGTGGAACTCTGTTCCGTCTGCCTGCTTCCCACCGGACTACAACTTGGATGTCTTCAAGTCCAACATTAACAAATTCCTAATGAACCGCCCCTTTAAGTAAACACTTCATCAAATCTCCACACTAACGTAATGTACTTGCAATAACCCTTATCCCTGAATGGCTTCCGGGCCTTGATAAGTGGTCATCATTGTGTAAAAAAAACAAAAAAAAACAATGAAGCTACATCCATCCGTTGCATATTATAGCAATTATTGTATATTATTCTAATGGTATTCGACAACAAAGCTACATCCAAGGGAGGCCACTTGCATATTATAACAATGATTGTATATTATTCTAATAGAATCTGACAGTGAAGCTACATCCAAGGGAGGTCACTTGCATATTATAACAATGATTGTATATTAATCTAATGGTATTCGAGAATGAAGCTACATCCAAGGGAGGTCGCTTACATATTATGACAATGAATGTATATTAATCTAATCGTATTCGAGAATGAAGCTACATTCAAGGGAGGTCACTTGCATATTATAACAATAATTGTATATTAATATAATGGAATTCTAGAATGAAGCTACACTCAATGGAGGTCACTTACATATTATAACAATAATTGTATATTAATCTAATGGTATTCGACAATGAAGCTACACTCTAGGGAGGTCACTTGCATATTACACCAATGATTTTATATTATTCTAATGGTATTCGACAAAGATGCTACATCCAAGGGAGGTCACTTATATATTATGGCAATGAGTGTATATCAATCTAATGGTATACGACAATGAAGCTACATCCAATGAAGGTCACTTTCATATTGTAACAATGATTGTATATTAATCTAATTGCATATAATAATGATGATTGTATATAAATCTGATGGTATTCGAGAATGAAGCTACATCCAAGGGAGGTCACTTACATATTATGACAATGATTGCATATTAATCTAATGGTATTTAACAATGAAGCTACACCCAAGGGAGGTCACTTACATATTATGACAATGATTGTATATTAATCTAATGGAATTCGAGAATGAAGCTACACTCAAGGTAGGGCACTTGCATATTACACAAATGATTTTATATTAATCTACTGGTTTCGACAATGAAGCTACACTCAAGGGAGGTCACTTGCATATTATACCAATTATGGTGTATTAGTCTTATGGTATACTACAATGACGCTACATCCAAGGGAGGTCACTTGCATATTATGACAACGATTGTACCTCAATCTAATGGAATGTGACAATGATACTACATCCAAGGGAGGTCACTCGCATATTGTAACAATGATTGTATATTAATCTAATGGAATTCGACAATGAAGCTACATCCAAGGGAGGTTACCTGCATATTATAGCAATGATTGTATATTAATCTAATGGAATTCGGCAATGTAGCTAAACTCAAGGGAGGTCACTTGCATAGTATAACAATGATTGTATATTAATTTAATGGAATTCGACAATGAAGCTACACTCAAGGGAGGTCACTTGCATATAATAACAATGATTGTATATTAATTTAATGGAATTCGACAATGAAGCTACACTCAAGGGAGGTCACTTGCATATTATAACAATGATTGTATATTAATCTAATTGAATCTGATAATGAAGCTACATTCAAGGGAGGTCACTTGCATATTATAACATATATACTACACAAGCACCTTCAAAATTGTCAAATGGGACCTATACTGCACAAGCATCTTAAAAATTGTCAAATCGGCCTATAATGCACAAGCACCTTCAAAATAGTCGAATCGGACCTATACTTCACCTATGTCATACAATCCCAGGCGACGCTTGGTATTCTGCTAGTACACATCCACCTATGTCATACAATCCCGGGTGATGCCGGCTGTTCTGCTAGTGCATATACACCTACTTTATCCAATCCTGGGCTATGCTGGGTATTTTGCTAGTACAGATATCCACCTATGTAATCCATCCAGGGCGACGCTGGACATTTGGCTAGTACATATATCAACCAATTTTTTCCAATCCCAGGCGTCGCCGAGTGTTCTGCTAGGAAAAATTCCATGAATTTTATCCAATCCCAGGCCACGCCGGGTAATCAGCTAGTATATATGTCGTGCTAGTGCTATGTCATACAATTCCGGGCGACGCTGGGTATTTTCCTAGTATATATATACCAATTTTATCCAATACGCATTTTTTTTTTTTACTTGGTCTTTTTTTTTTTTTTTTCTTAATTATGCCTCCCACCTTCCTCCCTCTAAATAAAATTAGTTAATATACGAAAAATATATAATACGGATCTTTTTTTTTACTTGGTCTTTTGGCTAAGATCAAAGTTTAGTATCTATCTTAGAAATAAAGCGGTTTCATCTTTCGCCCCCCCCTCCCGCTAACTCATATTATGCCTCCCACATTCCTCCCTCTAAATAGAATTAGTTGATATACAAAAAATATATAATACGCATCTTTTTTTTTTACTTGGTCTTTTGGCTAAGATCAAAGCATAGTATCTGTTCTTAGAATTGAAGCGGTTTCATCTTAGGAAACATTCAATGTATTTCCACCCACATCGGCTAATTATATCAACCAATTTTTTCCAATCCCAGGCCACGCCGAGTGGTCTGCTAGGAAAAATTCCATGAATTTTATCTAATCCCAAGCTGTGATGTTTGGAATATGACATCTTGTCTTAATTTAATATACAAAAAATATATATTACGCATCTTTTTTTTTTTTTTTTACTTTACTTTACAAAAAAGAAAACAGAAAAACGAACGTTAAAACTTGTGAAAAATGGCTTAAATAAGCCAGTTTCGATATTAAAATTTTAAAAATCGGTGGGTACCCGGGTGTTTTTGGGTGTGTGGTCGGAGGTGGGGGTGTGAATGAAAACCTAAGAATAAGCGAAGTAAAAAAAAACAAAAAAAAAAACAGAAAAACGAACGTTACGTGAAAAATGGCTTAAATAACACTGGCTCAATATTTAAATTTAAAAAATCGAAAAAAAAAAGAAGACATCTCACACCACGATTCGAACCCAAAACGTTTAGATAACGACCCAATGCGCTAACCAACTGAGCTAACACGACGTACATGAAATTTAGTCAGTTCTTCAACTATTTAAATTAAATCCGGTCATGACGTCATCTGACGCATGCGTAGAACCGGTCGTTGTCATGAGAGGACGGTTTTTGTTGACCCCATCCTGTCGAAAATTGTCGATTTCGGGGTGAAAAAATTAACGTTTTTGGCCAATTTTTCGATATTTTTCAGGCGAAGGATGGAGCTTCAATATGATATCAAGTTTGTGAATTTTTGTTCTGTCTGTCGAAAGTTTTTAGCGGACACGCAAACACACATACATACACACATTTTCGCTTTTATATTTATAGATAGATGATAGGTTATGAAAAGGAAGGGTTGTAAAGAGATAGCTTCGAATTTGGGGGTATCAAAACCAAAGCAAAATATCATGAAAGTAAAAATAAAGATAAACCCCATAATTTATTATACCATACCTGTTCACACTGAAACACTTATCACGATATTCTGTGGATCTAAACTTTTGACATATTTTCATTCTATGGAGGTCAGGCGTGAACGAACACCCCATAATTTTATTATATCATATTTCTTCAAACTGAAGCATAATTATCAAAGTATACTTACGCAAATAGATATGAAAAGTCTTTATTAAAGTTTGTGCCTATTTCCATTCTATGGAGGCCAGGCGTGAACGTAGACCCCACAATTTTATTATACCATCCCTATTTAAGTTAAAACATACTTATCAAAGTATTTTTATGTACATCTATATCAAAAACACTTGTAAACGTTTTTTCTTAATTTTTAAATTTTTTATTTCCATACTTTGTGGACCAGGCGCGTACGCAGACCCCACAATTTTAATGAAATCATTATGCCAGATCAAACATACCCATTCCTGTGTCTCGATACATCTTCTATCATTATATGTGATCAGTTTTCTATAATAGTCAACCATATAGGAGCCTATTCGTGACCAGACACACACACAGACGTTCAGCTTTATATATATATATATATATATATATATCCATTTCTCTCTCTCTCTCTCTCTATCTATCTGTCTCTCTTTATATATATATATATATATATATATATATATATATATATATATATATCCATCTATCTATCTCTATATCCATCTCTCTCTCTATATATATCCCCCTCTCTCTCTCCCTCTCCATGTATATCCCCCTATATATTTATTTATTTATTTATTTATCTATTTCTTTATGTATATCTATCTTTTTTATACATACACGTGCATACATATATTTCCCCAAAACCTCTGGCCTTGATAGAGGGTAGACTAAAACTTGCTCTATTGTTTCAAATGATTTGAAATAACAGCAAGGGGAGACGATTACAAATATTTCTCATATGTTATATCTCCTCTCTTTCACAAATAGGGTACGATTATGAATATCTTCAGTATCAACTAATCCTTATGGACTGTTAAATTTATTTCATGTATGAAACCCAAAGACGGGAGATATAACATATGAGAAATATTTGGAATCAAGTCTCTCTTTGCTGTTATTTCAGATCATTTGAGACCATAGCAGCAAGTTTTAGTCTCCTATCCATTAAGGCATGAGGTTTTGGGAAAATATCAGATATTTTGTAATTCATATGAGAGAGAGAGAGAGAGAGAGAGAGAGAGAGAGAGAGAGAGAGAGAGAGAGAGAGAGAGAGAGAGAGAGATAAGCCCACTACACAATTCAGGTCACTACCTTTCCAACGAGCCTTATGAGTTAACTTCTGATCAATATTCACTGAGATTAGGAACTTAAAAAAGGTAGTATATATATATATATATATATATATATATATATATATATATATATATTATATATATACTTGTAGTTAAATTGAATATTGAAATTCTTATATCTTTTGTTCTAAGGGACTAAACTACATGAAAATTTGCAAGCTTTATTAAGATTATAACACTATTCTATGGTTAAAATGTTATGACAATTGGTTAAAAAGAACCTATATTTTTTAACCCATAAAATATGCCCAAATTTGCCTACATTTGTATAGATAGTGTCCTGACAGGTCAGCCTCAGTTTTGCTGCATTGGGATGAATTTTGCTTCGATGGGTTTTTTTTTCAGCTTGGTTGTCTCCCCTATGGCCTTGCCAGGCCACTAATATTAAACAAAGAACATTAACTGATAACAAAATAAATTTATATTATTTATTGAATTATATATAAGAAATCTATATTTTTATTTTATCCTTAATAGCCTGCTTAATGAAGTTTTTGTCTCCCTTTATATATATATATATATATATATATATATATATATATATATATATATATATATATATATATATTTCTTTCCTTATTTTCCCTTCAGTTTATGACTCAGATTTATAATGGAGTTTTCATCGCCCTTTTCTTTCTTCAAAGCACTTAATGCTGTCCTCTCTTGCATTATTACTTATTCTTTTGTTATCTCTCTCGTTCCCATTTCAAGACTACTTAAAGGGGGCGGGGGATGAAAACTTCATAAAAATAAAATATATCCGCTTTAAAATATTATGTCCAAAAAGACTGCATAATCTGGCGACCTTGGAGTTTTAGGTTCAACTTCAAAGGTTACTTCCTATTTTCTCAAGCAGATATTATTCTTGTGCAAAGGAAAGGACGACTTGGAGTTTTGATCAAAATTCCCATTTACGTTGATAATTGATGAAAGTTTAAACAAATAGATACGAAAAGAAAAAAGAAAGAAAAGAGAAGCTCTTGGTCCATGGGAATTCAACAGTTGAACGATAATATAAAGTTTGACACACAAATCTTAGCTTATTATAATTCTAGCTTTTTAGCATTATAATCACTTAACATTTAAAATCTCTCTCTCACACAGATATATAGGGGGGGAGATCAAAGAAATGGATTCTTTAAATCGATACTTTTCGATAAAATAAAAGGCTCGACATGCAGTTAGAGCTTAGATACAAAGGGAAAATATAGTAGGATTGAGCGATAGAAGATGGCGCACGCTTTAGGGAGTATTGACTATATGTTATGGAATTTCAATAAATAAATAATCAGCTAGGGTCTAATAAGAGGGACATGTGCATATAAGTAAAATAAAGAATAACGGGTAAAAAGAAAAAGATTAAAGGAAAGTGTATGATAGAATAAAAAGTAGAGGATAAAAGTAAAAATAAATAATAAAGTGAAATAAAAAATAGAATTTATAGGCGAGAAGTGTAAAAGGTTGCTGACTAGTGTTAAGATAGTGCTATATGATATATCACCCAATTCTACTAAAGGCCCTCTCTATCATTTAAAGCATCATAATTATCTAATAATCCCCTAGACAACTCTCTCTCTCTCTCCCCTCTCATATATTTAACCTATACAAAATTCCCTAATATGCCTAGATGCTGCGTCCTTGTTACTTAGCAACTCACTTCTTCTGATGAGAAGCAGTAGGCTTCGAAATGCCTGGCATAAAGAGCTTTCATAACTCCTACACACTCTATTGTATTCCCTTGTTTCAAATTGATCAATAAATCTATAAACACCAGCATATATATTTCTGTTATCATTATCCTTTCCTCTTGTGTGTGTGTGTGTGTGTGTGTGTGTGTGTGTGTGTGTGTGTACACACACGAATCATCCACAGGCAGCTTGTTTCGCTGTATCACAGCTTCTGAGCCATGACCCATGGATCGAACATATAACTATCTAGTTGAAAGCTGGCAGTTGTACTTTCTGGCTTATAGGATCGGTACCACAAACGATATCATCAACTGTTTATCTATATGTACGTACCGTAGTAACTTTAACGTACGTACGCGTGTCACGTTTTCCAGATTATCAATCATTCGATTGGGAAATCCTGTTTTATTAAAAAGGAGGCTAGAAGGTGATAGCATACTCCAAATATCAAATTATTACCTTGAGAAGAAAGTTCTTGCGGAATTTTAAATTTTGATTTCAAATCAAAGTTTTCGTTATAATACCTTTACTTCATAAATCATTTTAAAGAGCGTTTTTCGCTCAATCTAATCATTTAAATTACAATCGTTTAAAAACAATTATGTTCTCTTTTCAGAACGTTGAATACAAAATAGGGGAAAAAAGGCAAATTCACACAATTTTTTATTTCAATTAAAGTTAGGCCGAAAAGCTGCTGAAACATCTCACAATACTATCAATGCCGAGGAACCACTACTAAAGGTACAGCACAATGGTGGTTTAAGAAATTTCGTGCCGGCAATGAGAATCTTGAAGATAATGAGCATAGTGGTCGGCCATCAGATGTTGACAACAATCAATTAAGAGCCTTAGTCAAAACTTTTACTAATTATGCGCAACAAATTAAGGCACGACAACTGTATGAAAAAGCATGACTACTGCTCCTGATAATTTTCTATTTGTGTGATATTTAAGCATGTCATTCGAGCAACATTGGATGTAAAGACCAACAAGCAGGAACAGATTTTAAGTTAGACAGACTTTTTTTTCACTAAAATCTTTATAAAAAATAAAGACTGACAAGTCGAGATTTGGGGAAATTAAATAATTTGTTGATGTACTTACTTTTCATTATCGTTTGTTTTTGTAAAGATTTTCTATTAAAAAAAACTATGAGAAAAGACATTTAGGATTTTAAAAATTAAATAAATATTTTTGTCTTTTAATTTATTTTATGTCATGTTTAACTTATGTTATTTTTGTAAATATTCTCTCTAATTCGGAAAAAAAAAAATGTTTATTTTTTTTTACAAATAATTTTAGTGAAAAAAAAAAAAAATTGTAACGCAACGGTTACTTTTTAACCGTGCCGTTACATTTAAAATCTCTTGGACCCACACGTTGTCTGGTATTGTCGCAAAGGAACGAACAAATAGAAAAGGAAAGAAATAAAAATCTGACTCAGTATTTTTTTTTTTTTTTAAGTGCAAATGAACTGCAATTATTTGTGGTTCTTCCAACAATAACGCATTTCATTCTGTTTCAAAAATGTTTTTTCATTTTATAACATGTGCTTTTTCAAAGTCTCTGGACTCGTCAACTGATGTCAGCCTTCGACAGTGTTTTCTCGCCCTCGACTCCCACATCCAAGTTCTCCGGAACGTACTTTGCTTCTCTTGCTCGACCATGTGCTATCCTGTTTTCTTTTTCTCTACGTATTCCAGTAACGTCAACGCATGCACACTTGCTTAATTTGCATATATGCTAAAACGGCTGTTGCTGCTAATATTTCTGTTAGTCAATTATCCTATGACTGCAGCTGATTTTCTCACACTCGCCCATATGCGCTACGTTATCAGGAACGCGCACACCTGTTCGTTACAAAATATACAATTTGTCAAATATTACCTAGCTCCAAAAAGTAACAACCATATGAGAATATAGTAATCTTGTGTGAATTTCTACAAGTCCATAAAACAGTGGATTGATAAAAACATACAACCCAAAAGGTAAACTCTAACACACACAACATTTCACTTAACTTTATTTCCTATTGATGAACTTCAAAACTACAACAAACTTTGGTCTTACCGAATATATTTAAAATTTCTGTAAAATTGTTGATATATAAATATATTTTGTTCATAAAAAAATTCATATACGTCTACCAAGGAGCATGTGCAAAAACAATACACACAAATACTGAAGCACGTGGCTTCAACAAAAATACTAAAATACAAAAACACACCAAAAAATATTTCAAACAAGCAATATATGTATATATAAAGCAAGAAAAAAAAGGAACAAAACTACTTAACATAAAGAAAAAGGAAAAATACATGTGTGAAGGTATGAACAAATAAAAAAGAAGCTTTTAATACACAAAACAAATAAAAAAATGAAAACGGAAAAAAATAAAATAAAAATCTCTGACCTTTCGAGGGGAGGCATACACAAAGAAACACACAGGAAAAATGAGAAAAGATGAATATCACTGATAACAAAACAAAAGCACTCGAAGATGTTTATAGTCCAAATCCGATCGCATATATTTCAACGCATTCCAAGTTTTATTTACTGTCCAAGGAAATAATAAAATCTTTCATAATTATTTAGACTTCAACTCAAATAATGAAATCTTTCATAATTATTTAGACTTCAACTCAAATAATGAAATATTTCATAATTATATAGACTTCAACTCAAATAATAAAATCTTTCATAATTATATAAACTTCAACTAATGATAAAATCTTTCATAATTACAAAGACTTCCACTCAAATAATAAAATATTTCATACTTATATAGACTTCAACTAATAATAAAATTTTCATATTTAACAAAGACTTCAACTCAATAAAATCTTTCATAATTATAAAGATTTAAAGTCAAATAATAAAATCATAATTATAAAGACTTTAAGTCAATAATAAAATCTTTCATAATTATATAGACTTCAAGTAAAATAATAAAATCTTTCACAATTATATAGATTTCAACTAATAATAAAATCTTTCATAATTATATAGACTTTAACTCAAATAATAAAATCATGGATTATTATACAGACTTCAACTAAAATAATAAAATCTTTCATAATCATAAAGACTTCAACTAAAATAATAAAATCTTCCATGATTATAAAGACTTCAAATCAAATAATAAAATATTTCATAATTATAAAGACGTCAACTCAACTAATAAAATCTTTCATAATTATAAAGACTTCAACTAAAATAATAAAATCTTTCATAATTATAAAGACTTCAACTAAAATAATAAAATCTTTCATAATTATAAAGACTTCAACTAAAATAATAAAATCTTTCATAATTATAAAGACTTCAACTAAAATAATAAAATCTTTCATAATTATAAAGACTTCAACTAAAATAATAAAATCTTTCATAATTATAAAGACTTCAACTAAAATAATAAAATCTTTCATAATTATAAAGACTTCAACTAAAATAATAAAATCTTTCATAATTATAAAGACTTCAACTAAAATAATAAAATCTTTCATAATTATAAAGACTTCAACTAAAATAATAAAATCTTTCATAATTATAAAGACTTCAACTAAAATAATAAAATCTTTCATAATTATAAAGACTTCAACTAAAATAATAAAATCTTTCATAATTATAAAGACTTCAACTAAAATAATAAAATCTTTCATAATTATATAGACTTCAACTAAAATAATAAAATCTTTCATAATTATAAAGACTTCAACTAAAATAATAAAATATTTCATAATTATAAAGACTTCAACTAAAATAATAAAATATTTCATAATTATATAGACTTCAACTAAAATAATAAAATATTTCATAATTATAAAGACTTCAACTAAAATAATAAAATCTTTCATAATTATAAAGACTTCAACTAAAATAATAAAATCTTTCATAATTATAAAGACTTCAACTAAAATAATAAAATCTTTCATAATTATAAAGACTTCAACTAAAATAATAAAATATTTCATAATTATACAGACTTCAACTAAAATAATAAAATCTTTCATAATTATAAAGACTTCAACTAAAATAATAACATATTTCATAATTATATAGACTTCAACTAAAATAATAAAATCTTTCATAATTATATAGACTTCAACTCAAATAGTAAAATCTTTCATAGTTATAAAGACTCCAACTCAATAAATTCTTTTATAATTATAAAGATTTAAATAATTATAGACTTCCACTCAACTTATAATAAAATCTTTCATAATTACAAAGACTTCCACTCAAGAAATAAAATCTTTCATAATTATATAGACTTCCACTCAAGTAATAAAATCTTTCATAATTACAAAGACTTCCACTCAAGAAATAAAATCTTTCATAATTACAAAGATTCAAAGTCAAATAATAAAATCTTAATTATAAAGACTAAGTAAAATAATAAAATGTTTCATAATCATAAAGACTTCAACTCAAATAATAAAATCTTTCATAATTATAAAGGCTTCAACTCAATAAATTCTTTCATAATTATAAAAATTTAAAGTCAAATAATAAAATCATAATGATAAAGACGTTAAGTCAAATAATAAAATCATAATTATATAGACTTCAAGTCAATAATAAAGTCTTTCATAATTATATAGAAAATCTTTTATAATTATATAGAAAATCTTTTATAATTATATAGACTTCAGCAAATAATAAAATCTTTCATAATTACAAAGACTTCAAATTAAATAATAAAATCTTTCATAATTACAAAGACTTCAAATGAAATAATGAAATCTTTCATAATTATATAGACTTGAACTCAAATAAAATATTTCATAACTATAGACTTCAACTCAAATAATAAAATCTTTCATATATACATAGACTTCAACTCAAATAATAAAATCTTTCAGAATTATATAGACTTCAACTAATAATAAAATCTTTCATAATTATATAGACCTCAACTAATAAAATCTTTCACAATTATATAGACTTCAACAAATAAAATCTTTCACAATTATATAGACTTCAACTAATAAAATCTTTCATAATTATATAGACTTCAACTAATAATAAAATCTTTCATAATTATATAGACCTCAACTAATAAAATCTTTCATAATTATAAAGACTTCAACTAATAATAAAATCTTTCATAATTATATAGACTTGGACTAATAATGAAATCTTTCCTAATAATATAGACTTCAACTCAAGGAATAAAAGTTTCTTATTCAGAATAAAAGACAAACTGAACAACACAAAAATAAGTCATAAAGTTGAAATTTTTCTGCCAAGTTAAAAAAAAAAAAAATAGTGGAATTTAGCAAAACTCACAAAAACCTATATATAAAAATATTATATTTAAAAAAAAAAATTAGCAAGAACAATTATAAAAATAAAATCTAAGAAAGAGTCAAACTTAGAAACACAAATAATCGAACGATTCTGTAAATCAATTATAAATGCGTCAACAAATGCCCGATTCTCACATGCGCTATTTCTTAATTGCCAGAAACCGGTTTTACTAAATATGTATGACTAAAAATTATGTACGCTTTATGTATGAATAATTGCCATTGCTGCTGATTCAAGCAACTTCGATACAAGCGAACAATTTGGTCCGTCAATGTAAAATATCATAAAACAATCTTGTAAGAAACAATAAAAGAAATTTACTCAGAGGTTTCCGAAGTTATTTTTGGTAAATATCTGTCCATACCTAAAAAGATATTTACTAAAGAAAACTCCCGATTTTTATTAAATATTCCCTTCTATATGCGCGATCTACTCAGTTCGTTAGCGCCATAAATGTTGTTAAAATAAATAATAAAACGACTTAGTCGCGATTATTTTTGGCAAATTATGGCAAACTGAGACTTTTTTTTCAACCCAATGTGCCAATTTTTTATCTTTGTAAAAAAAGTAAAAATAAACAAGTTAATTTCTTTATTATTGAAATAAAAAACAAAACGAATTTAGTCACAGTCACAACTTTAAGCCGAGAGTTTTTGTTTTTTTTGGCAAATTAAATTTTACAAGTGACCTTTTTTCTTTAAAATTTGAATTTTGTAACACAATAACAATGTGACACTAGAAAATCTGCGTAAAAAGTAGAAAAAATCCTTATCATTATTATCGACTATTACTTGTTTTTTGTTTGTTTTTTTAAATTAAACTTAAAACTGTCGAAGTTGGTTTGACTAATTAAATCCTGAGAATTAATTTTTCCAATACAGTGTGCCTGATAATTGTCTCAGTATTTTAGAATGTAATTAGACGTACATGAAATCATTTTTAATTTTTAGTCATGCCTAATTAGTAAAATCAAGGCACAACTAATCTAAAAATAAACTTATTTTTTTAAAAAAAGATTTAACAAAAAAAAAAAAAAAACGAAAAAAGTGGCGCACAGAATTAAAAAAATAATTGTTTCAGTTTTTAAGGAGTTAATTATGTAAATAAATACTTATCTATTTACTATCTGCCTTAAGACAGGTTATTTAAAAAAAAAATTTTTTTTGTAAATAGTTTTTGTATGATTCTAAAAATATATTTGCCAAAAAAATAACTTCTTGACTGAAACTTGTGAGTTTATTTTAATAATACCAACCAACCTGGTATTTTACCTCACGGTACATACAGCGCCTCGCCTTCCTAAATAGTCACCATCTGGTACTGGCCAGGCTCAATGTTGCTTAACTTCGGTGATCTGGTGAGAACCGGTGTGTCAACGTAATTGTGCTGTACAATACCAGGTTGGGAAACTGGCGGGTCTATCCTTCTCTCGAGGGTAGATGGGCCTCTCTTAAACCGTGGTAGGCAACTCATCTAATGATGGCGTCAAAAAAAAAAAAAATACCCTTGATAGCCTTGGCGAAGCATCAAGTATTTACAGTCATTAGAAAAAACATGAAAGATTCTGCAGAATTTGTTCACGTTTCACCTACTGACATGAATAATAGCACAACAGATTTTTGGTTTACTTTGCATTGATACACTCAGTAGTTCTTGCAAATCAGCAGCAGAAGCAAATAATCGTAGAGTATTTAGTCATACAATTTTAGTAAAGCTCTTTATATACAACTAAAATCCGGTATAACTTAATGTCCAATTCGGCTCCTGCTGATTCAAGCAACTTTACACATGGTTTCAGTATGACAAACAGCAGGAACAGTCAGTCGTACATTGATCGGGCTTAATTTTGGTTGTACATTTTTAGCAAAACTCTGCCATAAACAAATAAAAATCATAAAAATCATGAAGAAACTAAAGTCAGAAAAAAATATGTATACATTTATAAGATTGTATTGACAAAATTGTAGCTGTTACTGACGAAGGGGGGGGGTGATTGTGTGGGACGTTTTCTACAAATGTTAAAACGCAAATGGCTAAGATTGCTTACACTCTCTCCTCTGCTTTGTTGGAATTTGCTTTCCTCCTCATTCCCTAAAGCTAACAACTCTCAATATGAAGGTGGAAAAGCAAAGTATTTTCACCCAATTGGAATGGAAGCTCAAAAATTTAACACCTATACGCGAAAGTAATAAGCCAGTGCAAGTTGAATAAAAGGAACTCCACATACAGTCTTGACCCTTGGCGGCGGGGATTGCGGAGCAAAACAATTCCTTGATTCACAAATCCAGCTTTTAAATACTAAAATACACACACAGTCACACAATGATTATTTGATTTGTAACTTTTATTCACTCAGGCTTCTTATCTAAACATGTGCAGCACTATAAACATTTAATAACAGGCTTCTTATCTAAACATGTGCTGCAGCTGCACTATAAACATTTAATAACAGGCTTCTTATCTAAACATGTGCTGCACTATAAACATTTAATAACAGGCTTCTTATCTAAACATGTGCTTCACTATAAACATTTAACAACAGGCTTCTTATCTAAACATGTGCTTCACTATAAACATTTAACAACAGGCTTCTTATCTAAACATGTGCTTCACTATAAACATTTAATAACAGGCTTCTTATCTAAACATGTGCTGCACTATAAACATTTAATAACAGGCTTCTTATCTAAACATGTGCTGCACTATAAACATTTAATAACAGGCTTCTTATCTGAACATGTGCTGCACTATAAACATTTAATAACAGGCTTCTTATCTAAACATGTGCTGCACTATAAACATTTAATAACAGGCTTCTTATCTAAACATGTGCTGCACTATAAACATTTAATAACAGGCTTCTTATCTAAACATGTGCTGCACTATAAACATTTAATAACAGGCTTCTTATCTAAACATGTGCTGCACTATATAAACATTTAATAACAGGCTTCTTATCTAAACATGTGCTGCACTATAAACATTTAATAACAGGCTTCTTATCTAAACATGTGCTGCACTATATAAACATTTAATAACAGGCTTCTTATCTAAACATGTGCTGCACTATAAACATTTAATAACATTAAAATAACTTTAAAAATTTTTTTACTTGTATAAAATACTTTGTTATCAAATTTCGTTTTTCTCAATTTCTTTTTTACCAAAATGTGACTCTTCTATTATTTCAATATTTCAATTTATTATGTATGCTTGTTTTATATATATATATACTAGCAGGGTGACCCAATGTTACTCGAGATTAAATGATGATCAATGAATGTTTCATACTCCTAGATTTTTATTGTCATCAAAATCAGTAAAATCGCCCATTTTTCAATCAAATCGATTGATTGCCTGCTCTAACCATTGCGATACACCTGGAGGAAGTTTCACATACCTCTCACAGTGACTAAGTTCACAATATATTGTAGTCTACATTGCACTGTAGAGAACTTACTGTTGATTTTACAAAAGTTATTTTTTATATATAATGGCTTGCATTAAAGTTTAAAATGCAAAAGTCAAGTATCATGCTTCAATTGTTTCTAAACAGAAACCTTCATTTTGAACGCACCCTTGTCATATCAAAAAACCTACTGTTGATTTTATATGCCTGGCCTTACTGCTTGTGTGGTGACAATGTCTTGAATTGAAGTTTAAAATAAAAAAAGTTAAGTATCATTGTGAAATTGTGCTTTAAATAGAAACATCCATTTCAAACGCGCCCCTGTCATATCAAAGTACCTACTGTTGATTTTATATGTCTGGACTTTTAGCTCGTGTAGCAATAAAACTTCTCAAATGCACTTGTGATGTTAGGCTGTGTAACTTTGGTCAACATCGCCTGTTTCTTCTTTCACCGGATTATTTCGATTACCCATACTTATCGAAGACATTCTGACACAAAACCTATATAAGAATGAACCGCCCCCTTAAGTAAACACTTCATCAAATCTCCACACTAACGTAATGTACTTGCAATAACCCTTATCCCTGAGTGGCTTCCGGGCCTTGATAAGTGGTGATCACTGTGTAAAAAAAAAAAAAAAAAAGAACACGGCCAGGCACATAAAGTACCTTTGCGTAAAATTTCATAAAAATCGACTCAGTCGTTTTTGAATCCATATGGAGAAACTCACAAAGTTTCTTTTTATATAGAGATATAAACAATTTCTTTTTATTTCGATTCACATTAAATGTTGGTGTCATTCTAGGCTACACACGAAGACCTGACTTCTAGTAAATCTAGGGACCACAGCACATTATTGATGGTATACTGATGTTTAACATTCGACAAACCTAAATATCACATGAATAGAAGATCGGTAGGAGCAGTTATTATGCTTTATCTTAATTTGGCGTATATAAATAGTAAAACCGTGACATTGAGAACGCATAAGTACGTGTACGCTATTGTCAATGTGAATTTAGTAGACTTGTCTATAGAAATGTATGAGATTATAAGTTCTTGAGTAAATAAAAATGTGCTTTTTCAAAAGAAATGCTTGTCCGGTATGTCATTTGTTATGCAAAATGGAAATGTGGAATCAGTAACCGGGATTAAGTGACATTTTGCAAAAAAAAAAAAAAAAAAATCTGAAAGATATTCATTTTTATTCTGAATTAAAACAAGTGGTACTATCTACGTGACATCGGAAATCAATTGAATTAAAAAAAACAAAAAAAACTTATCAATATGAATTGTTAGCATGTAACATCACACACACACACACACACACACATTGTGTGTGTGTGTGTATATATATATATATATATATATATATATATATATATATATATATATATATATATATATATATATATATACACACATTTTTTTTTGATTACATTTTCACCCCAAACAAGGCACATTGCCAGTTTGTTGTAGGGGGCTACTATCAGGGACATAAGCATCAGGGGTACTGTGTAGGAAGTTGGGCAGCAAGATGTCGGTTCACGTTGCACTTGAACTTCTGCATGTCAGTACAGTCGGGGAAGCAGGGACCCGGATATATATATATATATATATATATATATATATATATACTAGCAAGGCGCCCGATTTTGCTCGGGATTGAATGAAGATCAACAAATGTTCCACACTTCCAATATTTCTTTTATTGATTCGGTGAAATCGATCATTTTTCAATCAGATTGATTGATTGATTGCCTACACTAGTCGTCCTCCCCACTCTCCGCACCAGGAGGAAGCTTTACATGCCTCCTCATGGTGACTTAATTCACAATAGATTGTAGCCTACATTGCACTGTAGAGAACCTAATGTTGATTTTATAAAATTATTTTTACATATAATGGCTTGAATTAAAGTTTTAAATACAAAAGTCAAGTATCATGCTTTAATTGTGCTCTAAACAGAAACATTCATTTTGAATGCATTTCTGTCTCATCAAAGAACCTACTGTTGATTTTATATGCCTGGCCTTACTGCTTGTGCGGTGATAATGGCTTGAATTTAAGTTTAAAATAAAAAAGTCAAATATCATGGTGCAATTATGCTTTAAACAGAAACATTCATTTCAAACATGCCCCCGTCATATCAAAGAACCTACTGTTGATTTTATATGTCTGGACTTTTGGCTTGTGTGGTAATAAAACTTCTCCATTGCACTTGTTAGGCTGTGTAGGTTTAGTCAAAATCGTTTGTTCCTTCTTTCATTGGATTATTTCGATTATCAATATATATCGATTATCGATACTTATCGATATATTTCGATTATCGATATATTTTGATTATCGATATATATCGATTATCAATATATTTTGATTATCGATATATATCGATTATCGATACTTATCGAAGACATTCCAATACAAAACCTATCTAGGAACACTACCAGGCATATAGAGTACCTTCATATAAAATTTCATAAAAATCGTCCCAGCCATTTTCGAGTCCATAGGGAACGAATTTACACAAAGTTCCTTTTATATAATAATAGATAGAAAGATAGATATTAGAATACCTGTCCGAGGTTAGAAATTCTTATTAGCACCCTGTGAAAGTGGAAGAGGCTAATGGTTGATGTATCAGACTAGATGTGACAACAATATTCCATGGATGGATAAATAGTGTCTATGAGATATAGGATACTAGCAGGCGTGAGAAGTTTTCTAACCTGGTAGAGGGAGTCTACCTTCTTTGCAGTAGCCTTAGCAGTATCTTCTACATATTTATTCCAATTCATATTGCCCGTGAATGTTAGACTGAGGTGTTTAAATGCTAAATCAGCAATGGTAATCGGTGGTTGGAAATGTTTCTTCAAATGTTAAAGGAAAAGAACTTTGGGTATTATTGAATGTAACCAATGGTCAATTCTATTACAGACTGGGGGTCATTTTCTAAGGATTCAGCCATTGTTTTGGATTTTAAAGATTAAAGAAGGAACAGTCTAGCTTTGACCAAATTTAACACCCTAATATCACAAATGCATTTGAAAAGTTTTATCACTGCACAAGCAGACCAGCCTGATGTATAAAACCAACAATAGGTTACTTGATAAGACAGAGACACGTGAGTTTAAAAATCAAATATCATAGTTCAATTGCGCCCTAAAATGACCCATTCATTTTGAATGCGGCCCTGTCTTATCAAAGAATATACTGTTGATTTTTGTTGATTGTTGATTTGTCTTTCTGCTTGTATGGTGATAAAACTTCTCAAATGTACTTGTGATAATGATATAAGGTGTTAACTTTGTTGTTCAAAATTGGTCTGTTCCTTCTTTAAGATTTTTCGACTTATCGGAGACATTCCAATACTAAACCTATCTAAGAACACTCCCAGATATAAAGTATATTGTGTGAAGTTTTATAAAAATTGGTCAAACCATTTCGGAATCCATAGGAAACGAAATCACACACACATACACAAAGTGCCATATGTGTGTATATATATATATATATATATATATATCATGCTTCGTACTTTTATTTAAATGTGTACACATAATGATTTCGAGAGAACAAAAACAAAAAATGGTGAATAAAAATGTAAAAATTGACTCAACGATTGAATCAACCAATTATTTTTGTTGTCTTTCTTTTAATTCACAAGCAGTTTCTCAGCTCCCTGCTTTAAACACAAGAGAGAGAATACAAAAAAAAAGAAAAAAGAAAAAAAGGGAGTGGGTGCTATTTGAGTCGGTCTTACCTGTAAACAATGGTAGTGAGTCTGTCGTCGATTGTGTGGACAATTTGTATAAGCAAAACCACAATCGTCCAGTGGACTGTAGCGCATAAATCCGTATTGAAGAGAGTCATCTCTTTTTTTGTGCCACTTAAAATGACGAACCATCTCTTCTTTTTTGGAAAAGATCTAAATTGAAAATAGAAAAAAAAAAAATTCAGTTTGAAGTTGTTGCAAAACTGAATAAATATAATTTTCCGAAAGTATTATTTATTTTGGAGATATTTACGTCCATGTGTGTGTGTGTGTGTGTGTGTGTGTGTGTGTGTGTGTGTGTGTGTGTGTGTGAACAAGAAAAAATGTGACTATTACTGACCTCATGTTAGATTGTTTAAATCAGGGAAAAGTGAGAGTTTGCAAAGCAGCTAAATATTAAAAAAAGAAAAAAATAAAGCGACAAAATCCAAAATATACAATTTATTTATTCAATTTTTTACTCTTGTTCACCCCAAGCTAGGCATATTGCTACTTGGACATAAGATATTATTTGAGATCGTGTCTAACAGGGGATTATGTGAGGAGATGAGTGAGATGTTTGTTCACATTACATTTAAACTTCTGCATGTTAATAGAAACAGGAAATAGTGAAGGAATTCCAAAATCTAGCAGTTCGAGGGAAAAGGGAGTAGAGACTTTTTGGCATCTAGGGATCTCAACATTGGAGGGGTGGAATTTTGTTGCTTGACGGGTTTGTCAGGTGCATGTATGTTGAGCGAGTACAATGAGTTCAGAGAACATCCCATTATAAAGTACTTGTAAAACAGGCAAAGCAGTGTAATATT
This sequence comes from Euprymna scolopes, assembly GCF_053919585.1. NCBI lineage: Eukaryota > Metazoa > Mollusca > Cephalopoda > Sepiida > Sepiolidae > Euprymna > Euprymna scolopes. Next base: position 100,173,581 of record NC_136485.1, read on the forward strand.
ATGGCGATGGGACAGAGACTGGAGCTTGCTTGATAGTGTGGGATCTATTAGATTCAAGACTCTTTTCTGGAACCTGTCTAAGAGGGAGAAACTAGTGATAGATGAACCAGCTTAGGTGTAGCATCAATACTATATGCATGGGCTAATGGTGGCGTTGTAGAAATACAGGAACCTTTCATTCAAATAATAGTATTACTGTTTGTGATATTCCCTTTTTTTCCTTTATCAGCTTCAAGTAAAGAGAGACAAAGAGATAGATAAAGAGAGAGAGAGAGAGAGAGAGATGGTAACAAAAATTAGAATAATAAATAAACACTTAGTAATAGATGGTCACTTGCAAATTGTGGTTAATTAGAACAATTAAAATGAAGTGTTTGCAAACATGTCTCAGTCTTAAAACTTATATTTTTGTTTGAAAAAAAAAAAAAAAATGAAGGAATATGTGTGTGTGTGTGTGTGTGTGTGTGTGTGTGTGTGTGTGTGTGTGTGTGTGTGTGTGTGAACTAAAAAGTGGAAAAGGAAGGTCCAATAACTCCCAATGTTTCACTCAAAGTGCATTATGAATTTAAGATGTGATACAAGTAAGGAGAACTTGGCGGCACGACTCAACCCGGCATATGTGGAACAGAAATAAAAGCTATATTAAAATTAACAAAAAGTTATTTTGGCATTAACTGCAGGATGCACTGAAATTGGAAAGGTCCTAATTTCTAGTGTCTCCAAGATGAGTGCTGCCACGAAGAAGAAAAAAAGAGTACAACAAAAGGTATACCTGTTTATTGTTAAGAACTGTACCCTGTAACTTAAGTGAATGTTACTGTGAAAGGTGTTTTGTGTTAAACAACTGCTCACTCACACGCACCCCTACATTGATACGTAGATACACAAAATGTTACATGGATGTTATACATCCACAACAATAAAGCTCAATTTTATAAATACATGAAAAGACACGAACATTAAATAAGAGTATAACGTTAGACAATTATATACACCATTATGACGACCGCGCGTCTATATGTACATGTTTATGTCAGAATATACTCAATATGGAACACTAATAATACTAATACTATTAATAATAATAATAATAATAATAATAATAATAATAATAATAATAATACCACTACTAATACTACTAATCAAGCATACCATTATTTTTGATGCCATGGGAACCCTAGTTATTTCATAAAAGACAAAAGTAATATAAAAATCGATTTTTATACAATAAAAAAGTATACTACTACTACTACTACCACCACCATCATCATCATCATCGTTACCACTAATAATAATCAAACATGCCATTATTTTTGATGCCATGGGAACCCTAGTTATTTCATAAAAGACAAGAGTAATATAAAATTGATTTTTATACAATAAAAAAAAAGTTATTTGAGAGTTGAACTTTTATCTGATTTTAATGAAGCAATAATTTAAGTTGGGTTTATTACATGTTGAAAGGCGGCATTCACAGCTGAGCTCACGGTTATAAAAGAAAATGTGATTGTGAGAAAAAACAAAACAAAAACAAAGATTTTGCAAGAGAATATCTTTTAGATGAGAAAGAAAAGGATTGCATGGATTGTGAACAAATGCAATTTATATATCCATAAACTGACATTTTAACTGTTTGTTCTTTTTGTTGTTTTTTATAATAAAAAGCGGTACTAGTAAAATTCGGCTTTTCTCGGAACATGACGTCATGCAATCAGGTTTGATTGTACCTATTTACTATGGCTCCCCACGGGACAGAGTTAGACACCAGGGTCGTTTTTTAACGTGGAGAAAAGGTACAAAAATAAAAATTGTCTCAGTCGTGAAGGACTAATGCTCCACCGAAAGAGAACAAGAAATGGAAGTGCAGCATCTGAAGAACAGATGGTATTTATTTGCTCCCCCATCGAGCAAATTAGGCACAAGGCCAATTTTTAATGTGAGGAGTGAAGGGAGGGGGAAGGGAAAAGGGGACCAGCTCCCGAGAGGTGGGAAATGGGAGCTGGCTAAAGGTCAGGCATGTGGGGTTGCCCCCACATCTGGTCTTTGCTAGTCATAGCTAGTCATAGCTTGCAGTATCTGCCGGAACAGATGGTATTTATTTGCTCCCCCACCGAGCAAATTAGGCACAAGGCCGATTTTTAATGTGAGGAGTGAAGGGGAATGGGGACCAATTCCCCGGGGAGTAGGGGAGTTGGATAGTGACAATTGGTATGAAGGGTTGCCCCTACATTGACCAAGGTCTTATATGTAAGGTTGCCCACACATATGGTCTTTGCTTGCAGTATCTGCCGGAACAGATGGTATTTATTTGCTCCCCCACCGAGCAAATTAGGCACAAGGCCAATTTTTAATGTGAGGAGTGAAGGGAGGGGGAAGGGAAAAAGGGGACCAGCTCCCGAGAGGTGGGAAATGGGAGCTGGTTAAAGGTCAGGCATGTGGGGTTGCCCCCACATCTGGTCTTAGCTAGTCATAGCTAGTCATAGCTTGCAGTATCTGCCGGAACAGATACTACACTTTGATCTTGTTTATATATTTTATTGAGAAAGAAAAAATTGAACATAAAAAACGTACAAAAAATTCAATTCAACAAAATTAGGCACAAGGCCCTACAAGAAATAGGGAAGGGGAGGGTACAGGGTCTTTTTGACTATGTAACAGATGAGACTTTGAAGTCTTACTCTTGACTGGCGACATTTACCAAAATACCTCAATCACTCTGTGGATCCTAATCTAACTAATAACCCCAGCGTTCAATGTAAAATTTAACTATGTACAATTTGTATATTCATTTCTGTATGTTGTGTGTGCATTTTTTTTTTTTTTTTTTTTTTGTGTGTGTGTATGTGTGAGAAAATAAAGTTCGATTTCATTAGAAAGAGTTCTTGAATTAATTGGCATAAAATGTTCGTGGAGTGGGAAAAAACTAATGAAAATGTTCATTTCAAAAATAAGGAAAAAACTACTAATGTGTTGTTAGTAAGACCCCCCTGTACTATTCTATGTGGCTAGATCCCCCACTGTTTTCCGGGGAACCGAAAACAAGCAGAGCATCCCTAATGGGGTTTGGGGAAGTCGCCTTAATGGAGGTGGGAGAAAATAAAGCAACGGATGGAGGGGGTAGGAAGGTGACCTCTGAGTAGGGCGATGACCGGGGGCATCAGAAAATAAAGATGAGGAGCAGGGGGGTTGGGCAGACTCAGAGGTTCTCTAATACCAAAAAATAAAATCAGGAACAGGATCTCATTTGTACCACTAGTCAAGAGTTACTTTACTGAACTTATAATGCTAACGTAGGCGGGATGGGTTCCGTAGGACCCAGCACCGCCCATGCCATGCCTAAGGAGGGAACACGTATTGAAACTTGGCTCCTCGACGGATGCACAAACTAGTGCTGTGCACCCACCTCTTGTCAAATTCCACTCTAGGCAACCTCTTCCAATCGCATCTGATCTTTACTTTAAGCAAATGTTTAAAGTAAACGATCAGATCCCGATCAGGAACAGATGTCCCTTCGTGGACCAACTTGAGGCGCGTGATCCAAATGGTCATGCGCGCTACTACTACACTTTGATCTTGACCAAAAAGGCCAAGTAGGATGAAGGATTCTGTTTGATTACAATCAGGTTTGATTGTAATCAAACAGAATCCTTCATTTAATCCACATAATTGTATTTTGAGTGTCGCTAACATTGAAAACTGAACCTCCAACCGCCAGAAGAGTGTAACTTACAACTGAATTTTACCAAGTACTTTATTCACTAAGTTATGAATCCTTGTAGACTTCTACCCAGTCATGGCTGACGGAATGATGTCATGCTACATTGTAGTTTAAATAAAGGGCACTTTGAAATTCCATGCAAATTCCCAAGTTTGATGGAGTGATTCAGAGTCAACAAGATACACCTGAAGAAGATCAGAGATTACATCGACCGAAACTTTGTGCAAATAACACTCAAGATGAGAACAGTAGTCTGAAGAATCCGAATAATACAAATGAGACGTTTTTATGTTTCATAATTTTGGAGATGATGGTTGATAATTTGACAATTTTGGAGATGATGGTTGATAATTTGACATTTTTGGAGATGATGGTTGATAATTTGACATTTTTGGAGATGATGGTTGATAATTTGACATTTTTGGAGATGATGGTTGATAATTTGACAATTTTGGAGATGATGGTTGATAATTTGACAATTTTGGAGATGATGGTTGATAATTTGACAATTTTGGAGATGATGGTTGATAATTTGACAATTTTGGAGATGATGGTTGATAATTTGACAATTTTGGAGATGATGGTTGATAATTTGACAATTTTGGAGATGATGGTTGATAATTTGACAATTTTGGAGATGATGTTTGATAATTTGACAATTTTGGAGATGATGGTTGATAATTTGACATTTTTGGAGATGATGGTTGATTATTTGACATTTTTGGAGATGATGGTTGATTATTTGACATTTTTGGAGATGATGGTTGATTGTTTGACATTTTTGGAGATGATGGTTGATTGTTTGACATTTTTGGAGATGATGGTTGATTATTTGACATTTTTGGAGATGATGGTTGATAATTTGACATTTTTGGAGATGATCGTTGATAATTTGACATTTTTGGAGATGATCGTTGATAATTTGACAATTTTGGAGATGATCGTTGATAATTTGACAATTTTGGAGATGATGGTTGATAATTTGACATTTTTGGAGATGATGGTTGATAATTTGACATTTTTGGAGATGATGGTTGATTATTTTGCAATTTTGGAGATGATGGTTGATAATTTGACATTTTTGGAGATGATCGTTGATAATTTGACAATTTTGGAGATGATGGTTGATAATTTGACATTTTTGGAGATGATGGTTGATAATTTGACATTTGATATCCTTTGGTTTATTCAAACTATTGTTCTCATCTTGGATGTAATTTTCACAACATTTTGGCCAAAATAATCTCTAAGCTCAAAATAATTGGAAGATGAAATAGCTGCAGCTAAGAGAAGATATACTGAAATCACCAGAAAATACATTGAGTTGCAAAAATTAGGAACTCACTATTTCTGAAAAATCTATAACAGTTTAGTAAATAATGGGCAATCAACAATTATCCAACAACCATGAAGTTGTTTGCATACCAATCAAGAAGGCTAACCTGCTTGCTCGGTGGTTTGCCTCAAACTTCATTTTAGACCCAACAAAACACTCCCTCCCAAACTTCCCTTTGCGCGGACAGAAGCCACACTCGATGATTTGAAAATTACCCTTTCTCATGACATTGATAAGGTTGCTGTGAAGAAGGTGCACTCTTCTCTACAGTGTTACTCACACCTGAGAGTATCCTGTATCTCTACAAAGTCACTATTACCCATGCAAGGAGTATTGTTGCCACATCTGGGTTAAGGCATCTGCCACTAGTCTCTCACTCTTAGACAAGGTCCAAAAAAGTGTCCAACCTAATAAAGGCAAGGTCCAAAAAAGTGTCCAACCTAATAGGTCCCACACTATCAACTCCTGTCCCATAGCTGAAATGTTGCATCCCATGCCTGTTTTACAAATATTTTAATTGAATGCACTCTTACGAACTTGAAGCACGTATCTTTATTCACATAAATTTGACTAACTTGACAAGCAGCAAAATGCCAGCCTTACACGTTAAAGATGCATAGATGTAAGAACTCCTTCTAATTTAATATTTTCTTCCTTTGAACTGCTAGATTTTGGAATTCCTTTCTATGTTCCCTGCTTCTGACTGTACTGACCTGCAGAAGTTCAAGTGTTGTGTGATCAGACATCTCACTGCTCAACTCTCTACATAGTCTCACTGTAAATTTGATCCCAAGTAGTAGGCCCTTAGGTCCAACTTGTTTGGCGTGAATACCAGTAAAGTTTTTTATCCTCTAGCGTTTGTATTAAATGCTATTATTTTATTATTTATTATTATTAGTATGAATGCACATTTTGAGTTAGACATTTTTTTAAAGTGGGGATACGATCCTGATACAAAGATTCACAGGCTAAATTAGGTTAAGAATCACTGTATTAGACGATATTGCAGTAAAGATTTGAATGTAGTTGTATTCCGTACTCCTGTTATGGTGGAGTATAAATTTTTTACGCACCATGTTCTAGTGTTACCAGATCAGGCTGTCTCAAGAAATCAGTTTCCTGACTTAAATGCACAAAACATTGATCTTATTGTTTTCCCTTTTCAAAACTCAATCATGTTTTCCACTAGAAAACCAAACACCATGAATAAATATTTGAAGTCATAAAGAACTGGAAGTATTTGTGAAAATGTTTGAACTCAAAAGGGTTGATATGCCATAAACCAAAACTAACAACCACATTACCCACTCTCTATGAAATAGTAGCATAAATTGGACATTAAACCTTCATAAAGAAATTAGTTTTTTCAGAACTAAACCTGAAACAAGACTAGTTAAACACACATCTAGCCCCACTTTATTAAAGCCTACATCCAATAAAAATTGTAATTATTAAGATGTCGCATCGTTTATACAAAGAGCAGTTATGCTTGTATGTCCAGTTAAAACTACAAATCAAACGTCCAGAGTTTGTATTTTCTTGATTGGTATTGTTTTGAATGAATTAAATTTAAAAAAAAAAAAAAAAAGAAGAATATGCATTCTTTGGAGGAGGCGGGTCTCAAATGAATCAAGTTTCGTTAGAGTTGGACGATTTTTCACTCATTTCCAATGTTATCTATTATAGCTCTGACCTTTGTCCCAGCGTCACAATGTTGCATCTCTGTAACTGTTTTACAGAATATTTTAATGAAATGAGCCCTGATGAACTCATAGCATTGTGGACTCTCGATGTACATATCCCAACTAATTCAACAAGCAACAAAATTCCACCCCTTCACTGTTAAGGTTCCTAGCTGTCAGAAAGCCTTGTACTCTAATAGTTTATTCTGTCAGACTACTATTTTGGAGTTATCTCCCTGTTTTCTTTTTTCCTGATTGTACTAATCTGCAAAAGTTTAAATGTAATGTGAACAGACATTTCATTGCTTAACTCCCCAAAGTGCCCTGTTAGACATGATTCCAAAGTAGATTTTGAGTTTACTTTTGGCAGTATCGTAACTCACTTCCCTTAATTTGTTTTTTAGTTCTCATATTCTATGAGCAATGTTTCTGACAAAGGATGAAAAATTGCTGTTTTTTAAGTCAGAATCTATCCTATTATAATGAACTAATTTTTGATCTTGAAGTAGTATTTTTCTTTTATTTTTTGTCTTTTTAGCTCTTTACATCAAGTGGCTAAATGTCTTGTCTGGAGCAATTTCCATTAAAAAAAAATATATAGTAGTCCCTTACGTTTCAAATGGTAATATAGCTTCTTTGGGGTGAGTGAAAAAGAATAAAAAATAAATAAAAATAAAGGAGAGGTGAATTACTTACATTTTTAGTATTTTGAAGAGAAAGGAATAGGCTTGGCAGGTGTGAGGAGAGGGATGCAGAGAAACGGGGAAGGAAAAGAGAAAAAGATAGAGAGATGGATTGAGTGAACGGCCATCATCATATTGCATGAATCCAAAGCAATATAAAAAAGTAAGGTAGATGCTATACAATAATTCCTAAAGAGTAGTGAATCTATTTAGTCATTCATTTTGTACGAATTTAATGATCCTATTGTTGGCATTGGTTTCCTCGAAATTTATCTAGCCAGAATTCTTTCTAGAAAAACATTGGATACTTACTGGAGGGACCAAATGAAGGTTGCAAACATCCTAAGTGAAAGTGACTTTGTGGAATGAATTGGATTTGAACTTTGAACTCCAAGATTGTTAGTCCATGTTGGTAACCACTTAGCTGCTGCCAACTCCTAGCGAGTCTACAAGGGGCATTCAATAAGTAATGACCTTAACACACTTCTCATAGTAGTAGAGCACCGAAATTTGGCACAGTTATTAATCTTTCTCTAGATAGAAACTACCCAGAGTTATGTTTTTTTTTTTCCATCGTTTGCAACTCTGGGGAGTGTTTTTGTCTTCCAACCATGATGCAACTTCGGAAATCAAGGCTGCATCATCTGGGAAACATTTTACTTTCAAAAACAACTTCATGGCTGGAAAGAAGTGAAAGTCAGAGAGTGCAAAGCTAGGAGAGTAGGGAGATGGGAAAGATTTCATTAATACACAACCATGCTTTTGATCTGGCGATATAAGCGTTGTTTTGCAGGAGAAAGATACCTTTACTGATCTTGCCCTGCTTCTTAATTTTCTTAAAAGTGAAACAAAATAGGCTCTTTTGCCACGAAATATATCACTACTCTGTCCTGGCGCCAGAAAATTCTAAACTTGACCTTGCCAGCTGGAAGCTGGACCTATGCCGTCTTTGGGGGTGATGAGTACAAGTGCTTCGATATTTTACGCATGAGAATTCTTTCTAGAAAGATATAGGGCACTTATTCGTGAAGGTTGCAAACATCCTAAGTGAAAGGGACTTTGTAAAACGAACTGGATTCGATGGGACACCCAAGTTGCCAATCGGGTTAGGGTTAACAACTGAACCATTATCAACAAGGTAGATAAAAATATTATGTACATATTTTTACTTGTTCTTTATTTTTTATGGCCCCAAGCAATGCTGAGTAGGCATGATAGTTTTTTTTATAAAAATAATAAGGGTTTTCTTTGACTTAGATAATTTATCTAAAAACATTTTTTTAATATAAGATATTAATAAATTTCCCTTTATGGGTTTATAGTTTTACCCACCAAATCAAGCAAGTTATCCAATAAAGTGGCAATAAAATTTGATGTTAATATGTGTGTGCGTGTGTGTGTGTGTGTGTGTGTCTGTGTGTTTGCAAGTATGTGCATATGTAAGTATGCGCGCATGTCTGTGTGTACGTGTGTGTATGTGTGCATGCATAGATGTGGGGAAGGGGATATTTAGCAGTCAATCAGGTTTGACAGGATTTTTATGGTTAAATGAATAAAGAAAATACAAAGAAATATGGGACTCATAAGCAGAGTCCTTTTGTTTTTAAGTCAAAATATTACAATTGTGATCATAAAGCATTCAAGTCCCATTGCCTTTCATAATATTTTTACTCTTTATGGCAAAAGCTGTTGCTTTTGTCTTCTATTCTTTTATATAAAGAGAGAGTAAGACACACAAAATAGTCATTCTTTGATGTGAAACATTATTAAAGATGGACTTTTTAAAATAGGGCAAATATCTCATGTAAGTTTTTTTAGAAAATAAAAAAGACAAAGTTTTATTAATACATGACGTTAGCATAAATATTTGATTCTTGGAATAAAATTTGATAATTATTTTGTTTATTAAAGTAAATTACATGTTATTCTTAATAACATATGTAATGAAAACTATAAAAAACGACAATCACATAATATTTCAGAACAAAAGCTATCGACAATGATAGACTGACTTTATATATTCGATGCTGTTACAATAAATATTTGATTTTCATATCTAATGTTTGAAATGACATTTTTAGATATGCCACAGGTGATGACGGTTTATAAGATTAAGTTTGAAAGGACATTTTTGTTGGTCAGCCATACATAATTTTGAAATGGCATTTTGAGTCGTTCATCATGATTAAGTAGGAAGTAAGATTTTCGTTCGTTTGTCACACTTACTTTTGAAATTGTATCGTCTGTCATGTCTAATTTTAAAATGATATTTTCTGTTAGTCTGTCACACAATTTTGAAATGGTATTTTCTGTTGGTCTGTTAGAAATAATTTTAAAATGCCATTTTCACTGATCTATCATGCATAACTTTGAAATAGCATTTTCATTTGTCTGCCATGCTTAAGTTTGAAAAAATATTTTCGTTGGTCTGTCATGCTTAATTTTGAAGTAGTATTTTCTGTCAAGTTTGAAATGGTATTTTCGTTGGTATATCATCAAATTTAGTATTCACTCGAAATCTCAATATATAACTAGGGTAAACCGGAATGCAATGCTTTCGTTTTTGATATCTGATTAGTCACAACACTGCATGCATGAAGGGGGAAAGGAAGAATAGAAAAGGACCTTGGGTTTTATTTTCGGCAGCCTAATAGTTCTCACTTCTATTATTTTGTCCTTTAGTACCCACATTCCATGAGCAATGTTTCTGACAAAGCGGAAAGAACTGCTGTTTTTTTGAATTGGTATCTATCCATCTGACACTTAGGTTGGTTAGTTTTTACCTTGAAATAGTTTTTTTTTTAGCTCGTTATATGAAGTAGCTTTATGCCTTGTTTGGAACAATTTCCATAAAAAAAATGTCATACATAATTTTAAAATAGCATTTTCATTTTCTGTCATGTTTAAGTTTGAAAATACATTTTAGTTAGTCTGTCATATTATTTTTAATTGCCAACATTTCAAATAAATATGGAGAAATATTTATTTTAATTTACCAATGAGTCACCACTTATATCCATTTTTTTTTTTTTTTTTTTTTTACAAAGGAGTCACCACTTGTCAAGATCCAGAGGCCACTCGAGAATAAGGGTTAATGAATGTACAGTGGTCAAAGGGGAGATATCGTAGTAACCATTAGTAGTGGAAATTTAGTAAACTGGATTACTTAAGGGGATAGTCATCAAGAATTTGTTCATGTTGGACTTGAAGTACGACCATATTGAAATAAGTTGGAAAGCAGGAAAATAGAACAGAGTTCCACAGGCGTGCAGTTCTAAGAAGAAGCTTTGTTCATGGAATCTACATTTAGGTTTAGGCACAAATAAAGTGTGGGGGAAATTATTGATAGTGGTTTCAGCTAGATGAGTGTTTTTTGCGAAAGTCAGGACAGGGGGGCACATAGATTGGTGCTCAGACGAGCATTTGCCATGAAAACACTGTCTCTTCTGTGGAAAAGAGGTTGCAGGGAAGAGAAAAGGGCATCCTCCACTAGGCTATAAAGTCTATTTTGAACTCTGTCAAGGCAAGATAAGCAGCTCTTGCTCAGATGTGGCAGCAGTACTCCATCCTTGGATGTACTTGGCTCTTATACAGTGAGATATCTACTGGAGCGGTAGAACGATCCCACCATTTTTCCTGCAGCCTTTGCAATGGATTTGATGTGCGTGTTCCTTTTCAGGAACGGGAGTAAAGGTCAGACCTAGAAGCTTGTCAAAATATGAAGTGCCCCCAAGACGAGTCATTCATTTCAGTTGATGCCAGATGGGGATCAGAGCATTAATGGAAAGATAGAAGCTTGGTTTAAGATGCATTAAAATAAATCAGCCACCTTTTTCTTCATTGCACCACGTGATAAGATCAGAGGGGATATAATCAGAGAGAACTTGGTTGTTTATGTCCTTTGAAGTGTTGCCATAGATGGTAGTGTCATCAACATAAGTGTCTACAAATGATCTTAGGATGTGATTTGGAAGATCATTGATGAAGATCAGGAAGAGAGTTGAGCCCAGGATGGATCCCTGAGGGACTCCATCATTAATACTGTGAGCTTTTGATTTCTGCCCATCAACCACTATTATTATGAGAGAAATAATTTAATAATTGAAAAGACATTTCCAGCTATGCTGTAGCTGGAGATTTTGTGGAGTCGACCTTCATGCCATATGCTATCAAAGGCCTTTGATATTTCAAGGGCAATTGCCCTAGAAAGGATGCCTCGGTTGAGAGATCTGCTAATCCTATGAGATAACTGCTGTAAATCTAGAAGAATGGAAACCATATTGCATGTCACCGAGGAGGTTATTTTTGCTGAGGTGGATTCCAGCAACTTATTCATAATGAACAAGAGACTGATTGGTCTGTATTGAGAGAGAGAGAGAGAGAGAGAGAGAGAGAGAGAGAGAGAGAGATGACCGATCACCTGAACTTTTAAATATAGGACATACTGATGAGGTTTTCCAGGGTATTGGGAAGCAATTCTCCTTAAGACAACACTTAAACAGCTTTGTAAGTATGGGAGCTCTGGTTGAAGCTTTTTGAGCACTATAATAGGCAAGATATCAGGGCCATTTACTTTACTGGAATCGAGGTTTTTGATAAGCTTGGCGACATCATGCACAGTATGTTGCATAACATGTTTTCAGACACAGGAGGAAATACAGGGGGTCGGGGGCCTTGATTGCATTAACTGCAAAGTTTTGGGCAAAGAGTTTGGCTTTGTCCGATGCTGATAAAATTACCTCAGGCCCATTAATGATGGTTGGGATAGAACCCACACTCCTATTCAAGACCCTGTTTGTTATTTGCCAAAATTAGTGGGAACCAAGCCGCTGCTCAGCTATTTTGAACTTGATGAACTGAACATACAACTTTATTGCATTCTTTATTACTCTTTTACAGTGGTTATCGGCAGTCCTGAAGGCAGCTTTAGTCTCAGTACATCTATGTTGGAAGCAATGGAAATAGTGATTTCTGTACGCAATGGCAGTAGCACATTCTGGAGAGAACCATCGCTGGCTGTTAGGTTTTTGCTGGAATTTTTTGGAGGGTATGAAGCAGTCTATGCCTACAATTAACCATTCCATCAGGTCTGATACTACGGAGGACACGTTATTCTTAAACATGAAATGGAGAGGTAGATCTGATATAAATGTATGAAAGCCATCCCAGTCAATCATAGAGTATCGATATACTGTACGATGGAAAGGTATGTTGAAAGACTTATTACATTTTGTTTTTATCTTAACGGAGACAACTGAGTGGTCAGAAGGTCCCAGTGGGAACAGAATGGAAGATGAACATAGCTCAGGGTAAGTTGTAAGAAAAAGGTCTAGGAGACTTGCATACTGACCATCAGTGTTGAGTACATGGGTGGGTTCGTGAACAATCTGAGGTAGGTCATAAGCAATGGAGAAATCGTGACAGAACCTCCCCTCATCATTTGTCTTGTTTGAGTGGGCTAACCATTCCACATTGTGAACATTGAAATCTCCACAGATTTGAATGTTAGCTGAAGGATGAGCAGATAGGATGTGGTCAATTTTCTCAGATATGCTCTTAAAGATAGTAACTCCGCTGTTATGGGATGATAGAGGGCAAATACAAATGCAGTGGTCTGAGCAAATGCAATCCAAAAGCACAGATAGGGCAATTTAGGGTCTTCTCTGGAGATGTCGCTTCCACATGAAAAGCCATCTTTAATGTAGGCACATATTCAATGCCCATGTCGATCTTGGGGGGGTGGGTAGATTTGGTTGTTAAATTGGAATATCCTTTAATTACAAACTCATCTAGGGAAATAGTTGGTCCAATGCCAGTTTCAATTTGTGTGTGTGTGTGTGTGTGTGTATGAGTTCCCTATGAACTCTGAAACAATTGAACCAATTTTTCTGAAATTTCACACAAATGTATCTTATGTGTCTGAGAGTATTCTGAGGTTTTGTATCGGAATGCCTGTAATAAATATAAAAAATCGATAATTAAAATATCCAATTAAAAAGAACAGTGTAATTTTGACCAGTTGTACAGGTTAACATCACAAATGAATTTGAGAAGTTTTATCACTGTACAACCAGAAGGTTTGGCATATAAAATCACCAGTATGTTCTTTGATAAGACAGGGATGCCTTCAAAGTAAATGTTTCTTTTTAGGCACAATTGAACCATGATACTTGACTTTTGCATTTTAAACATTCAATTTATTATATAAAGATAATTTAATAAAATCAACAGTAAGTTCTCTACAATGTAGACTACAATGCATTGTGGACTCCATCACTGCATGGAGGCAGGTGAAGCTTCCTCCCAGTGCACTGCAGTGAGTTTCCAACTAGAGCAGGCAACCAATCAATTTGATTGAAAAATTATCGATTTCACAGACTTCAATGACAATAAAAGTATTGGAAATGTGGAACATTCATTGATCCTCATTTAATCTTGAGTAACATTGGGTCTCCCTGCTAGTCAAAGCTAAAATCAATTTGAGGATATCAGTTAATTTCATTGTATAATGACTTTGCAACGGTTCATAACATTTACTGACATCGGATTCGAAAATTACTAAGTTGTAACCCTCAGGCAAGCATTTTTGCGTCAACAGGTTTCACAGACGAGAAGTTCTTGGAAAGAAACTGTTTATGAAATTTCCGTTCAATGTTAGGCACACAGAAGAAGAAAGGAAAGTTTTTTTTGCAGTTGTCACAGTAAGATGTGTTCTTGTTCAAAAGGTTTAACAAGGAGAAATGGGATTAAAGCTCAGTTGATAACCTTCCTATATAAATAACGATAGAATAGAGAAAGACTAACGTCTTTTTTGTAAGAAAAGGTTTATAGAAAGCACAAGAAATAATCTCTGACTATATTGCAAATTTTTTATTCTATCAAGCTAAGAAACGGTGCTTAGAACAGCACCTTTCCAGATGTGGCAATAATACTCCCCGATCTTGGGATATATTTGAGTAAAGGATAGTGTCAGCAGTCGGATAATTTATGGAGGGATAGAATGATCCAGCCAACAAGTTACAGTGATTTAAATTTGACAGGAGGAATGGTCATAAACAATCTTATTACATTAGATTTTTTAAATATGGCCGATATAAATAAACGGTACAGGACAGAAAGGTTTGGTTTGGTTTTACGGCATATCAACCTTTTTTTCTTTGTTTATTTAATGCCAAGTTCTGCAATTTGGATTTTTTTTTATGGGTTAGATATTTTAATTTATTCAGTAAATCACGTCAGCGTCATTAGGTGAGGTATTTTTTTTTTTTTATTATTCATTCTTTATTTTTGGATAAAGTTGTATTGAGTTAAAATTATATTTTTTTGTATAAATTTACTTTTTTCAGAAATATTTGTATTTTGTTAGAATTTATTTTTTAAATAGTTCTTTCATATTGCTGATATTTTAATAATTTTGCCGGATATGTGTGAGATTGCCACAATCCAAAAGAAAGTGTTTTACCGTAAAGGGTTCTTGGCATGCCAAACATTCTGATGGGCCTTCTTTTTTTAGCAGGAAGGAGTGGGTTATGTGCGTCTCCTATACGAATGCAGGACAAATTTATGGCACTTGAAGCATCTTAGAGGGGCTGGAGTATAGGGTTTAACTTTTCCAATTATGTATCCAATTTTAATTTTCCATGAGATTGTGGAGGTATTAAAAGTCAAGATGGATGTATTTGTGGGTATGGTTTGACCATTTCTTTCGATGTTAATTCGGGTGTAGTCAATTACCCCTTGTTTTCTTAAAGCTGCTTTGATTTCGTTGGATGTTGCGAAGGTTAATTCTAGGCTTCTTACGATGCCTTTTGATGTGTTTAATTTTTTATGGGTGAATACATTACATTGATAGGTGTGGAAGTTTTCCATTTTTAAGAGATTTTGAGCATATTTATAATTATCTACTTTTATCAGAAGATTACCATTTTCATTATTTTTTTTTTTTTTACTGTTTTTGGCATATTTGTGTAGTAACTTTTTCAATTAGGAATGGTGATAGTTCACGGATTTTTTTTCTCTTCTAAGATTTCTCTTACTAGGAATCTTGGGAAATCTTTCTTTTCTATAAATTCTGGAGAGTTGTTTTCCATGATATGGATTCTAGCTCGCTGTTGGATACATCCAATCAGAGTTAATTTTCTGTTTTTTTTTTTTAAATGGATTTTCCGATTTTCTTTTAATAAATTTTCCGATTTTTTTTTTAATTGATTTTTCGATTTGATTATTTAATTTTTTTTGTTCCCCACCCTACTCAGAGCTCAAATGTGGGGGATGTTAGGGGGAAACTTATTTGCCCTTCCATCCTAAGGATACAAAAAAGATATACTCAATCGGTGTAGTTTGTGCCATCATTTTCTGATTCCTCCTATAGTTTTATTTTCTCAGTTTAATAGAAACATCGAGTAGGGAGCAGTTGTGTGGTTTTATCTCAGTAATTGATTGACCTTTGCCACCGCCTTCTAACATTTACTTGGTTTGCTTGTGTTGCAATATTTTGGACTGGTAATGGGGTATTTATTTAAATGCTGCCCACATCAGCATTATGTGGCACAAGGCCGGAAAGTGGGAACCCCGCAGGCTCCCCTAAAGGAGGGGCACTCCTGCAATTTTAAAAATTGCCTGAGTAACCCCGTCGGCATTCCCCGGTTGGGGCGCCTCAGGCAGCAAGCAATAAACTTGCCCCACCGGAAAGCTCGGTGGCATGACCTGGGAGGGTGGACCTCCTAGGTATTACCCAGGCGGCGTACCTCAGTCCAACAGGTGCTGGGCCGGTTCCCAGCCCCTCACCTGTTGGGCTGAGTGTCAAGTGACGAATCCTTGACATGTACTACCCTGTCTCCCTGCAGCCGAAGCCGCTAGGAGACACATCCCATCACAATGGACTTGTAATGTGATATGATCCCACACAGTCGGACGATTCTATTTATAAAAGATGCTGCTAAGAACTGATGAATCAAATTAATTCACGTTCTGCTACCAATCAATCAGAAACCAGAATTGCTTCATAAATATTAAACCTTTTCTGGAGCAATTTCACATGTTCTTTTCCCGGGTTTCGACACGGTAAGAATATTTTGTTCTGTGGAACTGTCTACTACAAACAAGTCACCTCCCAGGACTTGTGTGTAACAGCGAACCATCTGAAACTGTTCTGAAAGTCAAAATGGCTTACACTTCTAGAAGTTATGTGCCCAGCGTGCGTTTTTATTTCGATGTATCCGAATCAAAATTCAAATTGTGGCAAGTTAAATTTCTGAGATATCTACGAATCCAAAAGCTACACAAAGTACTACAAACACAACCTGAAAACAGAAACGACCCTGACTTCATTGAAAAGAATGCAACTGTCTTTGCGGAATTAATACAGTGTTTAGATGACCGAAGTCTATCACTGGTAATGAGAGAAGCCCTGGACGACGGCTGCAAAGCATTAAACATATTGAGAGAGCATTATTTATCGAAAGGAAAACCCAAAATTATTTCTTTATACACTGAACTGACCTAATCACAAGAGTTTCCAATGTAGATACAGGACTCAAAATGGCGACTACATTAAAAATGTAGAGAGCTCTGTTAATGAACATATATTTTTATTTTCGTGTACATTTGATGCTTCAAGAAACAATAATTTTCTTGTCGATTGTGGGGCCACGGCACATGTGATTACAAAGGAATTTGATTTTATCAATTTTGAACCCAACTTTAAGCCACAAAATCATTTTGTAGAACTAGCTGATGGGAGTCGAGTCAATGATATCGTTTTGAAAAGAGGCAATGCGAAAATCTCGCTAAAGAACAATAAAGGTGAACTGTGTTTCTGTATTCTAGAAAACGCTCTTCTAATCCCAAAATTTAAACAAAATATATTTTCTGTACAAGCTGCCACAAAACAAGGTGCAAATATAAACTTTAGCCCCAATAAATCAAAACTGGTATACCCGAATCGAACTGTATTCGACATTAAAGAAAATGGAAGACTATATTATTTAAATAGCGTAGTCCCATCAAAAAACCGCCTGCCATGATCTACAGACATGGCATAAAATTCTTGGACACTGCAATATTCCTGATATCAAAAAGTTGCCGACTGTAGTTGATGGAATGCAAATACAAACATCAAAAACCTTCAACTGCGACGTCTGTACGCAAGGGAAAATGACAAACTATCAAAACAAGATACCAGACAAAAAAAAAAAAAAAAAAATCCTATCAATGGTGCATTGTGACTTGAATGGTCCCGTAGAACCGATGGCCAGATATGTGTTGAATTTCGTAGATGACCATTCAGGTTTAATAATGGTTTACTTTTTAAAGAACAAATCTGATACCCTGCTAGCAATTAAGAAAATATGTCCTCCCCAGGACTTGTGTGTAACAGCGAACCATCTGAAACTGTTCTGAAAGTCAAAATGGCTTACACTTCTAGAGCTTGTGTTTGTAATAATTAGAGCTAGGACAACAGCATATTCTTTTCATTGTTTTGACTCTCGAGTGTGTATCTGTTGATATCTTATATGCTTTTATATAGTGTGATGTGCTTCTTGGTTGATTAACTGTATCTGTGTTGGATATATACTCGAGAGTCAAAACAATGAAAAGAATATTCTGTTGTCATAGCTCTAGCAATAAGAGTAAGAAGATATTGTATTATCTTTAGACATTTTGTTTGTTTTTGTTTTGAATGATGTAATTGGCATATGCCAGTGTAAGTGTAAGGGCTAGCCGATTGATTGAATTGGGCTTCTCCGATCTCCCGTCTAGTCGAGGCAAGGTCCGAAATGGTGTGTGACAAAGCCACAACTTTTTTTTTGTTAGGTCATAGACTGCTCAACCACCAGGATCCTGGTAGTTGGCATTACAGGTCGCTACCTATGGCCAACAGGTAGCTCCATTGAGGGACTTTTACCCTCTGTAGGGGGGCAGTCGGCATATTCTGATGCCCCACCGACGGAGCTTAGAAACATCTGGTCAATTTGAAAAACTTTTATGCTTCCAGTTGTTTATTTCTTCAAATGTTTTATTCATGGATTTTAGTTTGGTTTTAATTACTTCGTTCATGAATCATAATGCTTGCTTTTGTGTTCTTGTCGTGGATTTTGCTGTTTTCATTCTCGGCTCTGCAGAACATGATTGCGTTTTGCAAAGGGAAAGGGTTATAGTATTATTAGTGCGTATGTTTTAAGTTAAAAAAGCAGTAGGGAAGTGGAGGTGTAGAAAAAAGGAGGGGAAGGGAGTATTGTTTTTGTTTTGGACTTTGCAGAACAAGACTTAGTTGTGCAAATAATTAAAATCAAAAGCAAAAACAGAAAGGTGTTATTGTAGTTCCATTTGGGTCAGGGAGTCATCTTCCGACAACCTGATTTGGTTGCATCAGAGGACAGAAAGGAAATAAGTCTTTAATATGCTAAGAAGGAAATAACCCCAGATGTTTTATATTTTTTTACAAAACGGAAAAGATAAATTTTACATTTCAATAAAGAGAAAACAAATATTTTGCTTTTAAATAAAAAAAAGTTTTTTTTGTAGAGGGTGAGGCTAAACATGACTTTTTGTGTTAAGCCGTTTTTGTTTTATCAGCATTTATTAGGAACAAAAGTAACTCATATTTTTTGGGGTGGCGGTGGGGGAATTGTTTCAGGCATAATAAATAAAGACACTCGATGTAAAGAGGTAGAAATAAAAAAAGCGGCAACATACTACTTCAAAGTTAAAAATAGCCAACGCTAAGTTTTAGATGGATAGATTCCAACCCAGAAGACGGCAATTTTTCTGTCTTCATCAGAAACATTGCTCATTGAATGCGAGGACGAAGACAAAATAAGAGTAGCAAGAGTTATAAAGCTGTCGATTTGAATTGAATCTGACTAATGCAATGGATTAAGTTTAATTACTTTTGTGATGGTTTATGACAAGTACTTGTTGACGTTAGATGTGAACATGACTATGTTGTAACCTGCAGAGAAGTCTCACATTAAGGAAGAAACAAGAGACAGGAAGTCCTAGTTAAAATAAAAAAGCTCTTTGCTGTACGAGGAAGAAGGTGAAATGTAGTCACCATTTAACAAATGCATCAAGTGCATGTCCCCCCACCTCCTGGGATTGCCACTGATGAATTAAAGTGGAAAAAAATGTTGCAGCAAAACAATCACGACAACATAAAAGTAAAGCTAAACAACATTTAGTAACAATCGATAGAAATGAATTGATTTTTCATAAACAAAACCTTTAATCAATAAAATGAACACAGATCGATATCACCTTGGAAACCCCATCAATCTTGATTAATAATTGCAATTCAAATGACTTCACTTCGCATTTTAGATTGACTAACCCCGGAGAGATATACAGAGTGAAGGCAATATTTATTTACAATTTTCCACTGCCGACAGGATGCATATATTTTTGTTTTTTTTTACTTTTCTTCATGAAATATATCTTTCTTCTTTTTTTTTTTTTTTATAAAATATTTAATTATGATCAATTTTAAAACTCAGTATTTGTAGAAGAGAGACTGATTGCGTTGGTTTATGGCATATCAGCCCTTTTCGTGCTATTTAATGCAAAATTCAGTGATTTTGAAGAAATGATTATGCTTTGAGTTCTTTATATCTTTAAATATTTATGATGTTCAGCTTGGTTTCGTTTTACGACATATCAAACTTCAGTTAAACTTTGGCTAAATTTTTATGCTTCGTATATTTTCTTCATAGTGTTTGGTTTGGTTGTTTTCAGGAGGGAAATTATTTTTTTGCTTTACAAAACATGAATGAGTTTTGCAAAGGGAAAGGAATAAAACAATATCATACAATAACATTTGTTTTCAATTTATTGATTTTATACATTTTCTTTATTTCTTTTCTTCATGAAAACAGTGACTATCATTATATATGATGGGCCTTACGTAAGTAGCAATTAAGTTAGTGTAAATTTTGATAAGGGTGTCATTAGTACATGCCAGGATTGTATATAGAAACGGATGACATGTGAGAAAGCAGGGGTTATAGGTCAAACTCCCAAGACAAAACCTAGTTGAATGATCACAATATGAGATGACGTCATGTTTTTGGGCAAGATAAACTAAAGTTTTATAAAGCCAGTTTGTTTTGAAAAGCGATACAGACGAGACACGGTCTAAGAATGTAGCCCGTTTAAGAGTAAATAAACTAAGTAAATAATATTTCAGATAGTAGTCTCTATCCATAACTAAATTCTCTCAAACAAAACCTTGAAGAACTCAGCAAAGTCTCCTTGCATCATTCATCAATGGAAAGCTTATTTCACATAAGTTAAAAAGACAAACACCTCTAGACGATCACAGCCACTCATGAAATGTGGCAACAATAAAAGAAGTGACGATGCAGAGAAGAAAAGACCAGCACGTAAACAACCTGTGAAATTATGTATAAAATAACTGTTTTTTTTATCACTTACTAGCGAGAACATAACATGCGCGATCTCGCATGAATGAAAATATAGCATTTTTCTTCGTTTTTATAAAAAAATATTTAATTAGGGTCCATGGAAATTTCATGGAATGAGAAATATATTGAATCAACAAATGTTTTGATAAAACTAATATTTTTCTGGATAGCACAAAAAAATTAGTCTGTGGACAGAAAACCCAACTATACAGAGCAAATATGAGTTTATTAACATTTCTATGAAAATAGTGTCCATTATGTTTTAAATACAGAACTAATCCAAATGAGATAAATTAATAAGTACTAATACTCAGAAAGTAATATTGTGCTACATAATTCAATACAAATAATAAAATTACATTGTCTATCATTAAGTGTTGGATTAAAAGAATAAAGTAAAGATTGTCTTACAATATCCTTTTTTGCCCTGTTTCTTTCGAATATTCCATTTTTTAACATTTTTCTGACTTCTTTCTTTAGTAAAGAATCACTGCATGCCAAATTTACTATGAGTTCGTTTCTCACACCATTACAACAATGATTGTATATTATTATAATGATATTCGAAAAAAAAGCTACATCAATTCTCATATTCTTGCCCAAATCAAAATTAAATTTCATATATTTGTCCCTTTTTAAGCAGTTTGGCCTTCAAAAATTGCATTTGGCCTTTTTCAAAGTATAATGCATAGATTAAGAAAGGAACAAACTGAATGTTATATAGATAGAATTCAATTTTAAATCTTGTTAGAAGATTTTAAACTTCCTCAATATTAGCAGAAAGATAATAGAAAAAAACTACTGTTCTGATCTTAAGTGTTATTCTCTCAAATTTCGGTCGATGTAACCTGCAACCTTCTTAAAATGCCGTTTGTCAAACTCGGCAATCAGAACAGAACTCTATAAAACATATAATTACTTGTAATTATATTCTTAGCATTGTCTGTACTGAGGATTGAACCTTCCACCTTCAGAAGACTGTCATTTGAAATGGATTACTATTTTCAGTGTGAGCAAGACTATGACCCAACCACCTGTGGCAGTTGAAATTTACATCAATAGCTGTTAAAATAGAGCTGAGTTAGAGCTTTTATTATGTGAGCAATACCAGGCAATTCCTGATTGCCTTGCTGATTCCATTTGTTTGGTTGTAGGCTCAAACCAAAATAAGGAAAAATGATTTCAGCTGAACAGATTTGGGAATTGATAATATTTAATATTGTTTTGTGAAGGAACCCACTGAATTGAGAATAGTAGTATTCATGATTGGCTAAATTTGAGAATAAATTTGACCTGAGGGTCAAACTAAAGGTTTGCTCCGCATGAGAAACTTTTGATGGAAAATTAATTAATATGCACAACTGATTTTACAAATGGTCAATCAGAGTGAATTCAATGTTGCTAATGGGAAGGTTCATTGGCTGAAGGTGACCTAGGACCTTACCAGCCTTTCCCTGTTATCTTTTTTTTTTTACACAGGCATCACCACATTATCAAGGCCAAGAGGCCACTCAAGTATAAGGGTTAAAGAGTGTACAGTAGAAATTGGACAATATAGTAATCATTAGTAATGGAAATTTGGTAAATTTGTTAACTTATATGGAACGGCTCATCAAGAACTTATTTACGTTAGACTTGAAGACAACCATATTGTAGTCAGCCGGAAAGCAGGAAAACGGAAGACAATTCCACAGGCGTGCAGTTCTAAGAAAGAAGCTTTGTTCATGGAATCTACGTTTAGGTTTAGGCACAGATAAAGAGTGGGGGGAATTATTGACAGTGTTTTCAGCTAGACGAGTGTTTTTTGTGAAAGTTTGGTGAGGGGGGACCATAGACTGAAGCTCAGTCAAACACTTTCCATGAAAATAATGATACATCAGAGACAAGCTTGCAACATCTCTTCTGTGAGATACAAGTTGCAGGGAAGAGAAAAGGACATCTCCTGCGAGGCTACGAAGTCTATTTTGAAATCTATCAAGGCAGGACAAGTCCTTTCTAGCAGTTCCTGCCCAGATGTGGCAACAGTATTCCATCCTTGGACGTACCTGACTCTTATATAGATAGAGAATTGCATCAGCAGTGAGATATCTACTGGATCGTTAGAAAGATCCCACCGTTTTTCCAGCGGCCTTGGCAACAGATCTGATGTACGTGTTCCATTTAATGATCAGGAGTAATTGTCAAGCCCAGAAGCTTGTCAAAACTTGAGGCCTCCTGAAGACGAGAGCCATTCATTTCAATTGATGCCAGATGTGGATCAGAATGTTGATGATGTAAAGAAAGAAGCTCGGTTTTAGATGCATTAAAAGTAACAAGCCACGTCTTTCCCCATTGAACCACTTGCTCAAGATCAGAGGAGAGAGAATCAGTTTACTGTTTTAGATGTGCTACCATAAATGATAGTGTCATCAGCATAAATGTCTACAAATGATGTAAGGATGTGATTTGGAAGATCATTAATGTAGATCAGGAAAAGAGTTGGGCCCAGGATGGACCCCTGAGGGACTCCAGCATTAATACTGTGAGCTTCTGATTTTTGCCCACAACTACTACTCTTATGAACCTATCAGAAAGAAATGATTTAATAATTGAGAAGACATTTCCAACTATACCATAGCTAGAGATCTTGTGAAGTAAACCTTTATGCCATACTCTATCAAAGGCCTTAGATATGTCAAGAGCAGTTGCCCTAGAAAGGTTGCCTCCGTCGAGAGATTTGCTAATCCTATGAGCTATAACTGTAAGCACATCTGCTGTAGATCTAGTAGAACGGAAACCATATTGAGTGTCACTAAGAAGGTTATTTTTTTTGAGATGGTTGATTACTTCTGTATTTAACACAGATTCCAGCAACTTACTCATGACGCACAGGAGACTTATTAGCTTGTGCTGAGAGGGGGATGAGCGATCACCTAAATTCTTAAATACAGGGCATAATGATGAGATTTTCCAGGGTGATGGGAAGCTATTCTCCTTAAGACAACGTTTAAACAGTTTTGTAAGTATGGGCGCTAGTAGTACTATAATTGGAATACCGTCAGAACCAGTTGCTTTACTGGAATCAAGGTTTTTGATTAGCTTGCCAACATCACGTACAGATATATGTATATCACATAGCGTGTTTTCTGATACAGGAGGAAATATTGGAGGTTAGCGTTAGTGTTGGGACGATTCCTAATTTTTATACGATTCCGATTCCAGGAAAATATTGATTAACGATTCCGATACCAAGTACGATTCCAATTCCGATTCCTAGGGAATTATTGTTTTGAAATATACTAGGTAGTTTTATACTTATGGTCGGTAGTTCCCAAATATGTTCCCTAACTTTGGAAGAGATATTTTATGTCTACACCGTCGTGTTTTGGTTTAAATAAAATTATTATATAGTAAACTAAACGGAAAAATTAGCAAAATTTATTTTAGAGAAAATTCATTTTACTTAATTGGAATACAGAAAAAAAAAACAAAAAAATAGAATTTATCCTTCAGAGCAAAAACCAATTATTTTGGTCCTCATAATTTACAGATTTAATGAATTAAATAAAAAAAATATAGCGGAAGAGAAAGAAAATATATACTAATTAAATATAAAAAAAGATAAATATTTAATTTAATAATTTATAAATGAACGTGCGTAATGAAAAAAACAATATACCACGTGATATGGCGCTGTAGATACAAAATAACCCTTCCAAAGTTAACGACCATATTTGAGAAATACCATTAATCGAAAGTTTTTGTGTTTTATACCAAAAGGTAGGTATAGCGAAAAGTTACAAGTAAAGGAATTTCAAAAACCATTTTTTGTTTGGCTATTGATAGTTGTATTTGTGACGGCAGTTCTTCAGACCTCCATAATTCACAAAGAGTAGTTAACAGCTATTGTTTTTTCTTACTTTTTCATTACTTTTACACATTGTTTCTAACGTGAAGAATAAGTTTAGCCAAACTAATTTTGAAATAGGGTATATCAAAGGAACACATATAAAAATGATACCACTATAAAAACAAATGAAATACTAGATAAAATTAAGCAAAAATAGTTATCAAAATTACAGAAAAAGATAAAACAAAACAAAAAATGGCGAAGTTTGTTGAGTGAAATTAATTATTGAAAGAAAATTAATTGAACTAATAGAAATGTTAAATAAAAAAAATGTCACATTTCAATATTTTTTTAATAATTAAATTCTCAGGGTTGTCGAAATTAAAAATTAAGTGATTTTTTTTAATTAGACTTATTTTGAAGCTTGTTACCTTGAAAAATACATTTTAAACCCTGTTTTTTTTTTTATAAATAAATTGAAAAAAAAACGCAATTAAAAAAATTTAATTGATAATTGAAACTTTAAAAACATTAAACATTGAAAAATTATTTATCTCACAAATTAACGTCCAATAAAGTAGATCCAGTCTTCATACAGGAATTCGGTTATAATAAATATATCTTTCCCAAACTTAAAAATTAAATCTTTTTTTTTTTTTTTTGGAGAAAGAGTGCTTTAAAATCGCCGGGGAATGCCGCCTAAAATTTTAAAGAAGTAAAATTTAGGAGTTTAGTGCCTTTCAAAGACGGTTATCATAATTTATTATCATCCTTTAATTTCCTTTTTTCCTCCCCCACACCTTTCCATGTGGTTCAGTAGTTAACCAGTGCTCCTGTTGCTGTCAGTCAGCTATCTTTACCTAAGTTTTAATTTCTAGTTAAAAGAATTTTTCATGAATAGAATCAGCATTTTAAAGAATTATTTTTTTAGTTGTATATATTGTATTTACTCTTTGAAGTTAAGGAAGGTTAAAAAAATTGGTGACTTAGGCAAAAAAAAAAGACACTGCGATTTCGACCCTCACTAATAAAACTGCTCTGAGTGACTAGTTGGTAATTTTTTGTTCCTTTTCTTTTTTATTTTGCTCCTCCAATTCATTTGGATGCTTCATAGTTAAATGTTTTAACATGTTGGTTGTGGTCATGTTAGATGGTTTTGTTCCTTGCGATATTTTAATTTGACAGACTTTGCAAATGGCTTTCAACTCGTCATCTTCATCAACTTCAAAAAGTTTCCATGCAAGACTTTTTTTGGACTTTGAGGCCATATTAGAAAATTCAGTTTATCTGTAAACAAATAAATTACTATTAAATTTTGTTTTAAAGCTAGTCACTTATTTGGATAATTAATTGAAAATAATCTGCTAAAAAAGACAAACAGAAAAAATATTTAAAGGGATGGAGCGGTAAATTGTACCAACCAGTAGTTAACAAAAAAAACTTATAGAATTTAATTTTTGAAACCAATGTATAAAAGTTTACATAATGAAATGCAAATATGCATTTCCTTTGAATTTTTTTTTTTTTTGGTTGACTGTGTTCAATTCACACATGGTTGATGCGGTTCAATATTGCTAAACTATAAGTCTTAAGTAAAATTCTATTTATAAATACTTTTTAAAATGAAATTATTTAATTAATCGTAAATATTACTTAGACATAAAAATTAATTGATTACAACACCTTTTAAAAAATATATATTAATTTCTTTTTCGTTCGGCAAAAAAACTGCGTCAAACACTTTTTTTTAAATTTTCAACTTAAAATTCTAGAAAAAAGATTATATTATTCTGCTTTTAATATAATCAAATTCAGGGTTTTATCTTTCTGGAGAAAAAGATTTAAAAAATGGATTTTATTTCAATGAAATTTAAAAAAAAAAAACAACTTGACTGAATTGAATTAATTACCCTTAAATTAACGAAGGGGTTATTTAATAACTTTAGGTTTGGAAGAGATAGGTATGGGGTCGGTTTTTTTGAAACTTCAAAAGAAGCCGACTACTGTCCAAATTTTGCGAAATAATACAACATGATCAATTTCATTTTAGAGATATTTCTTTCAAAAGCCTTCTTTTAAAAAAAGAAAAAAAAGTATATTGTTTTACTGTTTAAATAATTTGACTTTGCTCGTTTTAAGAAAATATAAGTTGAAAAAGCATTTTCATTCACTATTAGATTTGTCAGTAAAAAAAAAACAGTCACCAAAAAGATAAGCGTTTTTTTTTAAATTTTTACTCGCAATGTAGAGCCCTGCATACTTCTTTTCAAGTTAACTCTTTTGTAGTTTTGATCACAATAGATCTGAATGAATGAACCTTGTAAGGGAGGGGGCACTAAGCATTGCCCTGTTAATAATGAATTTCTTTGGTTTCTTTTTATAACATGCTACATTTCTCTCTTGCAGTTAGAAATATCAGGAATTTTTTTTTCTTTTTTTCAACATCAGACTAAAAGAATCGTAATGAAGGAATCGGAAAATTAAGGTATTTTTTAACGATGCGATTCCGATGCCTCCCAAAATACACGATTCTTACGATTAACGATTCCGATTAATCGTCCCACCACTAGTTAGCGTCCTTGGTCTCAAAGAGTAGAATTAGCTGCAAAGTTTTTGGTAAAGAGTTTGGCTTTGTCTGATGCTGACGAGATTACCTCAGGTCCATTGATGATAATTGGGATAGAGCGCATGCTTCTGTTCAGGATTCTGTTTGCTATTTGCCAAAACTGGTGGGAACCAACCCGCTGCTCAGCTACTTTGGACTTGACGGATTGAGCATACAACTCTCTTGCGTTCTTTATTACTTTCTTACAATGGTTTCTGGCAGTCCTGAAAGCGGCTTTAGTTTCCATACATCTATTACATTGGAAGCAATGGAAAAAGTGATTTCTGTGCGCAATGGCAGCAGCACATTTTGGAGAGAACCATGGCTGGCTGTTAGGTTTTTGCTGGAACTTTTTCGAAGGTATGAAACGGTCTATACCTACAATTAACCATTCGGTCAGGTCTGATACTATAGAGGACACATCCTTTTTAAACATGGAATGCAGAGGTAGATTCGATATAAATGTACGGAAGCTATCCCAGTCAGCCTTAGTGTATCGATATACTGTACGATGGAGAGGTATGTCTGGGGACTTATTACATTTCATTTTTATCTTAATTGATACAACAGAGTGGTCGGAAGATCCAAGAGGAGACAGAACAGCAACTGAACATAGTTCAGAGCAAGTTGTGAGAAAAAGGTTTAGTAGACTCGCATACTGGCCGTCATTGTCGGGCACACGGGTGGGTTCGTGAACAATCTGAGTGAGGTAATAAGCAATGGAGAAATCATGACAGAACCTCCCCTCGTCATCGGTCTTGTTTGAGTGGGTCAACCATTCGACGTTGTGAACATTGAAGTCTCCACATACGTGAATGTTAGCTGAAGGATAAGCAGATAGGACTTGGTCAATTTTCTCAGATATGCTTTTAAAGATAGTAACTTCGCTATTGTGGGGCGATAGAGAGTAAATATAAATGCAGTAGTGTGAGCTAATGCAACCCGGAAGCACATATAGGGTAAGTTAGGATCTTCTCTGGAGATGTCCCTACGACATGGAAAGCTATCTTTAATATAGACACATATTCCATGCCCATGGCGATCTTGGGGGTCAGATTTAGAAGTTAAGTTTGAGTATCCTTTAATTGCGAACTGTTCTAGGGAAATAGCCTGTCCAATGCCAGTTTCACTTAAAAATAAAAGGTCTGGTTTAGTCTCCTGTAATTGGGTTTCAACCTCTGGAAAGTTAGAACCTAGACCCCTGATGTTGGAGAAGGAGACATGGTAGTAGGGATCTACGTTGGAAGTTGGAGAACCGGGTTTAATCATATATTTTTCCTTGGAACTTGTCATTATGGAATTTTGGAATTTGTGGACTAGGTCATCAGATTTACTTCGAGCAGGACAGAGAGGGGAAACTAAAAGAGAAAAAGAAACGAAGAATTTTTTTTTTATAGAACATAAGGTAAAGCCGTAACAATTACCCACTAATATGGCATCGAGAGGCCTCATCAGAATCTACTGCATGGTCCAGAATCCATTCACCAAATGGCAATACAGCAGCCCCAGTACTTTGCACCTGCTGATAGGACAGCCTCCTTAGTGGTTAATCCAAGGTTCGGGTCCCTGACTATCAGGCGGATAACATCAGCCCAGATAAAATGTTTACCTCCAGCACCCTTACTAGTGACATGGCTACAAGGATAGACATAGAAACAGAAAATTTCCGCCATCTCTGCCAACTGTTCGCGCAAAATACTGCCAACCTAGAAAACAGCCTTTTCTTCTCCCGCTGTCAGAAAAATCACTCATTAAAAAATGAGGACTGAGGGACAAATAAAGAGAAGCGAGAGTAACGAGAGCTGCCGATAACGCATCTATAATGCGTTTTCTACTCTCCATTTAAAAAAATTATTAAGTATTATACTTAATAAAAGTCCAACGGACGTGTTTAAGGGAAAGTATGGTGATAGATTCCCCTCTCACGAACTAAAAATGAATACAATTACCTAATCTATTTTTGCAATCAACTTGGTAGATACATAAACATTTATGGATGAGAAAAAAGCTAACATTTAATAAAACAGAAATACATAAATTAAATACTGAAATAAAATGTAGTTATTAATATTTGAATCTAAAAATAAAAAGTATGATTAATATAGAAGTCACTTATAAGAAGGTAGGCAAGAGCGAATTTTGGCAATTGTTGTGAAGGAATTGAATCTGAACTAGCTCCTTCACCCATGCAAGAACCCCCCAAACTCTCACTAACCGAGACAGAGAAGGAAGAAAGAGAAAATTGTGCATTGCAAATAGTTTTTCTTTTTTGAGCGAACTGTTCATGCATGTAAATTGTTAAAGAAAAAAGAAAATGCATTTCTTTTCATCTAGTTCCACTGTTCCACTAGCTAAATATTGTAGTCAGGAGTTTAATTAATAATTAATCCTTATAAAAACAAGAGCTCACGACTGGAGTTTTATTTTATTCGTTTTATACAGAATTTTTGACTTCACTACCAAACAAAAACCATCCACTTGAGTTGAGTTCTTTTAGGAGACAGTAAGCAGAGAAGGGCACCTACCTTAGCGCCGAATCCAGACTGCAGCCCGCAGAAACTTTGAATTGTTTCCTTTGTTATTATTTCTATTTATTTATTTAAAATTTTTTTTCTTGTACTTGAGAGAAGAAAGGAATGAATGGAATTGCACATCAAACCCCGTCATCATATAAGCGTTCAAGGCCACACTACTGAACTTTCTTGGGCGTTCCAAAATTGGAACCACCTAGAACTACACTTACATACCAATGAACACTTTGGAGTCTTCATTGTGTTACATTTGGTGCTTTTGTGACCAGGACATGGAGCCCCATGACTGTTTTTGTCATGTTATAAGACTAAGAATACAGTTATTTCACCCAAAACAAGGCACAGTGCCACTTTGATGTAAGAGGCTACTATTTGGATCAAAACTATGTAGAGAGTTGAGCAACAAGATGTCTTTTTACTCTGGAAATTTTTAAGTACAGTCAGGAAAAAGGTCCTGGAAGAGAATTCTAAAGTCTAGCAGTTTGGAGAAGAAACTTCTAGAGTATGGATTATTTAAGACTTCTACTTGGTAATGGCTGGCAGAATGAAAGAATAAATAAAGGATTCCATTCAAAATCCTGTACAGATGCCTTGGTGTCAGCAGAAAGATATATGACATAATCACGTTGATACACCAGTTCCCGTTAGATCACCGAAGTTAAGCAACAATGAGCCTAGTCAGTACTAAAATGGGTGACCATTTGGGAATTTCAAGTGCTGTATGTGCTCCCTGTTATCTCGGCACTGTTTTCAGTCATCTGGAACTTTTCTTTGCCAATTCAGGAGAGATGTGGTTAGGGATTGCACAACCCTTGCCTTACAATTATTTGGGTAGCATCCCTTACAGGGAGTATCTATTATCTCTTGAGACTGAATGGAGGCACCAATCAATCACTGAGCAGGAACATGATAGTAAAGATGAAAAAGAGATTAAAAGATACAAGATTTAACTACAAGGCAATATCAGAGAAGAAAATGTATGATTGACATCATGTTACCCCAGTTCTTACTTCAGGGCTACAGACTTAATGTCGATGGCTATATCTGCATTCACAACAGAGTATTAAATTTCTGAATTGCAAATGACAATAAAACTTTGTGCCATGTTATAACAGCTGAAAGATCATGGCTAGTTTGTTAGACTTTGTGTAAGGCACAGTGAAACAGCATGAAGGAGAAATTAAAAGCTAGGATTATCAGAATCTTTGAGAGTTTATGTTGAGATAGCTTGATGAAAGCTTATGGTTAGTCTCAAGTTGCCATCGAGTGAAATGAATAGCTGGATGAATAAATCTACAAAAAAATGAATTTTATGGCTATTTTACATCAAACCAGGCACAGTGTCGCTTGGACGTAAGGGGGTACTATTTGGGACTAATTCAACAGATACTATGTAGGGAGTTGAGCAGAGAGATGTCTGTTCACGCTACACTTGAACTTCTGCATGTCAGTACAGTCAGAAAAATAGGGATCTGAGAGAGAATTCCAAAGTCTAGTAGTTTGAGGGAAGAAATTATTAAAGTAGAAGGCTTTCTGGTAGTTAGGGATCTCTACAGTATAGGGGTGGGATTTTGCAGTTTGTCTTGTTAGTTGGGTGTATTTACGTCGAGGAGGTACAAGTGTTTTGAGTTTATCAGAGCCTATTTCATTAAAGTACTTGTAAAACAGGTATAGAGGTGCAACATTTCAATGATGGGTTAGAGTTTTATTGATAGCGTGGGACCTCTTTTTTAGACCTTATCTAAGAGCTAGAAAATAGTGTCAAATGCACCAATCCAGATTTGGCAACGATAGTTCATGCATGAGCAAATGGTGACTTTATTAAATTACTCACACCTGAGAATATCCATAGGATATTCTCAGGTGTGAGTAATTTCCTAGCACCATAAAAACAGCTCTCCTTCTTCGCAGCAACCCTGAAAATGTATTTGTTTCAATTCATGTTGCTTGTGAATATTAAGCCAAGGGGTTTGAACAAAGAGCGATTAGGGAGCTTATTTTTAGTTATGACAATCAGTGGTTGAGAAGCTTTCTTGTAATTGTTAAAGGAAAGATCCTTCATCTTGGCATCATTAAATGTTACCATCCATTTACATCCCTATTCCATTATAGACTGGAGGTCTTTCCCTAAGGTTTCAGCTATTGCCTTAGAGATGTGTTCATCCATTTTTCCCCTCGAGTCTGTCATAAAGCATGGTGTAATCAGCAAATATACCCATCTCGGAGACAATTTTATCAGGGAGATCATTTATGAATATCAGAAATAATAAAGATCCAAAGATTGACCATTGAAGTATATAATGTTTTGACGTATGACCATCAAGGACAATCTGGATTTTTCTCTTGTCTAAGAAGAATTTTATTATATTAGGTATTCACCCAGTAATATTATATGGTTTAATTTTAATGAGAAGACCTTTGTGCCGACTCTGTCAAAGGCTTTAGGTATATCTAGTTCTAGCCTCCCTTATCCAATGCATGGTGTATACGTTCAGAGGTTACAGTTTAGTTACCTGTTCATTCTATTAACACATTTTTAATACTAGTTTTATAGTTTGTCATAGGTATAACCATTTTTGAATGAAATGTTTTTATGTTTCAGAATTTTTATGTTTCGGAATGAAATGTTTTTATGTTTCGGAATTATATTATTTGGTTTATTTAGACTACTGTTCTCATCTTGGATGTTATTTTCACAATGTTTCAGCTGATGTAACCTCCGACCTTCTTCATGTGCCTCTTATCAAACTCGTGAATCTGTATGGAATTTTCTACTCTAATTAAATGTGGTGTTAGCAACTCTGTTATTAAATTACATTTTATCCTTCTTAACAACTTGTTAAACCGATCTTAAAAAAAAACTAACGAACCAGAATCAAATATTTATTTTGCAAGAAAGCTATCGATGACAAAGAAACAATATATTTTATATATTAGATCAGTGGTTCTCAATCAGGAGGGAATTCCTCACTGGGGAGAATTTTGAATGGAACCCTATGTTTAGTTCATAGGGAAAGCTTGCTTTCATTCCGTTTGTCATAAAAGTTTTTAGTAATTTGCAATTGTATTCTTAGTATTGCCCACACTGAGGATTGAACCTTTAACGTCCAGAAAACTGTCACTTGGAACTGATTATTTATTTATTTTTATTTATTTATTTATTTTTTTTTTATTACATTTTCACCCCAAACAAGGCACATTGCCACTTTGCTGTACGCGTCTACTATCAGAGACATAAGCTACTGGGGTACTATGTGGGGAGTTGGGCAGTAAGATGTTGGTTCACA
Source organism: Euprymna scolopes (assembly GCF_053919585.1). Taxonomy (NCBI): domain Eukaryota; kingdom Metazoa; phylum Mollusca; class Cephalopoda; order Sepiida; family Sepiolidae; genus Euprymna; species Euprymna scolopes. The sequence goes on from NC_136485.1 coordinate 100,206,673, forward strand.
TTACACTTGAACTTCTGCATGTCAATAAAGTTGGGGAAGTAGGGACCTGGAATGGAATTCCAAAGTCTAGCGGTTCTGGGGAAGAAACTACTGGAGTAGAAAGCTCTCCTATATCTAAGGATAACACTGTGTAGGAGTGGGATTTAGCTGCTTGTCGGATTTGTCGAGGGTATTTACATCATGGGGGCACAAGTGCTTGCAGTTCGTCAGAGCATTCACCATTAAAATACTTATAGAACAAGCAGGGAGACACACAAATTTCATCAGTGGAACAGAGGCTGAAGCTTAGATGACAGTTCAAGACCTATCAGGTTGGCGACTCTTTTGAACCTTGTCTAGGAGTGAGAGACTAGTAGCAGATGCATCAGCCCAAATATGACAACAATACTCCATACATGGACGAATGGTGGCCTTATAGAGGTACAGGATACTTTCAGGCGTTAGTAGCTTTCTAGCACGGTAGAGAGAGCCTACTTTCTTTGCAGCGGTCCTGACAATGCTCTCAATGTAATTGTTCCAACTCATGTTTCCTGGGAACGTTAGGCCGAGGAGTTTAAAAAAAGTACTTTCAGATAATGAATCTTTGGCCATTGCTATTGGTGGCAGAGAAGGTTTCTTGTAGGCCGATACTAAGAATACAATTACGAATTACTCAAGATTTCTACTCGGTCATGGCTGACAAAATGAAAGCTAGCTACACCTATGAAGTAAATATAGGGCTCTGTTCAAAATCTCATACTGATTTCCAAGTTTGACAAAATGATTCCCAAGTTTGACCAGATAGACGGGAAATATTGTAAGAATAAGATCAAGGATGAGAACAGTAGTTCAAATAATCCAAATGATACACATAAAATTTTTTTGTCCACCTTTTTACCATTTTCATTTTTGGACATTTAATACAATTCCTTAGCCATCCATCACTAATCTTGATAAAATATAAAATATTCTCATTTTTCACCTAATAGCATTACAAGCTTATGCTGTATTTTCATGAACATTGGCAATATTACATACCTAATATGCTTCAACAAGTCATATCTTTTTTATTTGTGGGTCAATTTTTAAAAGAATTACATTGTTTAAAAGAGAATAGAATAAGCATTCCAATAATGTTAATTTATTTTGCTTTTATGCCTTCAATGTTTTTTATGCTGCGAGTTAAAAATGAAAAAAAAACGGTAAAAAATAACGACAGCAAAAAGGGAAACTGTGTTTTCAATGTTTACATTTCATACGTTCTGTTTGGATACACATGCGCGGATTCAAATTAGATTGAATATGGCTGAAATTTTATAGGCTATATAAGTATAAAAGTCCATCTCTACTGGATTTTGATTTATATTTTTATGACCACTGGAAGCAAAGTTACAACCGAACAAAGTTGACAAAGAATATTTCAAAATTGGTAAGATAAATCGGTATATATCATCCATTTTCATATAGATAATAGTTTCAGAATTATTTTCCGCACGAGTAATAATTATCAAATATTTACATATTGTAAATATTTGATAATTATTACTCGTGCGGAAATTTCTTTCAAATGTTATTTTTTTTAGAGAAATTCAAATCCGCTTAACGGGGAATGGCTCGCTATGCGCTCAGCTGACTAAAGTCAGCGCATTAACGAGTTTTGTTTATAATCTCTTTGAAATTAAAAAAAAAAACTGTTTTTTTTCTGCTTTCAAAACGAAAGCAGAAAAATCAGTTTCATTTTTTATTTTGAGTTTGTCAATTTAAAAAAAAATTATTTTCAAGTTTTTTAAAGTTGATTTCCAAACAATACTGTTGTTTTTAGCGTTTTTAGTACACACTAGCGGGGGGAGGGGTACCCGGCATTGCCCGGGGTGTTTGGATAAATGAAAACAAAAATCGTTGGTTGTTTAAAAAAAAAAAAAATGAAGCCTTGACACGCAGTTGGAAAATAATAAAGTGTGAAAAAAAAAAAAAAAAAAAAAAAAAAAAAGTGCGACTTGGCAGGTGCCCGTTTTTGACGAGTTAATGATGTCAACTTTGAATGCGTTTATTTACCGTGAGTCTGTTCGCTTCTTTTTTTATACTGCGGCGATCGAACATTGCTAAATATTTATCTTTTCAAAGTCGGGCAAATTAAATAGAAAGACGAGCCCGGTTGTTAACTCATAGATATTATCATTTAGGCGTGATATAAAAAGTTTTAAGTTGTGAAGCGACCAATCGCTTCTCGAAAAATGCCTTTCTTGGCCATACACGAAAACGCACACACAAACATTTTCACTTTTATAGTATAGATGTACTAAAAGCGTTAAAAAAAACAACAAAATCAATTAAGTGCATGTGTTTTTGTTGTCTGTATTTGTAACTTCTTGTAAACAAGGTAGAATTGTGCTTTTTAGTAGAAACAAAAAATATAAATAAAAGGTACTTGTGCACTTATGCTACCATGCTGAAATAATAACGTTATTATTCAGAAACCCATTCTTAACATGGAAAAGGAACAGTGTTTTATTAACTATTCAAACTTTTACCTAACAATTAAATAAAATATATCATGAAACTGTAATTTATTTTTAACTCCTTATCAAGATCATTTTTTCGAATCTGTAAGACAAACCCGTTTTAATTTTTTTAACTAAATAATAATAATAATAATAATAATAATAATAATTAGGGGGTTCGATAAAGAATTTCATTGTAATGCATTTTGTAAATTTTTACCTTGTTTCCACCTTAACATTTTTTCTTTAAAATGACTACCTTTTAAGGTTTTCGGGTGCAAATAATAACTTTCTGGATATTAAGCAATGTCATTTCTTATGTTATTGCTGATGGCCATCTTGGTACATGCGTTTGTGCATAGTTTCTTGGGGTTACGTTTGCGTGCTCGTGCTTACCAAGATGGCCACCAACGATAAGATAAGAAATGACATTGCTTAATATCCGGAAAACTACTTAATTGTCAGAAAATTTAAATGCAATATTCGTTTTCAGCATGCCCTAAAACCTATAAAAGTAATCATTTTAAATGTTAATGTGCAAACAAGGTAAAAATTACAGTTTTATTTCTTTGTTTACATAATTGAATTTTCAGTAAAACAGAATAGAAATGACAAAAATTACCATCAACTGGTGAATATACAGTTGTTGTTTATCAGGATTCCTGGTATCCTAGTACTGTGAAAGTTACATCAAGGATTCATGTAGAGTACGATTTATGGTTGCATCTCAGAAAATAGGGGTATATTTTGGGCCAGATAGAGATGATTTACAAAATTGAAAATTGAACTGGTCCCAAAATGCATAAGTTCTGGTCGACTATGGGAATTTCCATCTTTTACAGAAATCCAAAATCTGTGAAAAATTTTCTTTGATTTATTTCTGAGATTAATTCATACCTACTCAATTTTTTTTTCTTTGAGGGCCATGAATGCTCTTTAGGCATTCAATGGCTACACCCAAGATTAAACTCTTCTTTGGTGAGGAGGCAGAAAAATAACTTTTCTCAATAAAGCTATATTTAAATACCACTATAATACTTAGTTTTGTTCATAAATAGACACCCACTGTATGATACCATGCGCCAGTTTAAAAAAAATTGGAATTTATACATCTTAATTTATAATTCATGGCTTATAGTAAAAAGATACATCAGATTTGACTGCATAATCAGAAAGAGAACACAATTTTACATAAGACTGCAAAGTTTCATGAGAATAGCTTGAAAAATAAATAAATGGTGGCGAAATTACCGAATTCTTAAAATGTTGAGGTCCATAATTTAGCCCACTTTTTCTAAAGGAAAATGTCCATAGAAAGCCTAAATTTTGGCACTTAAAATTCTCATAACTTTTGAACTACTGATGGTATTTGCATAATTCAAACGGGTTTAAGCATCTTTTACATAGCGCTTTTCATGCATGTTGATAAAATAATTATTTAAAAAGAAAAATCAACTTGTAATGCTACACCTAATGTACCTTCAGTAGAGATCCTGCTTTAATTTTTCAACCCAGTGTTAAGCGTTTCATTGCAACACAACAAGTAAATTCAATAAATGAACTGTAATCATAAACAATGAAGTAAATCAGTTTTGTTTGCACTATTCACACTTTTGTTCTTATCTTGTTATTTCCACAATGTTTTGGTTGACGTAACCTCTCACCTTCTTCAGGTATATCATTTCAGATTTGAGAATCTTTCTATCGAGTGTAACTTAAAACTTTTGGCCTTAGTACAAGGTGACACTGAACATAGAATTCTGAATTACTTCTACAGTCATGACTGATGAAACAAAACGTAGATTAAACAAAATTCCCTACAGATTCCAGAGTTCGACAAGATACACATGAAGGTTGAAGACTACATTGCATCAACTGAACATTGCTCGAAAAACACTCAAGATGAGAACAATAGTTCGAAAGATCCAACTAATACGAATAATCAATCGTCAACTGAAGAAATCAAAAAACATAAGTAAACCATGGATGGACCTTATAATAATATTGGCAGGTATGAGTAGTTTCTAGTCTTGTAGAAAAAGCCTATCTTCTTTGCAGCAGACATGGCAGTATCTTCTATCTATTCAAATTCATGTTGGCTGAGAATGTTAAGCTGAAGAGTTTGAACACTGTACACTTGAAAAAGGTTCTATTAGCAATCCGTGGTTTTAACAATTATTTGTTAAAAGTGTTATATAATGAATGGCCCTATGTTGGATAGCAAGTACATCAAATAGGGTTAATCTTGACAAGGGTGGAACTAAGTGCAGACTGAAGTGACACAAAGTTCGGGAAATAAACGAGATCTCACAAAATAGTCAAGAAGCAAAGTCATGTGAGGTAAAAAATAGAGTAAAACAAAGAGATATTGGAATGTTGAAACGAAAAACTTTGATAATCACCAAAAACAAAATGCCTACACCCCTCTGTTTGCTATATCCACCCTTTATTCTGAAGATAATTTAGTTAAGAGAATGCAAGTCTCTCTTTCTCTTACTTATGCACTAATTCTCTTTTAAAAATAAACATTTTTTTATGTACGTGTTTATACACGTACATAAAAAAACTTACTGAAAATATCGCAAAAAAAAAAAAAAAAAAGGTATGTCTTAGTAAAAGTAATTTTCTACTACAGACTTTTTTTACAAGGTAGTCACAACTTATCAAGACCTGAAGGCCACTCGAGGATAAGGGTTACTGAGAGTCAGGTAGTCAGTGAGACAATATTGTAATGATAGGTAGTGGTGAAAATTGGAAAGAAATTAATTACTTAAGAGGACAGCTTAACATAAACTTGTTTACATTAGACTTGCAAACAACTTGCCGTAGAGAGTTCCATAGTCGGGCAGGTTGAGGAAAGAAACTTTGTTCATGGAATTTGCATTTAGTTTTAGCCACAGATAGACATAAGGAAAATTTTTAACAGCTAGAGAAGTTTTTGTTGCAAATGTTTTGTAGGTGGGGATCATAGAAGCTCAATCATGAAAATAACGATAGAGCAGAAATAGACTTACAATGGCTCTTCTTTGGGAAAGAGGTTGTAAGGAGGACAAAAGGAGATCAGCCACCAGATTTCAAAGCTGATTTTGTCAGGAAGTCATTTTCCAAAGATTCATATGTGTTTCAGCCACCAGATTGAACTTACCTTAAAGCTGCAGTCAAGACAATGATAATGTTCTCTGTAATGCATTTCCTTGCAGTGAGGCACGCCACATTCACCGCTGTTACCAAACCTACAAAAATAAAAACGAAAGACATTTCCTAATTATCAATCATCATTTGATCTTGGTATAGGGATTTGTTTTCAATTACATCCCTGGACATGAAGACAGACACCACAATTATGTTATAAATTAGCTATATTTACCCGGCATTGCCTGTTCAACATTACCAGGTGGAGGCTTCATAGAAAAATAATTTAAAACATTGTAATGTTTATGTTTATACTAGAATTTTTAATTCATGAAAAACAGGTAAAAGTTGTAACAAGTTGATGGTTAAATATGATTTGGCTCATTTTTGCATTAAGCACTAATCCCTAACTGTGTATTAAATGGATACTATAATACTTAGTTTACTTAAAACAAATACAAACAAAAATTCCAGCAAGATCAGCCCAGTAGTTCCCGAGTAAATGTGGTATTGTGGTGACTAATCCCTATTAATCTCTAACTGTGCATCGAATGGATACCATAATACTTTGTTTGCTGCACCTTATCACAACAAAGGTCCCCACAAAATTTCAGCCAGATCAGCTCAGTAGTTTCTGAGAAAAAGTGAAATGGACAGACTAAGTACTTTTAAATAGGATTTTTAAAAAATCCGTTTTTGGTTTTCTCTTATTTTGATTTAAATAAATAATTATCAAAGATGCATAAAGGTGAGAAACATAGACATGTAAGAACTTATCTGATAATTTTATTAATGTTCAAATATTATATATTTGAACATTAAAAATAAATTTAGATTATTTGGACTACTGTTCTCATCTTTAGTGTTATTTTCAAAACGTTTCGGCCGATGTAATCACCAACCTTCTTCATGGGTATCTTATTGCATTCAGAAATCTTTGTGAGTATGTATGTCAAAAGACAAAGAAAAAATAGGGGAGGGTTTAAAGCTTGAATCATTGTTATGAATTAATTTAAACATCTTACTCATTATATTTATAAGGTGAGAGTGCTCATTATCAATAACTTCCTTTAATTGTTGGCTGGGAAAATAGACTACATGATAACATTGAAATTCGAAGTGTTCAGCCCATATTGTTAATGTAAATAAATATTGATCGCTTTTTTCTGTTTTACTCCAGTTAACTCTCAGAGATCAACTGATGCATGAGATGCATAGATATCCTAACGTTTATTAAAGCTTCTTCATTTCTTGAGCAAATAAAGCTATGAAGAATAATAGTTGTCTTCTCTCCAATTTTTTAGTTCATATTTTTTGTGGTTTTGCTGGATTTCAGAATTCATCTCATCTGGTGGAGTATCTAACTTAATGTTCTTATCTTATCATAGCAATACAAGAAGAAAATGCACCATTACTCTTACCACTACCAACAATTTCTCCCACTCTCTATTTGTGACATTTAGTGATCTAAACACAAATTCCATGAACAAAGCTTCTTTCCTAGAACTGTCCATATGTGGACTATTTTACTGGACTGCTTCTTAACTGATTACAACATGATCGTTTTCAATTCTACTGTAAACAAGTTCTTGTACAGTTGCCCTCTTAAATAATCAAATTTTACCCAATTTACACCAAAACCGATGACTAAGCTGCTATCTCAGTGATCACCTTACGCTCATTAACCCTTATTCTCAAGTGGCATTTCGGCCTTCATAAGGTGACTCCCTTGTAAAAGTTTTGTGGAAGAGCCTCAAGTATGTGGTCTATGTCTATGTTTGAAGTACTTGGGCTTCCTATTTGCAAACATCACGATTGGTTCGATGACAACAATGAAGAGGTGAAAAAGTCAATCAGTCAAATGCACATAACACATGAATAATAAGAAGTCATCTGTCAAACATCAAACCTACAAAAAATGAAAAAACATGGTTCAAACTACTCTCCATAACATGAAATACATTTGATGGTCTGATTGAACGATCTAGCTCCAAAAGGCTGTGGACAAGAAAAATACAAAATCGTTCTATGAGGGTTTGAAGAAAGTATATGAACCAAGAGAAAGTGGTGATTCTTCGGTGCTTTTCTGCTGATAGTGAAACACTCCACAATGACAAGAAATTTTGTTATGCTGGAAAAAACATTCTGAATCTGTCATTAAGGTAAATTCTGAAATAGGTGCCACACTACTGCAGCATCCAAAAACACACCAATGTCCTTATATCTCATATTCCATATACAAGTTTAAAAAAACTTATGTGGATTAATCTATGTTTCAAAGATATTAATCATATCATCAGGGTTCAATGAAGATTTGAAATAATTCTTTTAAGTCATTGTTAAACCCCTGCCGATATGATTAGCATTCATATTATTTGGATTCATCAAACTACTGTTCTCATCTTAAGCGTTATTTTCACAATGTTTAGACTCATGTAACCTCGCCTTTCTTCAGATGTATCTTGTCGAACTTGGGAATGTTTCTGTCGAACTCGGGAATTTGGATGGAATTTGTAACACTTCTAGATGGTTGCAATACATGACTCAGACTAGCGTATTTTTTTCAATTTTTTCTACCACTATTTTATTGGCATAAATCTATTTTATTTTCCTTCAGTTTTTTCCAAAAATACTTTTTACTAAGAAAATGATGAAAGTGAGGACATTATCTCTTACTCACCAAAACAGATTAAAGGGAAGTTATTGTATGCACATTATACTGAGTTCTTTCCCTTGAGTTCTTCAGTAGCAATAAATTATGTGTCTGCATTTCTCATATCCCCATTCAAGTTGATTAAGTATTGAAACCTTTAAAATTTCACAAAATAATTTGAGATTACAAAATTGAGATCACCATAATTAATTTCAGTTTCCTCGTTAAATAAATAATTTATTTTTCTATTACTCTCGGACAATACTGGGTAGGTACAGTTGGTATACGATATATATATATATATATATATATATATATATATATATATATATATATATATATATTCAATCTAACTTATGTGATACTGGGAGAGTTATGAAGTTAATCATAAAGAAAAGATAAAAGTTGTCAAAATAAATAAAAATACATAATAATGGTTAAAAATCATTCACCAATACACACAAAGGTAGTAAGATGAATACCCGGAAGTAAAATTCACACACACCTCAACCGAATTATACTAACAATTTGTCTTGTTTTTATCACCGTGTGATCATACGGCTGATCATCATTACATTCATGCAAACATAAATTTGACGAAAATAAAGCACACAACCTTGATGATGCCTTAATTGTAGATTTGTTAGAGGTCAGATGTGAAACTTACCGTTTTAGATATTTTGTGTAGTCTGTATTGATCCCCTTTCGAATGCCAATTCGGTCATGATCAGGGGAAACTTTGCAAGCTGCATCATTTGGGATAAAATTGGCTTTCGTCAAATAGCTGAGTGAATCTGGAATGTAATTGGTTGAGGAAATGCTACTTGGCACTGCTAGAAACAAAAAAGGGAGAACTTACATCGTTAACAATGTTATGGTGAAGTCATTTAAAATGTAAAACAATTCCAAATTCATCAGAAAGATTAGTAATAAAGAAAAGTAAAGCATTTCATAGAAATGTTAAAAATAATTAAATAAGCATTTTTATAAAATTAAAAAAGAAATTGCTTGGAAATTTTTAAGACTTTTAGTCATGTAAATAGGACATGTCACTAAAAGTCACATAACTAGCCAACGTCACAGGATAAAGTTCAATGATCACAGATCCACAGCATTGACTATTACAAAGAATGGTCATTTTCTGTTTCAATTCTCAAAGAACTTGCAGAGCGATTTATAAAACTGATCCAAAAGAGATTTTATTTTCTGAACAAAAAATTATTTTACATTTGGACACATGATGAAAATGGAGTACATTTTGCCGAGAAAATACTTTGAAGTTTTATCTTTTTAAGTGTATTTAATTACTAATTTATGCATGAATCTAATTTCAAGTTAAAAAATGCACCCATTTAAAAATAATTTTTTAATAAGAGTTTCTTTTACCATTTTTTTTCTTGATAATGCAGCAATTATTATGTTAAAATAATTTTCTTTTAACTGTATATTTTCTTATCAGGATCTAAAAAAAAGTAAATGTTTGGTCAGAAATTAAAATTTTAATGTTTTTAGTTTTTAAATCTGTTAAATAATTTGATATTTTTTCAGTCTGTTTAAAAGTTTTCACAATATTATTCATATATTTTGAAGATATCTGCAGTTTTTGATATACAGTTCAATAAACTAAGGAAAAGTTTAGATTCGATCATTATCAGAAGAGGTTTATTTTTCATTTTTCTTTCAATTTTATTTCATTCCATTAAAATTTGTCTTGTGTGTGTGTGTTTGTCTGCATAAAATGTTCCAAGTTCATTATTTGTCAAAAATAATGTGTATCCTTGTTCAAAAATATTTAGTCAAGCAACAAACATATTTCCATAAAAACTAAACTAAAACTGTTTATATATTTCTACAATAAACTTTGCAAAAATTTTGTCTTGACCGTGATTTAATGACAAAAGTTTAAATTTTTTTTTATTCTTTCAAAATCATTAATTCTGTTAAAACTTTTTTGTGTGTGTACAAATTCTCCAAGTTTATTATTATTTTGTTTTTGCATAATAAATACTTTTAAAAAGTAACGTTCATAAGTATTTGGCCAAACAAACATATTTCCACAAAAATCAGTAAATAGATGTGAATTTTATGCACCCACAAGTTTTATAACAATTACAAAATCAATCAGTTTTCAATATTATGCAGAATACAGGCTGTGCTGAAATAACGCTATTATTTAGAAACTTATTTTTAATTAAATTATCAAACCGATTTTTCTAAAAAGAAATATTTCTGTACTAGGAACTGTACTTAAATTATTTGTTTTAATTTAGACCGATAAAAAATATTTATAGTTCATTTTTATCCAAAAATATTTATCGTTAGTTCTGTTTTTAAGATTGAGTTCAATAATAAACAAATTTTAGTCTTTAAAATCCATGAAATGATGAAATATTTATTTACATAATGTTGTTCCACAGAAACAAGACACAACTTTCCTTTTTGAATTCACTCTCATTTTTTTAAAATTAAAATTGAATAAGTTTAGTTTAAATTGTTTCTTATTTTTTTCTTTCTCAATGCAAGTTTTTATGTTTTCTAAAAAGCTCTCATTCATTATCGGCAGTCTAATTGTCCGACAGATCTCACTTTTACCGCAGGTATGACATAATCTTTCAGTGGTTACGCCTCCTATTTATATTGGTCATGGTTTAGCTTGCTGTGATTCTCAGAACACTTTGGCTCTTGCACTCTCCTGCCTTCTTTGTGTGCGTTTTGTTGTATTCAGTTAGCTTCTGGCATTTTTAATTCACTGTAGTAGATTGCTTTGGCTCTAGTAAATATAATATCCCATGTGGTACATAGTTTAAAATATAGAGGGGATCAGTTGATGACGGCCTGATCCTGATGGGCAGCATAAACAAAATAACAATAGACAGGAAAAGTCAGAAGTAATTCATGAAACATCCCACCTCAAGCAGGAGACAATATGAAAAATGAAAATAATAATCAAAAAAAATATGTCTGACATATTTCATTCAGATTAGCCTATTTTTTTCATTTTTTGTTTTTTCTTCCACTATGTTATTGGCATGAATATATTTTATGTTCCTTTATTATTTTCCTGGAAATATTTTTTGCTAAGAACATTGTTACTTCCGTTTGTTTCGTTTTACAGTATATCAACCATTTTTAGGTTATTTGATGTTGAATCCAATAATTTTGGAAAAAGTTTTCATGCTTCAAGTTTTTTATGCATTTAAATATTTATTCAATGTATTTAAATATTTATTCATGGTGTTTAGTTTAATTGTTTTGTCAAAGAAAATTGTTACTTTTATTTTTGACTTTGCAGAACATGATTGAGTTTTGCAAAAGGAAAGAAAAAACAATTCCATTAATACTTAGTGCATTTTTGATCAGAAAGCCAGTATCTTCACACAGCCTGATTTGGTTGCACCATATGCCCTAATACTCTGGGCCAAAGTGGATGCAGGAGCAATGGTAACTAAGGAGCAACTCTACATTCTCCACAGCCCCCAAATTGGGCCTCACCACTGGGTGTCCTAATGTTAAACCCAAGACCAAAGAAAGTGTACTATGATCCTTAAAAGACAGCTTTAGATCTGATGACTTTAGAGGAAAATTACATCTGGAAAACATAGAAAGATGTGTACAAACAGAAAACTTTGTTAGTATGGTAATATTGAGAGTTATAGAGTTAGTAGATGTAGCACTGTTGAAGATGAAGGCTCAGTTAACAGGAAAACATAAGAGAAAATGATAAGCATGGATTTGAGAGAAAGAGGGATAAGTAAAGACCTGCTCAGAGATAGGTTAGTTTTGAAGTAAATTTCTAAACACCATCCAGCACATGCCAGCATAAAAAACCCATTAAACTGATGATTATCATCATATTATAGATTACTTAAATGGCAGCAATTCGCCATGCCAGTTAAGAGCATATTGTTCATAAGTAATGATAATACTATCTTCATTAGTGATATAATGAAGAGGATTACATCTGGGTCCCTTCTCACAAGAACATGATTGGCTGGTTAAGCCATAAATATCGACAAGTGAAGCAGCATGAGAGACACATTTAAAGATACACAGATAGCCTCGAGCTTAAGCATATTACCAGCTACGACTACAAACTGTCATTCATTAAGACGACTTACTAGATTAAATATTTGATTATGTAGCTAAGACCACTCAGCTACTTCAAACAAATATATCGTTTTAGTGGGACATATCAATTAGGTATGTTATTGTTTTCTTTTAAAACTAAAATGTGTTGAATTATATTCATTTCAGCCATATTTAAAAAAACAATAAAATTGCTTTGCATGTATAAAAAAAAGTTCAAAGTACATTTTTTTAATTCAAAACTAAAATGGCTGTTCATTAAATATGTCCATTCAATTAGTTTAGCAACGAAGACAAAATAACAGAACAACTAGAAAGATCTTGACACATCCAAAAATTTTATCGCAAGTTTTTTTGTGACATAAAAGCTATCACAACAAAATTTAGTGTGACATACAGATATAAACGTCATCACAACAAAATTTAGTGTGACATACAGATATAAACGTCATCACAACAAAATTTTGTGTGACATACAGATATAAATGCCATCACAACAAGCTTTAGTGGGACATACAGATATAAACGTCATCACAACAAAATGTAGTGTGACATACAGATATAAATGCCATCACAACAAGCTTTAGTGTGACATACAGATATAAACGTCATCACAACAAAATTTAGTGTGACATACAGATATAAACGTCATCACAACAAAATTTTGTGTGACATACAGATATAAATGCCATCACAACAAGCTTTAGTGGGACATACAGATATAAACGTCATCACAACAAAATGTAGTGTGACATACAGATATAAATGCCATCACAACAAGCTTTAGTGTGACATACAGATATAAACGCCATCACAACAAAATTTTGTGTGACATACAGATATAAATGCCATCACAACAAAATTTAATGTGACCTACAGATATAAATGCCATCACAACAAAATTTAGTGTGACCTACAGATATAAACGCCATCACAACAAAATTTAGTGTTACATACAGATATAAACGCCATCACAACAAAATTTGGTGTTACATACAGATATGAATGCTATCACAAGTTTTAGTGTGACATACAGACTTTTGTGTGAAATACATAAATGTTATCAAAAATACAAGTGTGATATACCAATGAAAATTCTATTTCAAATTTTAACTGAACCGACCAAATAAATTTTTTTCAAACTCAATCATGAAACGGCAGGTAATATATTTTATCAGAAAAATGTTTCATGTATAATCCATAAAAAAACCTAAGCTATCTATAAAATAAATATATAAAAATGCAATAAAATTAATGCTACACCGGTCATCCTAACCCAAGCGATAGACTTGCTGAATTCTCATGTCAAGATTTAAATGTTTATAAATGCACATTGATTTCGCCATACAAATCATTTGTAGTTTTTTGTTGCACCTGCTTAATGCAATTTAGATTCCCAAGAAAAAAATACATAGAAAAAAATTGCTGACTGTAACAAAATAAGGTATCATTTTGGCAGACATTTTGACAAAATCATTAAATATTCATAGAAAATTATTTGATATCCAAATAAAAAATACATAAGAAATATAAGTGCATATATATATATATATATATATATATATATATATATCTATATATATATATATATATACACACACACATTCTTGACCAACCGTTCTTTCATGAATGGCAAACGTTTTAAGCAAATTTTATTGATGCTTTTTCTTTTACCTTTTTTTATAAAATATTTGCAAAATTTTTTTACTGTGATAAAACAAAGTATGAGGGTCGTTCAAAAAGTATTTTTATTTCTTTTAAACTCAAAAAGATGAAGGACTATGAAGACGGGACTGTTACCATTAAAATGAATAACTTTTTGTGCTCCAAAATGTCTTTTTCTACATAGTCACCACCATTCTCAAATTCTGAAACGCTATTTTAGAATTTAGAATGGGGGTTCAGTTGTGCATATAAATATAATGTAAACTGATCCCATTTCGGTACATAACTTTTTAAGCAGTTAAGTCATTTATACCACGAATTCTAAGGCCGATCTGCAAAATCATAAAATCACATGTAATTGCTATATTTTTCATATTGTCACCCGTACTTAGGGTTAGTAGTCGGAAAAGGAGTGTGGTTTTTATGACTTTTAACAATACTATATATTAATACAATATAGTGTGAATTATTTATTTTGTGTGTCACGATTACATCTGAGTGACTATTTAATTATGGATTCCCATTTCTTATAAATAATTTTACCAAGAATTCTTCATAAGTTTTGGTTTCGACTATAGCTGATGGCACTAAAGTTATTTATTTTCTTAAAAATAATTTTATCAAGAAATCTTCGTAAGTTTTGGTTTCGATAATAGCTGATGGAATTCCAGTGATATATATATATTTTTTTTAAATAAATAATTTTATCAAGAATTTTCATAAGTTTTGATTTCGGTTTCGATTATAGCTGAAGGAACTCAAGCTGATGCAGCAAAATCATATGGATACTTTTTTTTTTTTTTTGAAATCGCAACTCGATTGAACATTAAATATATAATAATATATACGAAATCTGCAAGAATTAAAATATCATATTTAAGCGTATTTAACAACCTAGTTACACCGGGCGTCTTTGCTAGCTTATCACAGCATCTCTAATTACGCCATGAATACCAACAACAATATATTATGTATGAATGAATACCAACATCAATATATTATGTATGAATGAATACCAACATCAATATATTATGTATGAATGAATCCCCTGTGGAATTGCCACAAGTCCCACTAGTTTTTATTATTTGCATTTCGTTTTTGTTTGTTTTTTTTTATAGCAAAGCAAATCAATTTAATAACCTGCTAAATTTATATAATTAGAACAAAATTTAAACATTCATAAAAGGAAGGTACATAATAGTTAATGAAGCCCAACACCCTCTCCATGTTAAAAATGGTTTTCTAAATAGTAACATTATTATTTAGAAATTCTTTCGTAACAATGGTGGGGGGCGTTGTTAATATTTTGTTGGTACATTGTTTTCTCATTTTATCTACCAATCGTCGACTATTTTCAACTGTTTATGAAAACTTTCAAGTAGCATGTTGTGCACTAACGACGAAATGATACAATTTGGCTTTGTTTAAAATCAAAATAAACCTTTTTTTGTCTTTCAATTTGCAATACATTACAAGGAAAACATTTTGGGAAAAATATACCCGGAAATTACCTGGGGATTTATGTAATAATTTGAAAATTTATTAAAAAAAAATGTCCCTAATTAAATACTTATAAATATTAAAAGAATCGGAATCGGGAATCGAATCGGAATCGGATAATTGGATCGGAATCGGGAAAAATTTTGGAATCATCCCACCACTAGTAATAATGCAGTTTTTCATCCAGAATGGTGGATAACTGTGATATCAATTAATCATTTAATATTTGAAGGGTCATATATATATTTTGGATCCATTTATAAAACAAAACTCGGTCCAGGATTTTTATCCTCAGCCCCAAAATCAACAGAGATCAGACCATTTCTGTAATGATCTGGTCCCTGTTGATTGCGGTGTGATGCTTTTTCTGTGCAGTTCTAGGAGGTCCACCCTCTCAGGCTTTGCTTTCACTCTTTGAGAAGGGGTTAGTTTATTGCTAATCGCCTGAGACGCCCTTTCCAGGGAATGCCGACGGGGCTCCCTAGGCACTTTTTGCAGGTCAGAGTGCCCCTCCTCGAGGGTGCTGACTTTTCAATTCTACTTCCGACCCTGGTGTCACAGTTCTTGCAGTGGAAGAGAACTAAATACCTCCATTCATAAAACAAACTAAAAAAAAAAAATCAGATTTTACTCTCACAATAAAATCGAAAGAAAAAAGGAAATATTTTCCAATAGTAAATTGTTAAATTGACTTATATGCACCAAATATTGATGTCATTGTTTTTTTTCCCTTTCCCTTTGTAAAACCTGATCATGTTCTGCAAAGCCACAAACAAAAGCAACCATTTTTCTTTATAAAACAACAAAACTAAACAACATGAATAAATAGCTGAGGGTGTAAAGGGGTTTGGAATATAATTTTTTTTTCAAAAATGATTGAACACATATTGATATGCCATAAAACAACCAAACCAAACAAAACACCATAGAATGTATTTACCTTTTACAGCAGAAATAATTCGAACTTTTACATTAAAATAATGGGCATCAAACAAAAATAAAAAAAATAAATAATTAATAATTAATTTTCAATTAATGAGACATTTTGAATGTCTTTAAAATAAGTTAAAAAAAACAAAAACATTTTATATTATATTGGCAAATTTTCAATGTGTTTTGTGTGTCCTCTTAGCTATGAGAAACTTGAAAGCTAAATTGCCGAATGGAATCAAAAATATTATTTACCAAAAATAATTTTTATTAGTAGCGTAAGATTTTATTGCTTTATATTGCCATCTAAGTCTGTCTTCTCTTATTCAAAAATTTTGTTTTAATAAACTGAAATCGAAGAAATAAGCCAACATCTGTTGTCGCATATAGGTGTGGAAAAGTTTTGAATCTACTAATCCTGCCCAATCTGAACAAATACAGACATATAAACCGAAATCAAAGAAGAAATAAACCAATATGTTATCTCATAAAGATGCAAAAGATTTGAATTCAGTAAATTTACTGTGCAATTCATCTGGAGCTAAGACTTTGAAGTTATCAAAAGTTTGTTTTTGTAAGCACACTTTTTGATAACTCCTCGTAAACTTTGCCAATGCGAGCTAGGGGACTGGAGAAAAGCACATCGGACAAAAACCATCATCTTAAAATTAAACAAAATCTCAAATGAATCAAAAAGATTAAAAATCATTTTATATTTTTATATATCGATGACATTTTAATTATCACATACTCCCGCGAAGAAGCTATTAACATTTTCCACAAATTCAATAACGCCGACCCAAACTTAAAATTTACTATAGAACACCCAGACTCTTCTGAATCTCTTTCTCTACTTGATTTTAAAATACAAATAAAAAAAATGGTGCCATATGCACTAAATTCTACAGAAAACCCGCCAGCAAACGCCTCTTCGTACATTTCAAATCTGCACTACCTCTCAAGGACAAACTAAACTACGCACATGCCGAAATCTCACGCATACAAGACAAATGCACTAACATCTCCGACAAACATACACACACTAACAATTTCCTACAGACCCTCTCACTAAACGGCTACCCTAATACGATCCTATCCTCACTTAAAAAGAAAAAACGCAACACCCGACCCTTCTCTAACAATTGTTTTCTAAAACTACCCTTCCTCAGTGACAAAATCTCATCTTCAATCCGAAAAGCCTGGAATTGAGCTCCGCTTTTATAATATAAGTTTAAAACATAAGAAAAACAATAATTAAAAAACAAAACAAAAAAAACTTGCTTGATTAGTAATCTCCCTTGATTCACAAACGCAACAAGTATTTCAAACATCAACTGATTTATTTTAACGTTCTCCTAACGTCATTTTTTGTTCTATATTTCGCGGTATCACGTGGCAAACTCTTCGGCTGCTTTTCCAATTTTGAACACTCTCCCGCTGTCTTCTCTTGAAAAAGGACTAATAAGTCTGAAATATATTGAGATTATAACACCATTGAATACAACAGAAAAAAAAAATTACTGTTGTTTAGAGTTAAAATTTGTGTGAAAAAGAAAAAACAAACAACAACAAAAAAAAAGAAATTTATTTCTTTTGTTTTCATTTAATTTTACTCTATAAAAAAAAAATCTCGCATTGTTCTTGGCTTTTAATTTTTCCTTATAATTTTCTTCAACAATACTTCAAGCAAACTACAACCTACTTATATTTTTATTTTAATTTAATTGAATTTAGGAAAATTAGACATCGGAGAAATAATTTTGGCAAGGTATGAAAATTAAGCATCTATGGAATAAATGTTAATTGAAGATAGATTTTAAGACTATTCTTGAAGAGAATATAGTTTTAAATAGGATTCAACAGCCTCTCACAGAAATATACATATTTTCAAATATTTACTCTTGTTTCAAAGAAAATAAGTCAATTTTTCTGAGTTAGGTGCCAATTCTAAGCCCACTTATATTATTTTTACTATTATTATATTAATAAAAACGTAATAAATTAAAATTCTATAACCAGATTTAATTCATTATAATACATTTCGGTTTATTCATAAATACGTAGCGATTATAAAATTTTCTTAATAGTTTGAAGAAAAAAAATCAATTATTGCGAAACTGTTAAAAACTCGGCAGTATTTAAACCATCGAATAGAAAACCACTTAAATAGTATTTGAGGTGTAGCGCTTAGTTTCTATTTTCCCGATAGAACGATCATAAAATCTGTTCTCAGTCGATTTTTATTCCATAGTTGCTTAATGTTTCTACAATTCCAAAATTACGTAATTTTCTGTTGCTAATTTTCCAGTGCCCAATTTTCCGTTGCATCATTTAATTATCAGTGATGTTTAAAAGTATCTTTCTTGACAAAAATGCTTTGTTTAATTTTTCAACATTTTTCAGAACATGTAAATCAACTGCTTTCTTTGAAAGGTTATCTAGAGAATTTATGCAAATGTTTTTTTTGTTTTTTTGTTTTACAAATAAAATAATTTTACATCGTATTTGGATGTTATCTTTTTAGTTTTAGTGATAATTTAAAAACAAGAAATATTTATCATTTGTACCAATAATGAAAAGTTAAATTAAAAATGTAAAATAATCGGTTTTGGAATCAGAAAATAGGAACATTTTTCTGATACCTCCAAGAATTCTGATTTTCTTTTCCAATCTTAAAGGCTCATTTTGGTAAAAAATTTCAGATATTTTGTTAGTTTTTATTTATTCTATTTTTATCTTCTCACACCCCCTTCGTGCTATGCCACTGAGTCATAGATTATGATGATTTACTTTTCTGTTTAATATATTTTGTCTTCACTAAATACAGAGATGTGTCTTCCTTCCCGACCTTTACGAGACCACAACAAGATTTGAGCAGGATTTAACAATAGAACTTCTTAGAGAAATGCACGAACAAATAAAAAAAAAATCGAATTTGAAAGGAAACACAACAAAGAAAACACAACAAAGAAAACACTATTTCAACTATAAGCATGACAGATGTTATGAAATACAGTTTTAAGTGTCAAGATGTATGAAGAAATAATTGGATGAAAACGATTCTATGAAGGTAAAAAATAATGATTTATTTAAACAGTTTACAATTGAAAAGGAATTAATTTAGAAAATGACGAAGCTTGCTCAACTGATGTCAGTAATCATCCACTGAATTATTGTCAATTTCTGTTTTCTGTTGTCTAGTAAAATACATTGCCTCGCAAGGGTAAGAACTTTAGGGTAAATGAGTTATTCCCTTGTAAACATTGTTGTTATCCATCTAAGAGTAGATTACTAAAACGATACTCTAAACTCAAGTGGAACCAAAAAAATAATAAACAGAGATTGTTTATGAAAATGTGTAGATTCCCTTTCAAATGAAATTTTAAACTTAAGCATGACAAAACGATGAAAATGATATTTCTACTTAAGTGTACAAGACCAATGAAAATGCTATTTCATAACAAGCTTGACGGACCAATTAAAATGCTATTCTAAATAAAGCATGACAGATTAATTAAAATGCTATTTCCAAAAAATACGCTTTGGCCTTAAAATCTAACTCCTCACCCACCCACCCTACCAACTCCATTCCCTAACACCAACATAAAAATGAATGAATACATGGAAATAGAAATAAATAAACAAATCCAGACCAAATCAATCCCGTTCTCCGCACAGCTGAACTTCACCCCTGGTCCTTTTTTTACAAAAACCTTGTTTTGCTGAAAGTTGACTTTAGTTTTTCATTAAGAATTCCTTTTTTGTTGTTGCCTGAAGGGGTCCCTAGTTACTAAATACTAGAAAACCAAAACATGCTCATGACCGAGTAGCAACAAATTACTGCTTATGTACAGACAAATTGAAAAAATATATAACTTCTGTGACTTTTGGATGTTTAATAAAGTTCTATATGCTCTGAAAGTGTAAACCCAGTTTTATTGAGCTTAATTGTGACAATTTTGAATAACTTTACTGAATATGTACATTACGAGCAGATATTTGTTTAGAAACGTGTGCATGTATATATATTATTTTCTTCCTTAGTTCAACCAATAACTTTTTACCATAATTCAGATTAAATGTCATGTGTGGCTCTTGACTTTATACAAAGGTGCTCCAAAATGGCGTCTACTAAGACCAGGGACCACACCACAACTTCATGCATCCCGAACAACGCCGGATGTATACAACTAGTAATTTATAAATAATTTTGGATCGACACCCTATTTTGATAAAATTAACTAAAAAAAAAAAAAAAACGGTGGGGGGAGGGTCCATTTTATAACTGCTTTTACATTCCATTATCGGAAACAATTTTTAACTCTTGACCCTTGTTAGCTAAACTGACAGACTTCCTTAGCTGAACTTACTAGCAAGGGTTTATTAATATACTATAATCAAGTTGTTATGTGGTCTAAGCACAGCTAATGGATTATATATATATATATATATATATATATATATATATAAAGAACAAAAAAGGGGGAAATAGCTTACTTATTGCTTTGTCATAAAGAACTCTGACCCCGTCCACATTCTAAAATAAAGAATGCAACTAACAACCGTGCAAGTATAATAATAACTCGAGTAATATATGAACTCAGACACAAAAATACAAAACTCACCTTTTTAACCTATGCATAAAAAAAAACTATGCCGAAGGCTGTCTAAATAGATGGGTATTTTTATAAGGAGAATGAATTATAATTTGGGTTAAGAACCAATGCTTCTTAAAATAGCCAGGCCATTAGTTGTAAAAGGATAATGGTGGAGATGGAAGATAAGTTGAATTAATGACAAGAGAAAATATGTTAAAACAACATGGCAGTTAAAAAATAAACAAGTGACCTTTGAAATTTACAGCTTACCATCATGCCATGCTATGTCACATGATCCAAATAAGGTCAGTTTTTGATAATATTGTAATATATGAGACAAAAGGAAGAATTTAAAATAAAACGAGACACCAGCAAAAGAACAAAAATAGGGAAAAAGTATGGGAAAATTAAAAGAGGTCTTTTTTGTTTTTTCTTAATAAAGAAAAATTTTTTTTTTGAATGTGACCTTGTGAAAAATAATACTGAAGATGAGAATAGTAGTCCAAATAATCCAAGTTATGATTTTTGTTTTTTCTCTCAGACTGCTAGACTTTGGAATTCCCTCCTCGTTTCCTGCTTCCCTGAGTGTACTAATCTGCAAATGCTTCAATGTAATGTGAACAAAAATCTCACTGCTCACCCCTTAATGTGGCAAAATGTATTGTTTTGGGTAAAAAATAAAATAGACACCAAAAGGCAGTTGAACCATGGCTATATATTCAAATTATGATATTGGTTTACTTCTGTATCAAAATCGGCAGTTTTATAAAAAAAGAAGCAGGAAGAACCAGTATTACTCGGGATTGAATCAACTATACTGTCCTCCTATCACCAATCCATATTAACGTTTTTACTTTGATTTTTTTACATTCAATCACAAGGATCTTGGAAAGCATGAGATGAGAGAAAAAGTTAATTCCATGAACAAAGCTTCTTTCTTAGAACTGCACGCCAGTGGAACTCTGTTCCGTCTGCCTGCTTCCCACCGGAGTACAACTTGGATGTCTTCAAGTCCAACCTTAACAAATTCCTAATGAACCGCCCCCTTATGTAAACACTTCATCAAATCTGCACACTAACGTAATGTGCTTGCAATAACCCTTATACCTGAGTGGCTTCCGGGCCTTGATAAGTGGTGATCACTCTGTAAAAAAAAAACAAAAAAACACATGCACACACATGTATATATATATATATATATGATTGTTGAGCTGGATTAAATCCGACGATATGAAATGGAGGTGGAAGGACCTGGATACTCAACGTTTCGCCCGATCTATGCGGGCTTCTTCAAGAGGGATGGTCATTGACGAGAGAGTCGGAGGATTGGGGCTATATATAATGATGGGGGAGAGCAGCGTGTTTTCCTTATGTAAATTAGATGTCATATATACATGTATATACATTTTATGAGAGAAGAACTAATTAGAGTAAACTAGTGTAGTGGATTACGTCTAAAAGATAAAATATCGTAGAGATTAAAAATTGTGTTTGGAAATATAGCGGTGATAGATTAAATAAATAAAATGACACGAGATTACGAAAGAATTTTTTTTTTTTTTTTTTTTTTTAAATTAGAAATAATTGAATTGGGATAAAATAGCGCAGTAACTTAAAAGATGGTATCTAAAAATAAGAATAGGAGGTGATAAAATGGAGTCTAAAAATAGATAATGATAAAATACAGTAAATAAGTAAAATAAAAATAAAATTAAGTGAAATTACGAATTTTTTTTTTTTTTTTTTTTTTTTTTTTTCGCGTTTAACCGGTGTCTAAGTTGTTTTCTTTGATAATTATTTTCGACAGAAAGGGAGCAACGTGGAAAAAACCTTTTCTTTGCTTAATTATATTGCTGGAATGGGAGATTATAGCTGACTCAATTAAACGTCGTGTGGATCTGTTATGTATGTGTTTAAGGAAAGTTGCTTTGTTAAAATCAAAATGGTGGTCGTTTTCCATGATGTGACAAAATATGGCGTTGAGTGTATTGTTGTTTTTAAAAAAAAAAATTAAATTACCTTTACCGATAGATAATATAATTAAAATTATAAGTATATGCATTGACATGACATATTTCACATTCGATGGACTCTGCTACAAACAAAAATTTGGACTGCCCATGGGTAACCCTCTAAGTGGGGTTTTGGCATGTCTATTTTTAGAATTCATCAAAACCGGACCCATGAAATATAAATTGCCCAAGGGTACCTCCTACTATAGATATATTGATGATATTTTAATTTTTCTCCCTATATCTTCCAAAATAGAGAATATCACTGATAAATTAAACAAGATTGAACCCACTATTAATTATACGTATGAAAGAGAAAATAACAACTCCATACCTTTTCTGGACATCAATATCATAAATAACAATGATCATCTAAGTTTTAAAGTCCATCGGAAAGTCACGAATAAAAATGATTACATACACTTTTACTCTCATCACGATGATAAAGTAAAAAGAGGTATTCTAATAGGATTTTTTCTTAGGGCCCTGAGAATATGTAGTGAAGAATACATCGTGGAAGAATTTGAGTATATCGAACGTACATTCATGAACTTGCAATACCCTCAACATTTTTTGGCAAATACAAAAAGAAAAGCACTAAAAATTTACCATAACCGAAACCGAGACCATTCCTTAAATAGCCAGATACACAACAGACAATTAACATTACCAACTAATAAAAACAACGACACAATATATAAGAACCTAAATAAGACAGGCATTCAAATAACAAAACTAAACTCTTTAACAATTAGGGATCTAACACGTAAAATTATAACTAACACCAACATTAACACCAAAGCCGGAATATATTCCATACCCTGCCTTGATTGTGGAAAAATATACGTAGGAGAAACTCAACGTAATTTAAATAAAAGAATATATGAACACAAAAGAGATGTAAAAAACAACAATACACTCAACGCCATATTTTGTCACATCATGGAAAACGACCACCATTTTGATTTTAACAAAGCAACTTTCCTTAAACACATACATAACAGATCCACACGACGTTTAATTGAGTCAGCTATAATCTCCCATTCCAGCAATATAATTAAGCAAAGAAAAGGTTTTTTCCACGTTGCTCCCTTTCT
>NC_136485.1:100258325-100450825 GCF_053919585.1 Euprymna scolopes
TATCTATATCTATATATCTATATATATCTATATCTGTACATATACATCTATATATATCTATATCTATATATATATATACATGTATATCTATATATATATCTATATCTATACATCTATCTATATCTATATATATCTATATCTATCTATATCT
The DNA here is from genome assembly GCF_053919585.1 of Euprymna scolopes. Classification (NCBI taxonomy): domain Eukaryota; kingdom Metazoa; phylum Mollusca; class Cephalopoda; order Sepiida; family Sepiolidae; genus Euprymna; species Euprymna scolopes. The sequence goes on from NC_136485.1 coordinate 100,258,477, forward strand.
ATATATATATATATCTATATATATATATCTATATCTATATATCTATATATATATATCTTTATCTATATCTATATATATCTATATATATCTGTATATCTATATACATCTATATATATATATATATCTATATATCTGTATATCTATATATATCTATATATATATATCTGTATATCTGTATATCTATATATATCTATATATATATATCTGTATATCTATATACATCTATATATATATATGTATATATATATACATCTATATATATATATGTATATATATATATCTATCTATAGATATATATATATACTATGTATATATATGTATATCTATATCTATATACATCTATATATATGTATATATCTATATATATATCTATATCTATATGTATATATCTATATATATATATCTATCTATATGTATATATCTATATATATATATCTATCTAAAGATATATATATATCTATACTATATATATATATGTATATCCATCTATATATATGTATATATCTATATATCTATAGATATATATCTATCTATAGATATATATACTATATATATATATATATACGTATATCTATATCTATATATATCTATATCTATCTATAGATATATATACTATATATATATATATGTATATCTATATCTATCTATATATCTATGGATATATATCTATCCATAGATATATATACTATATATATATATATATCTATATGTATATCTATATCTATATACATCTATATATATATCTATATCTATATATCTATAGATATATATCTATATCTATATATATCTATATATCTACGGATATATATCTATCCATAGATATATATACTATATATATATATCTATATGTATATCTATATCTATATACATCTATATATATATCTATATCTATATATCTATAGATATATATCTATCTATAGATATATATACTATATATATATATCTATATGTATATCTATATACATCTCTATACATCTATATATCTATATATATACATCTATATATATACATCTATATCTATATATATACATCTATATATATACATCTATATATATACATCTATATCTATATATATACATCTATATCTATATACATCTATATCTATATACATCTATATATATATACATCTATATATATATACATCTATATTTATATACATCTATATACAGCTATATCTATTTATATATATATATGCATATATACATCTGTTTATATATATATCTATATATATCTATACATCTACTTACGTTTTTATATATCTATATATAACTATATCTATCTATCTGTATCAATATCTATCTATATGGATATCCATATATCTATCTATATCAATATGTATCTATCTTAATATCTATATATCTATCTTAATATCTATCTATCTATCCTTATATCTATCTTAATATCTATCTATCTATCCTTATATCTATCTTAATATCTATATCTATATATATATATATATATATATATATATATATATACATACACACGATTTGACATCAACTCCCCATGCCTTAATTTTATTACTGAAATATAATTTTTGCAAGAAATGAATGGGGGGTGTTCGAAAAGTAATGAGGCTGAATATTTGATGTTAACCTTCTAGAAGTAAAGACTATTTATTTACCTTTAAGAGCCCACTATAATTTTCAATATTCCATCACACCTTGGCAGTCAACAAATTATTCTCTTGTTTATAAAACCATTTGCCTAAAATAAGATTTTGAGGAGAAGCAAATCTAATAGCCACTTGATTTCCTTAGGAGAAAGTTATTATAAACTACTTCATGGGAACATAAAATCATATATTATGTACTGTGAGATCTGTCATAACTCCTCTTTAGCATTTTCTAAAATGAGTGATAGACGTCTAGGACATCATCATCATCATAATTATAACAACAAATTCAGCATGGTTTACTGCACAAGGGAATCATCAGTATGACTAGACATTTTAGACCATTAAAAAAACAATGTTGACTTAGAACGAATGCTTTATGCCAAATTCGTGTTCGTTTTGTTTTTGTTTTTTTTTACAAAGGGGTCACCACATATTAAGGCTCGGAGGCTACTCAGGGATAAGGGTTAACATGTATACAGTAGACATTGGTACAATTTGATTATCTAAGAGAACGGTTCAATAAGAATTTGTTTATGTTGGACTTGAAGATGACTACTGTAGTCAGCTTGAAAGCAGGAGAACAGAGTTCTACAGGCGGGCAGTTCTAAGAAAGAAGCTTTGCTCATAGAATCCACATTTAGGTTTAAGCACTTATAGAGAGTGGGGGAATTTTTTGATAAATGTTATGATTAATACATATCCCTATTAATACTAATCCCTATTAATCCCTTATACACTTTATAGCAATGGTCAATACAAAATTTTAGCCAGATCAGCTTTGTAGTTTCCAAGAAACCTTCTAGAGTAAATGTGGTATTGTGGTGATTTGATGATTTAATAAACTTGTAAATCATCCACTTTTAGATTTTAATTATTTCTTATAATATTCTCTATCTAAAATATTGAACATCTCATTACAATAGTATCAATTAATCTAATACAAATATTTACCTTTATTATATCAAGTGTGTGTGTGTGTGTGTGTGTGTGTGTGTGTGTGTGTGTGTGTGATCATTTAATATGTCTCCGAATGATGCTGCAAAAGAGGTTATGAACTGGCTTCTTGTTGGAATTGACACCTTCATTCCTCAGTCTCCTCCCTGGTTTTCAGCTATCTTTGCTTCTGCCATTGCCATCGTAATTATTACTTCAATCAATATCATCAGGATGGTTCTAGACAATCCTACAGAACAGATAGGAATGTCTGGGAGAGAACAATTTCTATTGCTAAGCCTAGCTACTCTAAAAGAATTTACGACCATTTCATCTCAAAAGGTTGACTCTCGTGATTTGTGTGTTAAAACTGGCAAACCTGCTATCCTTCTCCATTTAATGGTCTTCAAGTCATTTCATCTTCTAAGGTGATCTCTTAGCTGACAATTCTTCTCGCGATGATTCTGGCGCTGTTCTTGATTTTACTTTTAAAACTGACAAGTCTCTTGATTCTATAATTATCAGCCCAAAGATGATTGCCAGGGTTCTTTCTGATCTAGGATAGTCTAAGTCTTCTGATCCCTATTCAAACGTTTTGCTCCTGAACTTTCTTCCATCGTCTTAAAATTATTCAATCTTTGTTTATAAAAATCATTATTGTTGGAAAGAGTCCTCTGTCTTACCCATCTTTAAAAATGTTGGTGATTGGTCTGATCCAACTCAGTATCGTACTGTTAGTCTCCTCTCTGTTATTAGCAAAGTTTTTAAAAGGTTGGTCAACGGCAAACTTGTTGACTTTTGGGAAAAATTTGGGCCTCTTCAGTGATGTTCAGTATGCCTTTTGTGGTTTTCGTTCAACAGTTAATCTTTTAACTGTTGTAATTGAGCGGAACTGTCATTTTATGGCTAATTCAGGAGGGGTAGAGCTATTACTTTCAACATTTTGAAAACGTTTGACAGAGTCCAAGATAAACTTTGATGTTACGATATTGGTTGTAAGATATTTAACATGATTAGATCTTTACTTTCTGATCGAAGCAAGTAACTCTGGATGGTATCTCTTCATTCTCTTTTCTTGTTGAGAAAATTAATATCTATGTTGCTGATAGCACTCTGTATCCTGGCGTTGCTTCTAATCCATTTTCCTTGGATTAATTGAAATATGCAACTGATCTAAAAGTTGACTTAGGTTCTATCTTCTCTGTGCACACATATTGTTGCTAGTCTCAGTCTTTTCTATAAATAATATTATGGTATGTATTCCTTAGAATTGCCTGAATTATTCTCTGCTTCTTTTGTTTCCATTGTTTTACTCGTTAGTCTAGTGATCTCCATCAATCCGTCGTTTTAATACCTCATTGTAATACAGCTTTCTATTCCAGTAGCTTCTTTCTAAGAACCACAAGCTTGTGGAACCCCCTGCTGACTGTTTTCCCCCTACTTTTATCCTTGGTCATTTCAAGACTATGGCCAATAGGCATCTCCTGTCTTTGCGATAATTATCTTTCGTTCTTGTTAGCTCTTTAAGTGGCTTCGTGCCTTGTCTGGAGAAATTTCCATTAAAAAAATATAGTGTAACAAAGCCTCAAGTAATTTATAAATGAAGAAAAAACATAGTTTGAATTCCTAAGGTTACTGGCTTAAACACATTGCACACTTAACACTTGCATAAGCCGACATATTGATGGAAAATTCGCAAATTACCACCGAGGATTCAACTATAGAAAAGTGAAACATACAAGAAACTAACTTAAATTGTGAAATAGAAAAACGGAATGAATGAAGGGTGAAATATAATTGAAAAAGAATATTTATCCCCTACACACACACACATCCCCAAATTCAATAAAGAATTACCTTCGTAGTTTGTTTAGTTTAGGTGATTTATTTTACCAGCATATCAACCCTTTGGAGTTTTATTGCTGAAGAATTAGTTTTGGTTTGTTTATTTATTGGTTGTTATTTTTTCAGATTTTGCTGATATTGAAACTTTAGTAGAAATAATGGCCACTAACTATATAGTTTTTTTTTTTTTTGATGTTTTCTTTTTTCAACTATATTCTGTTGTACAACTTTGTTTCTTTTAGAAATTCTAAGAGGTTTTTGGGATTTACTTTGTAAAAATGTCTTTCGAATTGTTTTCTTGATAGTATTTTATTCATGTTTGATTGAAATATATGCAGTTGGTTAGGATATGTTTCACTGTGTACAGTTCTTGACATAGGGTACAGCTTAGTGCTTCTTCGCCTTTAAGTAGATATGAATGGGTGGCAGCAGTATGTACTATTTGAAGTCTTGCTGTTATTACTTTTCTTGTCATTTTTTCTGTTGGAAACTTTAACTTCTACTCATTCTTTGAGAATGGGTTTGATTTGGTAAAGTTTGTTGTCTTTGCATGAGTTCCATAGCTCTTGTTATTTGAATATGATAAAGTCATTAAGTAGCGGTTTCTAGTCAGTGTAAGGTACTTTTGTGTTGCTCAAGTTCATTTTGAGTGATTATTTTGCTGCTGTATCTGCTTTTTCGTTTCCTGTTAGTCCGACATGGCTGAGTAATGTCTTTGTTTTGATTTATTTGGAGTATTTTGATAGGTTTAGAATGATTTTAGGTTGTTTTAGTGACCAAGGGGGATGTTCAAGGAATTTCGATTTATGTATAGTTTTCATCTATTTGACAGTTTTTTAGTGAATGTTCCATTTTTAATCCAAGTTTCATGTTATTTTTTTTTTCTGATGAGGAGAGTTTGGATGGAAGACAACTGTTTGTATGGTTTGAGAAAAAATTGATATAATATTGTAGTGCAGGTTTTTCCCGCTTTAGGTGGAGTGGACATTCATAGGCTTTCACATATAAACTGTTTACTGGAGAGGAGTGTCAGTCTGAGTCCTTGGTTATCGATGGTTTCTAATGTTTTTAAATAGGATTTTAAACAGTCAGAGTAAAAGGTAAATTGTATGTTTCTGTGTTCTTGGAGTGAAAGTCAAGGTTTACTTTTTCATCTTTTCTTTTGATGCTTTGGAATTTTTGGTTGTAGTTTGTTGCAGAGGAGGTTTGGGCGAAATTTTGGGCAAATGTTAACTATTTCTTTAGGGTCGGTTATTTTTCCATTGTTGTTGATGCTTGAGAATGGTGTTTGTTTTGTTTTTCAGAGGTCTTTCTAATCATGTTTCATACAGTTTTTGTTTTAGTGTTAATATTGGATATAAATTCTTTCCCCTGTTTTGATTGTTTGATGATTTGCAGCGCTTTGCCCTGCATATTTTGAAGAAATTCAAGTTTTCTGATGTTGGGTGTATATTGGATTTGCGTAAGGCAGCTTTGCGCAATTGCTTTTTTTTAATTTTTCATTGAACCAGAGTTGTGTTTAGTCTTTTGTATTTTTGGATGCATCTCTCTGCTATGGAAGTTATTGTTTTGGTGAAGTGAAAGATTTGATCTTTATTGATGTTTGAGTTTGAAGTAAGTTTTGTGGAACAGGTTGTTTTAAATTTTTCCAAATTTGCTTTGGTAAGGTTTCAGTTGAGAATTTTATCTTCATGCTTAGACTTTCAAGGATAATAGGGAAGCGGTCACTTCTACAAGTATCATCATGTGTTGACCAGGAGAAATCCAAAATATGATTGGATCACATAAGGTCAGATGTATTGCAGAATATTTTCCTAAATAGGAGCACATATATGTTGGGAATTGGTTGTTATATAGGCAAAGATCATTTTTGTTTATAAATCTTTCCATTTTTCTGCCTTTTTGATTTGTTTCATTGCAGCCCTAGATTGAGCTGTGGCAGTTAAAGCCTCCAAGCATTATAAATGGTGTAGGGAGTTGTTCAATTATATTTTGTAATTCATTTTCTTTTATTTTCTCATTGAGAAGAATGTATATGGAACAAATGTTGGTACTCCTGCAGTATTTTACCCACCGATTTCACGATCTTAGCCGAGCGTTGATCAACATCCGTCGGAAAACGCCGGAACATGGCGAGCGGTACGATACTCTATCAGCCAATCAGGGCGCTTCAAACGAACGCGCAGCAGACGAATAATTTTCATTGAAATTACACACATAGCGTTTCATTTCAGTTATTTTATTGTTCAAAGTAAAAATACACAGCCTTTCATTTCAGCTATTTAATTTAGCGATAAAAAAAAAAAACCCGGGAGCTGTTGGAAACATATTTATGCGAATTTATGTGGAGACAAATATTTGGACACAACCCTTTTGTCTCCATAATAAATCAAATCGCGGAAGGCTACCCGGTTGGGAAGGAGCTTCTTTCCACATCCTCTGAAAACCCTTTGCTCCCTACTTTGCCTCTACAGTCAGTAGAAAATCTTCCAGTCGGAACTAAAGATAAACAGTAATTGTTGGCCTCCCCCCCACAAACATTACTGAAAAAAAAAAAAAAAAAAAATTGTTGTTACTGTTTAATAACGTTTTGTTAAAAACAAACAAAAAAAAACATTGAAGTGTTTATTACTGTTGCTTACCCCCCCCCCCCACAAAAAAAAGCTATCGGAAAACAAAATGAACCAAAAAAAAAAAAAAAATATTCAACAAAATAAATTTATTTTACTTTAAAACAACTTACGGTAAGTGTTTGTGATTTATTTTATCCAAATTTTTTGTATTAATTTTATCCATTTTGTTGTGTGTGTGTAATATCTTTTCCTTGTAATGTTGTTGCTATTCACATACTTTTAGCGTTCTTGCACCGTAGCTCCGAATTCTCGGCTTTCGTCGGCGTTAACGGCGAAAGCGTTCGTCAATGCTCGGCTAAGATCGTGAAATCGGTGGGTAAAATACTGCAGGAGTACCCAAATGTTTATTTGTTTATTTAAAACAAGTTTTTAAGTTAATGATTCAGTTTTGTTATTAGCATTGAGGTTTGCTTTTATTCCTCTACAGTTCCAATGTAAAATCTTATGTGTGGTTGTATTTGTTGTACTTTTTGGATTATTATTCCACTGCATAGTTTGGTGTTTCTATTATCTTTCTTGCTTCTGGGAAGATCTTGTAGGTGCTTGCAAATGTTCACCCACTTCCAATTTTTGTATTATTTTAGGTTTTTGGTTTGGTACTTCATTAGGTGTTATTTCTGGTTTGGATCTAGATTGAGAGCATTGGCGAGATGTTTCGATTTCTAAGCTTTTTGATCTGTTTTTATTTGGGCTTCTTGATTTTCTGTCTTGGCTATCCTTCTTAACTCTTAGTTTCGATTAGTTTGAATTTGTTTCCGTCTTCAAACAGCACTATTTTTGTTTTCTGTTTGTTATGCTGATTTTTCTCAAGAGAGTTTGCTTTGGTGGGTGAAAGATCCTTAGATTTGATAGTAGTATTGGGCAAATTTGATGTTTGCTGTTTTGTTTGATTTGTAGTATTTTCAGTTTCATCATTCCTTTAGGTTCCATTTAGTTAATCTAGTTAAATTTTCCTTTAATGTTTCTACTAGTGATCTTAATTCTTTCATCAATTCAATCAGATTGTTTTGCCATTTCTTGTCTTAAAATTGAGTTATTTGTCATTTTTGTTATATTTGCATACGTTGCGGAATCTGATGTGCTCTCAGCTAATCTTCTCACTTCTGGGTTTGATACATTTTTGATGTGTTCATTGTAGTTATTTGTTTTTCCTTTTTTTAAACTTCACATTCTTTTGAGTCAGCTGCATGTTTTTGTTTAAAGTTTGTGCATTTTAGTGATATTTCACAATTAATGTGTTCTCTCATTTTGTCACAGTTTTTACATGTTGGTGTTACATCTGTCTTTGTGATGGCCAAATTTATGGCAGTTGTGACATCGCAAAGGGTTTGGTATATAAACTTCAACTTTTTCTATTAAATATCCGATTTTTATTTCAGTAGGAGGTTTGAGGGTGTTGAAGTTTAGGATGTAGGTGTTTGTTGGAATCATTTGGTTGTTTTTTTTTAATTATTATTACTCTTTAGCTATTTATGATGCCTTGTTTCTTTAAGTTATTTTTAATTTCATCTGGCAAGCAAAGTGAGAGTTCTGGGCTTTTTTATCACGCCCTTTGAGGAGTTCAAAGTGGTGTGAGGGTAAGCTTTTATTTTAAGGTTGTGTATATGGTTTTGGTTTAGAAGTGTAGTTGCTGAGAATTTATGGGTACTTCTATAAGGAGTGTGTTGTTCCTTAGTTTTTTTTAATTGATGTGGTTTTTGCTATAGATATATATTTTTTTTCAATGATGAATGGGGATAATTTAGTGATTGGAGTGTTGCTCTCTAGTGACTCAAAAACAATGAATCTTGGAAATATTTTATCGTTGGTTTTGTTGTCTGATTCTGAGTCTGTGTATGAACACTCAGCTTGATTCAATATGGAGTCTTGTTTTTGTTAGTTGGCATGGGTTACTTTTTTTTTATATTTCATCTTCCTTGCTCCCCACCCACCTTGGAGCCCATCAGTGGGAGATATTAGGGGAGAAACTCTTTCGCCCTATTTTCCCAGGGATACAAGGAAGGTATACTCACACTAGTAGGGGACTGTTAGCATTTCAGGTTTCTTGTTTTCCTAACCCATTTTTGATGAAAACTTCAGTTTTAATCCCGTAACAGGTTTTCCATACTAATACTAGTAGATCGACCCTTGCCACCGCCTTCTGATATTTACTTATGCTTTATCTCTTATTTGTGATTGAGAGTCAAACGATTTTCAGAGGTGTTTGAGAGTTTATGTTGTCTGAAGTAAGTTGGTTTTATGTATTAGAGCTTGATGTGACTAACCAATTGATCAGATCAAGCCTCTCCGACTGCCCATCTAGCCCAGTTAAGGGCTAAAATGGTGTGTTTGGAAGTGGGGGAGCTAAATTCTGACCTCCAAGTCCTTCAACCACTAGGATTCTATCCTAAGGCATCATGAGTCGCCACCCACGGCAAATAGGTGGCCCCAATAGGGATTTTTACCCTTTGCAGGGGGCAGTCTGTGTATTCAATGCTCTACCGACAAGGCCACAGTAAAGAAGGGGGCAAAAAAAAAAGAAAAAAGGGGAGGGATGGAGAAAGAGGGGAAAGGGGAAGAGGATGTTTTTGTTTCTTGGTTTTGTAGAACATGATTGAGTTTTGCAAAAATGGAGGAAAAAACAATAACATTTATGTACGGTGCATTTTAGTTAGGAATTCACTATTAATTGCCTCTGTAATAATAAATACGAAATTTGTATGAATTAAAATATATTTAAGCATAATTTATGACCCGGCAAGGCCAGGCTGAAAGGATTAAATATGTGAGTGTGTATGAAAAGCTATATAAAATACCGTCGGGTATTGAAGTGATGAACAAAACAAACGAAGAATGATAAATCTTTATATATCTATTTAATTTTCAAAATCTTTCATATATATATAAATCAGTAAATATGAATTCACCGTTTAATATAACCGGAATGGTAAATGTCTTTGATAATTTGGAGAATAAAAGTCTTTTTCAAAAAGAAAACAAACCAACAGAACGTTGTAAAAAAGGGAAAATACAGAGAGAGAGAGAGAGAGAGAGAGAGAGAGAGAGAGAGAGAGAGAGAGAGAGAGAGAGAGAGAGAGAGAGAGATTTTTGTGTGTGACTGTACTTGCATATACATGCAAAAATATTTTTTAATTTTTTTTATCAAAAAGAATCAGCTCAGAATACAATGTTTTCACTCATCTCATGATTGAAGCAAAAAATATGTGCGTGGGATGAGTGCAATGGGGAAGAGGTAGAGGGAGTTAATTGGCAAAAATTTTAAAGAGTCAAAAACTGATGGCAAAAAAATTTTCCTCAATTTTTCATTTATGTTCTTGATTTAGCCAGTAACCCATCATCATAACATGACCCGGCCCGCAGGATCGAATAAGTTGCCAATCCCTGATGCATGACTTATTTCCAACTTATTCCCAGGAATTGCTGCTGCATTTGATATCCAACATTTTACAGATCGTCAAGTGGAGATATTTACACACTATTGTGTCGCATTGTATAGAAACTGTTTCCCAGCAGAAAAATCTCATTTGCATTTTGTCAAACTGAATTATCATATTTGCATGCAGCAAACTTTATGTATGTTTATATATAACACATAGCAAACTTTATAAAATTGTGGATGATTTATATAAGACGCCACCCCTCCTTTTGAAGCAGAGCACTATTGATCCTGCTGCTTCTTAGCATGATGCAAAGCAATTTTTAAATAAACAAATGGAAATCTGTAAAAAGGAGGTCAATAAGTCAATAAATAGATATTGGAGATGTCATTTACGAGTGTGTCTCTCATTGACCTAATGGTTAAAGTTGGTGACTATCAAGTCAATGAGTAATGGTTCGATTTCTGGCTAGGGAAAGATGACAGTCTAGTTGCACTGAAGAGCTGTGATTCAGTAAAACAATCTGTATGCCTACATACATCTGTCTACTTATATACTTTGTGTGTGTGAGTTCATTCCCTATGGATTCTGAAATGGCTCAGTCGATTTTTTTTTAATTTTCACACAAATGATAGATTTTGTTTTGGAATACCTTCGATGAATATTGAAAAAAAAAAAAAAAATTCGATTAAAGAAGGAACAATCCGATTTTGACCAAAGTATAGAATCTAATATCACAAATGCATTTGAGAAGTTTATCAGTGCACAAACAGAAGGGCATGATGTATAAAATCAACTGTAGTTTTTTGATAAAACAGGAGTGCATTTGAATGTTTCTATTTAGAGCACAACTCAACCATGATAATTGATTTTTGCATCTTAAACTTTTAAATAAAAATGATTTTTATAAAATAAACAGTAGGTTCTCTACAATGTACTATGAACTAAGTCAGAGCATACAAAGTTTATTCCCGACTAGAGCAAGCAATCAATCGATTTGATTGAAAAAAAAAATAGGTGATTTCACAGATTTTGATGAAACAAAGTACGGGCAGTATAGAACATTTGTTGATCATCATTCAATATCAGGCAATGTCAGGTCTCTCCGCTAGTATATATATCGGAATTACTGGTTTAGTGATGATAACCAGTTTGTGTACAAAAAGTGTAAGACAATGGAAATGGATGAAAATTACGATGTGGAGAAAATATATTTGGAAGTTGAGGTTGTTCAGAAGTTTTGTTACCTGAATGGCACTATCAAAGCATAGGGCGAAACAGAGACACTAGTGCTACCACAAAAATAAGGAGTAGATGAAGTAAGTTTAGGCACTTTAACTGTCGATGAAAAGAAGAGTCTATTAGGCATGTGTATGCAGTATGATACTGTTTGGACATAAAATCTGGCCAATGAGGATTAAAGATATGCAGAGAAATGATATGAGAATGATACAATGCATATGAAATATGAATCTTTAAGGCAGGCTTAGTTCTAATGACACCAGAGGAAGATTAAATCTAGAGAGTATATGAAGATGTGTGCTGAAGAAACTTTGATGACCATCTTGATAGAATGAAAAGTTCTTGGAATTACAGATGCAGAACAATTACGTTAGCAGGATCAGTTCACAGGGAAAGGACAAAGAAAACATGGGAAAAAGTGATAATGATAAACTTGAGAAAAAAATGATACTGGAAGACCTGGCCAGAGATAGATTAATTTTAAATTAATTTCAACAAACAATCCAGTATATAAAACGGGCATTAAATCAAATGATGATGATTTCAGTTGTAACCTTGTTTTCATTGGATAATCATCTCGGTTGATTATCCAATGAAATATCAGAGTGAATATCTAGAAAATTATGTTATAATTATGACAGTTTTGGGTGGATATCAATGAAATCGATTTGAATATCAAAATTTTATTTAAAAAAAAAACACAGAAAATTTCTGACTGACTAGGCAGAATCAAATATCGATTTGTTATATGCTATGCTAATAATCTAAATGAGAAAATTGACATTTAAAAAAATTTATATTGCAATTTCTAGTACTATATGTTAATCATTCATTGGCAATATGGAGTGGCAGCAATCGCCGACAAGCTCCATGAATCTCAATTGAGATTGTATTTTTTTTTTTTTATTACATTTTCACCCCAAACAAGGCACAGTGCCACTGTCGGTTCACTTTGCACTTGAACTACTGCATGTCAGTACAGTTGGGGAAGCAGGGACCCGGAAGGGAATTCCAAAGTCTAGATGTTCTGAGGAAGAAACTACTGGAGTAGAAGACTCTCTTACATCTAGGAATCTCTGTGAAGGGGTGGGATTTAGCTGCTTGTCGGGTTTGTCGGGGGTATTTATGTCGAGGGGGCACAAGTGCTTGCAGTTCGTTAGAGCATTCACCGTTAAAGTACTTGTATAACAGGCAGAGGGATGCAACATTTCATTGATAGGACAGAGGCTGAAGTTTAGATGACAGTTCAGGACCTATCAGATTGGCGACTCTCTTTTGAACCTTGTCTAGGAGTGAGACACTAGTGGCAGATGCACCAGCCCAAATATGACAACAATACTCCATACATGGGCGAATGGTGGCCTTATAGAGGTATAGGATACTTTCGGGTGTTAGTATCTTTCTAGCATGGTAGGGAGAACCTACCTTCTTCGCAGCGGTCCTGGCGATACTCTCAATGTAATTGTTCCAATATCCTATGAGTCAACAGCAGCCATGACAAGGTTCAGTGGCAAAAAAAGCATTATTTTATATGCTTCACCAGGACTTTCAAATCTCCAGTGTAAACCCCAATCAGGCACATGACCAAAGGAAATGGAGAAACAAACTAACATCTGCGGCCCTTGTAATATGATATGGGACCACACAAGTATAGTATGTTTATTCATACACACATTATTCGCTACATATGTGCATACATGTTTCTGTAAAATGCAGCATCTAAAGGAAGTGTAGCAGAAACATGTATGCACATATATAGCCAATGATTGTATAAGTAAATAAATATACCATAATTATGCTCTGCTTTTCATTAAGCAGTTTTTATAAATACCAAACCTTTAATGAACTTACACCTAGGAAACTACAGCTGCACAATATATGTATATGTGTGTGAGTATATATATATATAATATTGTACAAATGGAAATTCTTTTAACTTTCTTGAAGTTTTACATTTGGATTTTACCGTCACTGGATTTTTTATCTTCCACCAGACTATCCATTCATGTGTAATCACCTTTTTCTTTACCATATTCCCTCTGCTTAACTTATTTTGTTTTCAAGTAAGATCTTTGACTTACTTGTTATTTCATCAAATACTTCTGCATGCAAAATCCGATTCCGCATTTTGCTAATTCCTACCCTCTGATGAGAAGGAGAGTATTTCTTCGAAACTCCGCGGATTAAGGACTATCCATTTATCTAGTGTTTCCTTTTCAGATTAAATATGTTTTTAACTCATTTCAAAGTGATTTTTAACATATTTTATTAACTGTTTGCTCATATATATATATATATATATATATATATATTTGCTAGAGATCGTTCCTCCGAATATACACATATTAAAGTAACCATGTTTTACTTTAATAATGTGTGTGCAAGACATGGTTACTTTAATATATGTGTCTATTCGGAGGAATGATCTCTAGCAAATTACTCTGTCAAGTTTTAAAGTACATAAATAAAACTTGATGTATAGGGGATTCGTACCTGTGAAACATTTGATTGTTTTTTAGCCATAAAAATAGCCGCTAAAGGGTCAAAATATAAAAATTGAACTTGGCAAGCATAAGTCAACTTAATGTGCATTTCTAAATATGCACAAATATACATACATACATACATATATATATATATATATATATATATTGGAGAGTGGTGTAGTTTACTTGAAGCATTGTGCATAGCATATAGATAGGCTTCAGGTTTAAAAGACTGTTACAATGCATAATATGGAAACAGGCGAGTTAAGCAAAACATGTTGCACACAGTATATATAATTTATTAGTTCGTGTATATACATGCATCATCTTATAAAACTGATATAATAGATTGTGCATACATTTTTAATATTTACTTCAATAGTGCTCAATATATGAGTAGAGCTTTGTAGTAGTAGGATTAGTAGTATAGAAATCCCACTCTTTATCTGTGCCTAAATGAAAACGTAGATTCCATGAACAAAGCTTCTTTCTTAGAAGTGCACGCCTGTGGAACTCTTGCGTTTGCCTTTTTCCCACCTGACTACAACTTGGATGTCTTCAAGTCCAATATAAACAAATTCCTGATTAATCGCCCCCTTAAGTAAGACAAATCTCCAATACTAACTGTTACTATGATACTAGCCCATTGATTCCTGTACACACAATAACCCTTATCCCGAGTGGCTTCTGGGCCTTGATAAGTGGTACCCTCCATTAAAAAAAAAAAAAAAAATTATAGCAATTAAGTGATAGAGAGGCGTTCATATTTTATCATACACTTAGTTTTTGTGATGAAACATGGACACATCTCTGTAGCTAAATTGCCATATATATATATATATATATATATATATATATATATGCATGCATATATGTACATTGATGAAATTCGTATCGATTTTTTAAAGAAACAAAGTAGAAAAAAAAGGAGGAAATCTCTGACTTGCCAAAAACTGAAGAGGAAAATAAGTATTTATTAAATGCCAGTCAAGTTTTAGCCATTCAATTGAACAAAATAAACAAAAAGATAGCAATCAATTCAACAACAAGCAACAACAAAAAAAAAACAAAAAACAACAAAACACAAAACAGTTACACTCATTTAAATGTTGGCTTTTTGTTGTTTCCTTAATTCTTATTGATCTTTGACATGATGGCTTCTGACTAATAATCAGTAAATTGTTCTCACTTGTCAAAAATCAACAATCAAGGGCAAAACTGACCAGATGAAGATTTTGCAATTTATAACTGTTCTTTATTTGTTCGTCGTTCCCATAGAGAAGGTCCATTTTTTTTTTTTTTATATATAACAAGCCCCTTTTTGTCTTTTTAATAAAAAAGCTTTTCATGCAACCTGATTTTATTTTTCTTCATCGGATTTTCTCGGATCTACAAAAGTTGAAGGGCTAAAATTAAGATGTTTGACAATTGGTCTGATTAAAAGATTCCCAGGAAACGATTAAGTATTGAAGATGTCAAGTCAAGTGCTTACAAGATGGCGCATATCAAGAAGTAGAAAAAAAGGAAGAAGAAGATTAGTGGTGGCGGTTGTGGAGTGCAGAAAAAATGGAGTTGAAGGGTCTTCTGGAATCGAGCGAAAACTGCAATAATCCTGTTATTAAAAGATGTTATTTTGAAAAAAAAAAAACAAAAACTTTTTTTCATTAACATAAATTTGCCTCAATCTTACAGAAAAAAACAACAAACTTACTGAGTGGATTATTAAAGATATAATTCTGGGAATATTTCCTCTTTTGAATATTATTATAAATTGTAAGATATGGATATGATATATATATATATATATATATATATATATAAGAATAATATAATAACAGAATAAAAATCCGACGATATAATTTAATAATGGAAGAGGAAAACCTAAACGCTCGCCATTTCACCAGTGTGCAATTATATATATATATATATATATATATATATATATATATATATATTTAAATAAGGGGGTAGTCACCAACAATGTGTATTTTTTAACATCATTTTATTATTCCCCCCTCCTCACACATACACATTAGTAACGACCTTGGATCACAGTCACCTTCCTAGGGAAGCAAATAACCTCATAATACTATAAAACATTACACACATTTTCAAACCAATAAAAGAAAACACACACACACATCCTACCCTAAAGGAAAAGAAAAAAACACAAGCAGAAGGAGAGAGTGAGAGAGAGAAACACAACACAGGAGTGACCACAGCCTAGACCGCCCGGCGGCCTCGCCACAGCCCAATAAAAGAGTAATAAAAATTGAACATTCCAATGAATAGTAGACACTTACACGTTTCCACCACTTGGAAACACTTCAAACGAACCACCAAAAATGCTATTTTTACATCTCCAACACATTTTGAAAATAATTTCTGAAGAGGACGCTTCACAGAACGTCTGAAACGCGTTAAAAACGATTTCAATGATTTAAAAACATTATTACAATGATCTAAACATAATTCTCAATGAAAAACCAAGACACGGAATAATAAAATAATGTTAAAAAATACACATTGTTGGTGACTACCCCCTTATTTAAATATACATCTTTCTTTCGTTGGAATTTCTTAACCCATTTTATATATATATATATATATATATATATATATATATATATATATATATATATATAAAATGGGTTAAGAAATTCCAATCTCTATAATCTCTCTCTCTCTCTATATATATATATATATATCTATACACACACACACACACACACACTAGCAGGCGCCTGGCATTGCCTGGTTGTAAAATACGCTTAAATATGACATTCTGATTAATGCAGATTTTGTATTTATTATTATATTATATTGGATCCAATATATAGTAATGATTTAAAAAGTAAAAAAAAAAAAACTGACTCATGTGCCACCACCGAAAATCGAACCCCAAACGTTTAGCTCACGATTTATTTTTTCCTCTTCTGTAAATCAATGAGCTATGAAGACATGCTACAAGTGTAAAAATGAAAACATAAACCAATGCATGTGGACCTGACTTCATCCCGGCTGTGCTATTAAAAAAGTGTTCCGCCGAAGTAGGTCCAATTCTCTCCAAACTTTACAACAAATGCATTAATGAATCTTGCTTTCCTGCCTACTGGAAAACTGCTTCAGTGGTACCAGTTTTCAAGAATTCTGGCGAAAGAACTGACCCAGTACATTATCGCCCCATTAGCCTCCTCCCACTTTTAGCCAAAATATTTGAGTTCATAATTAACCAAGCTCTAGTCCAGATGCTAAACTTCTGACCGACCAACAATATGAATTTAGGCAAGCCCGTTTCACAGCAGACATCCTAACCGTAATCTCTAAATGTATATACCATTTACTGAACAAAGCAGGGGAGGGTAGACTTTTGACAGGATGTGGCATGAAGGTCTTCTCAGGAAAATCAGATCATACGGTATCACTGGAAGAATACTTAACATAATTAAATCCTTCTTAGATAAGAGAAAAATCCAAGTTGTCCTCAACGGTCGTACATCTAAACAATATGATATAAATGCGGGGTCAAAACTATCTATAACAGTTTTTATTTCCTCTCTCTCTCTGTATATATTCTCCCCAACAATCCCTTCTCTCTCTCTCGCAAACTATTTTCTGTATCAATTAACTTACGGATATTTTTCTATAATGAAAAAAAAAAAAAAACAGTTAGGCACACTAATTCCTTCTTAAAAAAAAAAAGAATTGAATTTTTCTTTTTTTATTTGGGGGGGGGGGGGTCCATTTACATAAACTGAGCCACAGCAACGCGTAGCCATGGACGGCTAGTATTAAAAAAAAACGCACCATATATATATATATATATATCATTCAACCACGGTAGTGGTTGAATATATGCTTAAGTCCGAAATTGAATGAATCGAGACACATTCAAACCCCCACCACTAATTCCGTTCACAACCAAATTTCAAACAGGTTATATAGTTGGATAGAACACCCCATTAGCTACATTTTGAAAAAAAAATTTCGAAAATTGGTTCAGTAGAAAAAAAGTTACAAAATATGTGGGTTCACAAACAGGAGAGTAAGTACATAAGTGACTAACGCTTTTTTTTTTATTTTGCATAACTTTTTTTGTATATAAATATTTTTTACTGCGATTTTGCCAATATGACATGTTAGCGTAACGGTTAGAGTACCGGGGGTTGGTGGAAAGATTTTAGGTTCAATCCCGTGTATCGTTTTTTTTATAATTAAAAAACCGAACTTTTTTTAATAACTAATTTTTTTTTAACTCTCCTTATGATTTTATAGCAAAAAATGGTGAATTTATCGATTAAAAATATTAGTGAATTCTATGATATACATATTCTTTGAATGAACTCAAATTTTTCGTTATCACATTTGATGAAAAATGTAGTCCCATTTTGGCAATGCGTCTGACCAATGATGCTTTTGAACCCGCGACCAGCACTGCGATGTCATCAGCAGCAACCTGGGCATAAATATTCCTATTTTTAAACTCCTTTAAAAGAGGATTCAGCATACAGTTCCATAGTAAAGGTGATAAAATCCCACTTTGGGGGTTTCATTTAACTACTTCCCTTTTAACAGTTGCCCTCAGTAGTTCTACTTGAACTGTTCTGTGCCTCACCATATACTCAATCCATCGGATGAGTACTGGTGGCACATTGAGTTCTCGTAGCGACTTGAACATACTACTGAAGGGTATGTTGTCAAAAGCTCCAACGATATCTAAAAAGACACTGAGTGCCATCTTCTTTTTTGTTAGTTTATGCTCTATACAGATCACGAATTCATGAACCGCAGTCTCGGTAGAGACCCTGGCTCGGAACTACTGTGATTGAATGATAAATATTGCATAAATATGTGTTTGAGAGCTAATTTTTTTTGACAATCATTAATAAATATTATAAATTTATATATTAATACAATAGCAATGCCTGGAAAAATCATGGATTATATGAAAAAATGCACGCATGAAAAGTAATATTCTTAAGATTTTATTAAACCTGGAAAAGTAAAGGACAAGAAATTCAACCTGGAAAAGTAAAGAACAAGATATTCTAGTAAAGTAAAAAATAAGAATTTTTTAGACTTAAAATATTGCAGCTAAAAATACAATTTGAATATTGATAAATATTTTATTTATTATTTGCATATGTCGTTGTTTATTGCTGAGTTAGAAAGAATTAAATGATCCTAATTATGATATAATAAAATTATTAATTTTTATGTAAATTATAAAATTATTAATTCCATCTACTAACTAACTAACGAATTAATTTTATTCAAACAATTTTCACTACATAAATATATGCAAATAATAGGAGGGAAATAAGTTCAATCCAGCGACTGAAAGATTGTTACGATTGTGATGGTGTTGCTCCTAGGATGAAATGTAGGATTTTATTATAACAACTAAATGTGTCTTCTATGATGTTCTAAAGTTAAGATAGTGGCTAACAGTCTAGACATAATTTGTATGTGGCATTTGTTGTTGCAAACCTACGGTATTTTGGTCCAGAGGAGAATTTCTGCAATCAAAATATTATATATAAGATAATAAACTCAGAACATTTCTCAAAGGAAAAGCAAATTTAACTGGAATATGTATACTCCCTCATGTAATTTCCTAATTTACATAATTTTAAGTTGTTTTTCTCCTTAAATAATTGACCCTCTCGTTAGCATTTAGGGTTTTCTCTTCCATTTTTAAATCATATATATGTGACATAATGTCGATTTTATTATATTTAGCATATATATATAATATATATATATATATATATATATATTTGAAATTTTAGAATGAGTATGTTATACTAAATTGAAGGCTGAAATAGGTTAAATGCGCTAAATAATCTTATTAATCTATATTAGTCTCAAACTGTATCAAACAGATATGATAATACTTAGTTCACTGCAGCTTATTACAACAAAGATCGATACAAAATTTCAGCAAGGTCGGCTGAGTAGTTTCCGAGAAATATCTAACTGTGACAGTACCATAATATTTATATATATATTATAAACCAAAAATAAACCAGTAGTTTCAGAGAAAAAGTGGAACAGACAGATAGGCAAACAGACTAAGAGAAATATAATCTATATATCTATAAAAGTGAAATGGTCTGTGTGTGTGTGTGTGTGTGTACATTTTCTTATGAAACTCTCAATTTTCAGTCTACAGACTCGAGATTTGCCATAAGGGGTCTCCAGATTTGGGAAAATCTGTTTAATCGGTTTTCAGTCAGAAATTTGGCTGTCAAGGAGTCAAAGTTCAACGATTTGACCTTTGAAAACTCTACCAAACTCCTTCATCAATTTTGGGTCTAAAAATTTGAAATTTTACATGTAGGTTACTTGGACATGGATTAAACTTTAATTTGATTTGAACCCAAAACAATAAATGTTAAGGGGTCAAAATTGGGGGCAAATTAAAAAAATTGACGTCTGCAGTCTCTACCAAATTACTCAGCCAATTTTGGGTCTAAACATTTGAAATTTTACATGAAGTGCATTTAGACATAGGATAAGCTTTTTAATCGTTTTTTGTCTGAAAATTTCGCTGCCAAGGGGTCAAAGTTCAAAAGATTTGACCTTTGCGGTCTCTAGCAAACTCTTCAGCCAATTTTGGGTCTAAACATTTGAAATTTTACAAAAGGGGTATTCAGACAGGCAGCAAGCTCAGTTTTGGGGCGAAAATTTGGTTCCAAGGGGTCAAAGTTGAAAGAGATGACCTTTGCAGACTTTACCAAACTCCTCTGCCAATTTTGGGTCTAAACACTTGAAATTTTAGATGTAGGTTACCTGGACATGAGTCAAACTTTTTAATATATATATATATATGCACATAAAGTTATGAACAGTACATAGGGCAAAACCGGGCTGGACTGCTAGTTTAATATAAATGTACATATACTTTTTACCCTACAAGAATACCCACATCAGGATTAATTAATTCCTAGAACAGAACATTTTTGTACCACTTTTATGCCTCCTTTTAAAGATTAAACTAAAGATATAATGCCTAGAACCTAGAATCCGAATTCCAATTTTGATCAAATTATTACATGATTTTAATTCTAGAAAATGTCATAAAATTAAGGTTTAAGCTTAATGGATCTTAAGAAAAATTGAAATTCAGGGAATCTTGTTTAATAGGTGTCTACAAACTATGGATCAAATTTAATGCAAATCTGAAATATTTGGCTTTTCAAATCAGGGTTTGTACTCATTATACCCCCCTTTCCCCAAAAGACCTTTGGAATATCCCAAAGAAAGTGAAATTTGATGAATATTTATCAATTGATATTTATTGTTAAAATTTCGCAAAAATCAGAAGTATCTAAATTTTCATGAAGTGTTCTATACCCTTTTCCCTACTTTGCAATATAGCCTACACTGCAACCCCTTACATCCAGCAGCTGTGTTCGAAAATTCATAACAATCAGTTAATTTAGGAGTAAATCCTATACCTAAAAATAAGCAAACACATGTACAATACTTAACTATATATTGCGGGCTTAAATCGAGGTGAGACTAAAACTTGCTGCCACGGCTTCGAATGATCTGAAATAACAGCAAGAGGAGATTTGATTCCAAATATTTCACATATGTTATATCTCTCCCTCTATTTTGGAATGATTATGAATATTTCCAATATCAAATAATCCTTATACACTGTAAAATTCATGTAAATGTTCATGTTCCGTTCTATCTCCTTTGGGATCTTCTGACTACTCGGTTGTATTAGTTAAGATAAAAATGAAATATAATAAATCTTCAGACGTACCTCTCCACCACACTGTATATCGATACTCTATGGCTGACTGGAATAGCTTCTGCACATTCATATCTGATCTATCTCTGCATTCCATGTTTAAAAAGGATGTGTCCACTATAGTATCAGACCTGACCGAATGGTTAATTGTAGGCAAAGACCGATTCATACGATCCAAAAAATTCCAACAAAAATCTAACAGCCAGCCATGGTTCTCCCCTGAATGTGATGCTGCCACCACGCACAGAAATCACTTTTTCCATAGCTACAAACGTAATAGATGTACTGAGGCTAAAGCTGCTTTCAGGACTGCCAGCAACCATTGTAAAAGAGTAATAAAAAATGCAAGAGAACTATATGCCCAGTCCGTTAAATCCAAAGTAGCTGAGCAGCAGCTTGGTTCCCACCAGTTTTGGCTAATAGCAGACAGACAACACGCTATGCAACATACAAATATCTGTGCATGATGTCGCCAAGCTAATCAAGAACCTTGACTCTAGTAAAGCAACTGGTCCTGACGGCATCCCAATTATAGTGTGGAAAAAGCTTCAACCAGAACTTGCCCACATACTTACAAAACTGTTTAAACGTTGCCTTAAGGAGAAGTGCTTCCAACTACCCTGGAAAACCTCATCAGTGTTCCCTGTATTTAAGAATTCAGGTGATAAGTCATCTCCCTCTCAGTACAGACCAATAAGTCTCCTGTGTGTCATGAGTAAGTTGCTGGAATCCATATTAAATAGAGAAGTAGTCAACCACCTCAGCAGAAATAACCTTCTTAGCGACACTTAATGTGGTTTCCGTTCTGCGAGATCTACAGCAGATGTGCTTATAGTTATATCTAATAGGATTAGTGAATCTTTCGACAAAGGCTTCCTTTCTAGGGCAATTGCTCTTGACATATCAAAGACCTTCGATAAGGTATAGCATAAAGGCCTACTTCACAAGATTTCCAGCTATGGTATAACTGGAAATGTTTTTTCAATTATTAAATCGTTTCTCTCTGATAGGCTCATAAGAGTAAGTGGTTGATGGGCAGAAATCAGAGGCCCACAGTATTTATGCTGGAGTCCCTCAGGGGTCCATCCTGGGCCCAACTCTCTTCCTGATCTACATCAACGATCTCCCAAAACACATACTTAAATCATTCGTTGACATCTATGCTGATGACACAACCATCTATAGCAACACATTAAAGGCCGTAAATGACAAAGTTCTCTCTGATTCTCTCTCCTCTGATCTTGAGCGCGTGGTACAATGGGTGAAGAGGTGGCTGGTTATTTTTAATGCGTCTAAAACCAAGCTCCTATCTTTACATGATCAACGCTCTGATACCCATCTGGCATCAATTGAAATAGATGGCTCTCATCTTGGCGAGGCTCCATGTTTTGACAAGCTTCTGAGATTGACCTTTACTTCTGATCTGACATGAAACACGTACATCAAGTCTGTTGCCAAGATCGCTAGAAAAATGGTAGGATCCTTCTACTGCTCCAGAAGATATCACACTGCTGATACAATTCTCTATCTATATAAAAGCTAAGTACGTCCAAGGATGGAGTACTGCTGCCAGATCTGGGCAGGAGCTGTTAAAAACAGCCTATCCTGCCTTGATAGATTACAGAACAGACTTCATGGCTTAGTGGGGGATGCCCTTTTCTCTTTCCTGCAACCTCTCTCCCAGAGAAGAGACATTGCAAGCCTGTCTTTGTTTTATCGTTATTTCCATGGCAAGTGCTCGTCCATCTAAGCTCCAATCTCTGCCCCCCCCACTAATATTTCACAAAAAGCACCCGTCTATCAATAATGTCAATAATTTTCCCAACTCTTTATCTGTGCCTATATCAAAACGTAGATTCCATGAACAAAGCTTCTTTCTTAGAAGTGCACGACTGCGGAACTCTTCCATTTGCCTGTTTCCCACCTGACTACAACTTGGATGTCTTCAAGTCCAACATAAACAAATTTCTGATTAATCGCCACCTTAAGTAAGACACTATATCAAATTTCCATTACTAACAATTATCACGATATTATCCCATTGATTACTGTACACGCAATAACCCTTATCCTCGAGTGGTTTCCGGGCCTTGATAAGTAGTGACTACCATGTAAAAAAAAAAAAAATTACTTTATGTATGAAAACCAAAGAGGGGAGATATAACATATGAGAAATATTTGGAATCAAGTCTCCCTTTGGTATTATTTCAGATCATTTAAAACCATAGCAGCAAGTTTAAGTCTCCCCTTCATCAAAGCCAGAATTTTTGGGGAAATATCAGATATTTTATAATTCATATGTAAAACAAGGAAAACAAATGACTATTATTGAAACATTTTAAAGCTGTAAAAAAGTGCCAAAAATAGGCTCTGGATGATGGATAACCCCCTTAATGTGCGACCTTAATGGTAAATGTCACATAGCCCACTACACAATTCAGGCTATTACCTTTCAAACGAGCCTTCATTTGTTAAATTCTGATCAATAGTCGCTGAGATTTGAAACTTATAAAATTGCCAAAAAGGTTGTATCTCTCTTTCTCTCTCTATATATATACTCATAGCCAAATTGAATACTGAAATGCTCATATCTTTGGTTCTATGGGACGAAATTAGATGAAAAATTGCAGGTTTAATGAAGATTATTATACTATTCTATGGTTAAAATTTTATGACAATTGGTAAGAAAGAAACTAGATTTTCAAACCAATAAAATATTACCAAATTTACCTACATTTGTATATATAGTATCCTGGCAAGCTAGCTTTAATTTTGCTACTTTGGGATAAATTTTGTTTACGGTTTTATTTGCTTGTTTGTCTCTCTCTTTTTTTTTTGCTTGATTGTCTCTCAATATATATATATATATATATATATATATTCGTGAATTACATTGTAATGGTCCAAAACAGAATTAGTTATGTTCATTTTTTTTTTTTTTTTTAAATTATTTATTTTCAAATTATTTCACTGATAGGGAATGCATATAAGTGAAATAATTTGAAAATAGATGATGATGATGATGATGATGATGATGGGAACAACAACAACTCATGATTGTGGATTGATTCTGTTTTTGGTTTTTGGGATGCATCTCGTTATATATACGCTGAAGGTCGAAATAGATCTTCATTGAGCTTATAATTCATAATAATTTGAACCATGTTATGGAGGTACATATACTGCATATATATTCTTTAAATAGCTTATATATATCTGTGTGCACGATTAATATATCTGCATGAACAAATGCATGATCAATTATTATCTCTCCGCAAATAAAATGCGGGAATAATTTAGAAATTCTTTCTTGGTGTTGATTACTTAAAACAGATTATCCATTGAGTAGAACCCCCCCCCAAAAAAAAAACACTGCCATGTTTTAAAAAAGAAAAATTTAATCATGTTATTTAGAAAAATATAAAAGATCAAATACAAATAGCTAAAAAAAACCAACAAAAAAAAAAACCAAGCTTAACTAATTTTTCCTGTTATCTTCTGCAGTTATTGATTGAACGGATTTATCTCAAATTTCAATGTTTTAGAAAAAAAAAAGATATATTTTTTGTAAATTAGACAAAGAAAATCTGATCGAAAAAAAAAAAGTTGAAATTCTGGTTACAAACATTCAGCATAAAAAAAGATTAAACTTTTCAAGTTGTCAAACATATAAAATACAGACTGTCTTTAAAGAATATTATTTCCATAGAAGATATTCGACTAAGCTCCAATCTCTGGTTTCTTCTTGTAAAAGATTTACAGCAAGAACTCGTTTTATTATAACATGAAAAGAACTTTCTTCTTTATGCCTACGAAAAATATCCATGAACAGACTTTCTTTCAAAAACCTTTTAATCTGTGAATCATTATCACAAGACTGCTTCTCTATAGAGTACAACATTGCAATCTTCAAACCCAATGTAAACACTTGTCATAAATCGTCCTAATAAGAAGCCGTAAGTTTATTCATTCCATTAATTATTTTCAATTCTCACACAATATTCTTCATTATTTACCTGGCAATCTATCCATTTTGTCAACCGTTATCCTCAAATAGCTTTTGGCCTTGTAAAAAACAATAAAAAAGACACTAACATTCACCCTAGGCAGGTTGAACCGGTTTCCTTCAAAGGAGGAAGTTTTTAGGGAATAAAAAATTGATAAATAATCCTCAGCGCATACATATACCAGTCAGCAGGATATGACAACATTTTTTGCAATTCTTGTGGGGAGGTGTTGACGTCCTCCATACACATGGTCACTTATACGGTACTGACCAGACTCAATATTACTTAACTTTGGTGATAAATGAGACCTGATGTGTCGATGTGATCATATGATTCAGGCTTTTGGCCTTGATAAGCGGGAAATTCTTATTGCATAAAATAAAAAAAAATAGTTGTGATTAATAAATAAAAATTTGATTCCTAAAACTTTCATAGAATAAAAAAGATTAAAAAAAAAAAAACTAAAATGAAAATCTGATTATGATATGTTCAGACCAAACTTTCACAAGAAAAAGGATCAAATTTTTGTAAGTTGTCAAATAAAATACAGACTTTCTTGTTAATTCAGGAAGGTATAAAAATGAAATAATGTGTGGTATTTTTTTTTAACCAGTTTGCATTTTGGGATAAAATCATTCCAGATATTACTATGACAAGTAGAAATTCTGTAGACACTACATTCTCAAAAACACAAATCTCTTTCATAAATGTAGCTTGTTCAAAAGAGAAAAATGGTTTAATTTTAAATTAACTTTTTTCTCTCCAAATTTCCTGACAATTCCTCTCAGTATTTGAAAAATATGAACTAATTTTTGACATAATTACTGAGGGGCATTTTAGCAGGAAAGTGGCATTTGCTCGAACAAAGGAATTACCAAAAATAAGATAACATCTTTATTAAAATAAACAACTTCAAAATTATCAAGAAAAAAAAATGAGAGGATGAGATAAAATTCTTTGGACTTTCTTGTTTTTTCTCAAATAGATAAACAGGCTGCATATATTTTTAAATTTGTGGTTCTTGTATTTATTCCAATTCGTCGGAAAATGCTTAAAAATAGTCGACAAACAAACAATCAATGGAATCTCTTGTAAAACAAACTAATGAATAGAGCATTAGTGTGCCATAGCATGATTACTGCTGTGCCACAAAGAAATAATAGCTAGAAGCCATTTAATTTCACTCTGTTTAATAAAGACATTTAATTTCTTAATCATGATGACACCGCTATTGGATGCATTTTGGATTTCTGTTATGGAAGAGTATTCAACTCTAAGTAAAAAAAATCTTATTGCTTAACTTCGAATTGGGATTTTTCTTACTAAGACAACATTAAAAAGAAAAAATGCAAAAGATTTAACAAATCTTGAAGAGTTAAGAGAGTGTATTTCTGGCATTTGCTCACATACTGTATACAGAATATGTTGATTTATGTAAATAAAATTCTCTTGATATTATATTTTTTTTGGTTTTTATTTTATTGCAAAAAGGCTTTATGAGTGTATAGGTAAAAGTCATCTGCTCCTGATAACAGAAAGCACCCGTGGAGTTACCTACCGTGAAACAGAAAGTAACCAGAGAGATAGCTCCTCTGATGACTATATAGAGAATCAATGGCACAGGCATTTGTTTTTTATGTGGATCTTAGCAACGAACTGGAAGGACTCATTTTTACACTTTTCATGGCACTACAAACAGGATCAAGATTGTAAAGTGTAGAAATTTGTAAAATGACAGTGGCTATTGACTGTACTCACCACTAAACACCATGCAGCAAGAAAGCATACATCTATTGAAGCAACTTATTGAGCTTTAGAAAGAAAAAATTGTGCTAAGAGATGCTTCGCAGTGGTCCCAACATGTGGGTGAAAAAAAGAAAAAACAGAATGGCCCTTGATAAGACTAGATAGCACAGACGAAGGACGTGCATTGGTTTTGGACACATGGGCCTGATACAAAGATGTATGCGGATTAGATGACCCAGCCACAATCCAGAATGATCTATGGGTGGCCACTAGAAGAGAAAAAAAGTGTGCATCCAATCTTGATGACGATTGTGTTGTCAAATCAGATGTGCTGTGAAAATCAAATGGGAGTTAGTTGCATCTTTTGAAAGTATGATTTCATAAAGTATGATTTCATAAAGTATAATTTCATAAAGTATAATTTCATAAAGTATAATTTCATAAAGTATAATTTCATAAAGTATAATTTCATAAAGTATGATTTCATAAAGTATAATTTCATAAAGTATAATTTCATAAAGTATAATTTCATAAAGTATAATTTCATAAAGTATAATTTCATAAAGTATAATTTCATAAAGTATGATTTCATAAAGTATGATTTCATAAAGTATAATTTCATAAAGTATAATTTCATAAAGTATAATTTCATAAAGTATAATTTTATAAAGTATAATTTCATAAAGTATAATTTCATAAAGTATGATTTCATAAAGTATGATTTCATAAAGTATAATTTCATAAAGTATGATTTCATAAAGTATAATTTCATAAAGTATAATTTCATAAAGTAGCGCAAAAAATAAAATCAAACAAGTAAAGCATACACAGTGTATGAGGCATAAAAAAAGCTCAGCATTGGCCCCCCCCCATTTAGCCCCAAAAGTCCCCAGGAGATGTCAAATTCTGGTGAAAATGAACACACGGTGCAGTTTTAGGCCTTAACATATGTAATTTTAGTTCTGCACCATGCAAAAAAGAAATAACCAAATTCATCATTGAAATTGTGCTTGTATTTCTCTCACAACAAAATGTTTGCTCATTTTTCTAGGTTGGAGCATTCTTTTCTTTCCTTTTCTCACAACTCCAACTGATTGTAAACTCACATGCAAAGAACAAAACGACGTCGAAAATTAGACACAAAAATCTCAGAATTCAACACCAACTCTTTCCAACATGAACTGCCGTCTCTGCTCTCTCAGCTGTCTCAAACTCGAGTTCTTTTTCTCACTAATTCTTCCCTTTAATCGATCATATATCACCTCATATGCAAATTACTGGCACCTGTTTAATAAAATATCCAAAATTATGTTTCACTTTTTTCCTTCTTCCCTCCCCAATCTCATCACCTGACAAGCAAAACAGGGCACAGTTGCTTGAATGAATAATACCTTCTATTACATTTGGTTTTATAAAGTTTTAAAATTTAAATTGAAATGAATTATCTCCGTGACAAAATCAATATCCTCTGATTCAGTACCTCAAAAAATGACTTCATATTTAAATAGCAGAGTTTAGTGAAAAGAAGTTGATTTCTACTATTTAGTTTGAGCAAAAATATACTTTTTTATAAGGGAGTTACCGCTTATCAAGGACCAAAGGCCATTCATGGATAAGGGTTAATCAGTATCAGGTGGTCAGTGAGAAAACACTGTACTGATTAGTAATGCTGAAAATTGAATAGATGCATCTTGTCTGAAAGGAATATTGTTGAATTTTTTAATTATTTCCAACCCCTTCTCGTTTTTTGTCCCTTGAAATTTTCTGGCAATTTCTCTCAGTATTTGAAAAATACAAATTAATCTTGGGACATAATGTCGATTTATTCATGAAAGCAGGAAAGTGTGGTATTTGTTCTCACAAAGAAACCTTTATTGTCAAAAATAAGATCTTTATTAAAATAAACAATTTCAAGATTATCAGAAAGAAAAAGAAAGGGTGGGAGATAAAAACTTTTTGAACTTCCTTTTTTTCCTAAATAGATAAACTGAATAAATATATATATATATATATATATATATATATATATATATATATATATAATTTGTGGCTCTTGGGCTAGATTCCAGTTAGTTGGAAAACGTTAAAACATGTCCGCCAAACAAAAAACAATGGAATCCCTTGTAAAATAAATTGTAATGAATAGGATTTAGTCATATCTTTTGAAAGCATTATTTTGTGAGGTAAAATTTGAAAAGTTTAGAAGACCGAATAATCCTGCATAATTTTTTTATTAAATGAAAAATCATTTTTTAGATTTTTTTTTTCTGAAACTTTTATGGCATCCACCCTAATCATAGAAGAGAACTTATTAACTTTTCTTTTTTTTTTCATTTTATAGGTGCTGAGGTGGTGACCACTAGAATAAAAAAAAATGATCTTTTCAATGATTAAGTCAAATCAAATGCACGCTGCATGTTTCACACAAAAATAGTAACATCTTTTGAGAGCATTCTTCTGTAAGGTTGCAAGAAAAAAATGTTTGTCATTTAATAAAAAATTATACAACATGACTTTGATTTCTAAAATTTTCAAATTTAAATTGTAATCTCCTCTTATTTAATACTTAAAAAAATATCACATTTAAAAAATTGAGTTTAGTGAAAAAAGCCATTAGCTGAGGCAAAAATATATTTGTAAACCAAAATCAAATTTTTATTTTTACAAGGGAGTAACCACTTAGCATGGCCTGAAGACAACTAGAGGATAATAGTTAATGAGTGTCAAGTGGTTAGGGAGACAACACAGTGATCGCCAATAGTGATGGAACTTGCATAGAATTTAAGAGGACAGCTTAACAAGAACTTGAAAACGATTATGCTGTAGTCCACTGGAAAATAGCACCATGGTATAGTGTTCTACAAGCGAGCAGTTCTAGAAAAGAAACTTTGTTCATGGAATTTGTGTTTAGTTTCAAGCACCAATAGAGCCAAAATATTTCCTTGTTTAAGTAAAGAAACAAAATAAGTCAAACTATTTTTTTATAAGGGAGTCCCTGCTTATCAAGACCAAAAGGCCACTCAAGGATAAAGATTAATGGGGAGTCAGCACAGCGGTGATTAGTAGTAGAGAAATTTGGGTAGAATTTGATTTAAGACCAAGGATTGCTTACATTAAACTTGAAAACGAGTATATTGTAGCCAGCTGGAAAGCAGTCCACAGTATAGTGTTCCACGAGTAGACAGTTCTAGGATAAAAAGTGTTTGTAGAATTTATGTTTAGGCACAGAAAGAGAGTAGAGAAAATTGTTGACAGTAGTTGGAGCTAGAAGAGTGTTTGCTGTGACTGTTTTACAGGGGGAGATACTATAGATGTAAGCTCATGGCTGATAGAATGAAAATAATCCACCATTGTTGATTAAATAAATAGTTAAATTTGAAATTTCATATATGGTCAGTTGATAACAAACTTCATTCTGAATGAATCTGCTATAAAGGAACCAGCCTGATGACTGACCTTAATAGAAGAAATAGAAACTTAACATATAAGGTTATGTGGCATGGCCCTTAGTTTTGGAAGGGTCATTTTCGATGACTTTGAGTATTGCCAAGAACCACACCAACAATTAATTTAAATTAGATGTAAAAGTTATTTTATAGCGAAGAAATAAAATGAAAGATATATATGGATGTGCATAGTAAAATGAAAACGAATGAAACATTGAGCGATTAGAAGGGTCACCAGTTAGCAAGTGCTAATACATAAACAGAGTTTGTGAAAGAAAAATTGAGGAAAACAAAATTTTATATCTACAAATTTTATAAGAATATAAAAGTTATTTTTAGTCATGAAAATGTTTAGTCTATGCAAATGCATGTTTAGATAACAAAAGTTGATTATATAGTCACAAGTCAAAATGTTCATAGTATAATATGCATATGTAAGTAATATACATATCAAATGTTACCATATATTAGATATAGCAATTTAATTTTTCTCAGCTATCTTATATTTAAAGTAAATATAAAAATCACCTTCACCTTTGACCGACATAGCTTAAATAATAAGAGTAGATAGAAAAAACTGTTTTGTCAGGGTTTTGTACTGATTCTGTCATTTGTGTCTTGGAACTGTTGTCCAAGAACTTTGGGTTGTTAATGATTTTGTAGTTGCCTGTGAAACAACGGAAGGTCTACTTGTTGAATTAAAGATTTACATTAATGCGATGAAAAGTAAAAGTATGATGGTGAATGTTACCGAGATCAAAGTGATGATCAGCGGTTCTAGTGTTGGAAAATTCTCTGTTCAGTTTTTAGAAAGGGAGTCTAGTGCAATTCAATCACAAGAAGTGCAGAGGTTAGGGTTAGCAGTTTTTTTGTTTTTTTTTGCAAGCTTGTGGACAACTTCAATATCCTTACTTTTTTAAAATGGAAATCGTTACACACCATGCATAAAGTCACTTGTTGTAAGGAGCTGACAATAATGAAAGATCATTGCAAAGACAGAAGATGCCTATTCCTCTTAATCTTGACAAGACAAATGATGTAGGTAAAAAGGAAAACAGTTAGCAGGAAGAGTGTTGCACAATTTTGCAGTCCGTGATAAGAAGCTAGAAGAATAAGAACCTGTATTACAATAAGGTATCAATGCAGTGATCTGATGAAGATCACTAGACAAACGAGCTGGAACAAATGAAGCAGAGAATAGATCAGACAATTCTGAAGAACACATGCCAAAATGTATTCATATAAAAAATGAAACTAGTAACATCACGTATACGAGAGAATGCAGTGAAGAAGAAAGGTTGGGTGTCATCGAATTGGAGATGTTTCTGCACTTTATCAAGAACCTTCAAATATACTTTCTCCATATAAGAGTTCTCATCTGTTTCTTCTTGCACACAAATTGGTCATCTCACAACCTTCTACAGCACTTCTTGCATACTCTATGCTTACATGTACCATAAAAAAATTGAGTTCCTCCCAACCTCCTTTACACAAATTAAGCAGGAGGGAACATTCCTCTTTCTAAGGGATTTCCAATACGAAAACTTTAAAAAAAGAGAAAAATTTATTTTTCTATCTCGCAAACAATAATAACTTATGATCAAACATGTTTACAAATTTAGTGCTTCAGTATAATGGATTTTGAACAAATGCATTTCAGATAAAAACAGTCTTATGTACTTGTGTTATATCAAAATTAGTATAAATTCTAAAAATTATTAAAAAATATCCAACAGAAAAATAATTACAAACAAAAATAAAACTTACTGAATTATCGAGTTCTATTGAATGCTTTAAGGTGGAAGAGTTGCATTACCAATTCTGTGTGACAAACTGACTTACTTCCTTGCTTTCTTTGAAATTTAATATTGAAAAAAAATAGAAAATATCTGATTCCTAGTCTCTACTATTTTTCATGAAAAATGGATCTAGTGCATCTACTGTATTATTTCCTGTAATTTTTGGAATTTATACTAATTTCAACATGACATGCAAGTACGTAATAGTATTTGTAGTCAAAATGCATTTGTTTGAAAACCTGTTACAACTGCACGTGCATCACAAATTTTATACAGAGAAATTTCCCTCGCACACATGGGGTAAAAAAAAATATAAACTTACCTTGTACTAGTTTAACTATATGTGGAGAAATTTTGTGATTAATAAAAATCTTTTTTTCAGTTTCTTCTTTATTAAAAAAGGGCAAGGCTGCAGCAGTTGGTGCATAAGGCTGTGATGGTATTGATTGTGGAGGGTTAGAGTCAGAGGTTTCTTTTGAACATTTCAAAGATTGTTCCATAGAGTTTTCAGTAGGTGGCAACAACACCGGAGACTTGGAAAGATTTGGTATCTTTAATAATGGCGAAGTGACTGGAATTGGCTGCCTTGAAATGGTCTGCTCAGGTAATTCTGGGCTTTCCGATAATCCATACAAATTCAAAAGCTCATTCATGGTTGTCTCTGCATAGTCATTTAAAGCGGCGTTATTACCACCATTGGTATGATGGTAGAGCTTTTGGAGCCTTTTGTTCAGTGTCCGTTTGCTGATAGTATTTTTATGGAAAGGCAGAGCAATTCCTTCAGAATTCTGAGAGGGTTGGGATGGAATGTCAGTTTCTGATTCCGGACATGAACAAGAAGAAGATGATGATGACACAGATGAAGATGAAGATGTGTTCTCAGGAATGTTTAATGGTAGAGCTATGCTCTCTTCTAGTTTAGGCTTGCATTTATTGACAGATAAATCCAAAGGTGCTGTTTCAACTGTACATCCAAGATGGCTAGTGAGCCTACTCAGCTCTTCAGTATCATGTTTATCCTGGCCTTGCATCACAACACTATCCGACATTTGACCTTGGGGTGAAGCTGACATACATCCTTTATCTGCTTGCACAGCATCTTTATCAGAATCTCTTAAAATGTTATCGTCATAAAGCTCCGATGTTTCGCTCTCAAAATCTCCATGATCATCTCTCGTTAATTCCATGCCACCCTCTGTTTCTGTATAATTGTCGGGCTGATCTAAATTCGGATTGGATGATTCCCACATGTGGAAAATACTGCGAGGAGCTACAGCTTTCCGCCGATTCCGCTGTTTGTTCAACATCCAGTCAGTTTGCATTGGCGGAAAGTCGTCATTTAGGCTGTGACCATTGTTTAGACTAAGTTGGAGGTTATCATTCAATAGATGGCAAGTCCGATGACGGGTCATCTTCAATTTGGCACAAATGGCATCAATCTTGCTCGAAGCTGGAGATAAGGCCATGGTCGTTCGTATCTTTTTCGTAACGCTTCTAACTTCAGCTCAACACATGGAAACTACAAAAGAAAAGAAAAATAAAGATTTTAAAACTTTAAAGAAAACGTTTCATATTTATACTTAAATTCAGCTGTGAAATATTGAAGCAAAGCTGTTGAAAATGACATTTTGCTTTTGGTGCTTCACAACTTACAACGAATAATTAAAGTCACTTGTACAAAGCAGTTGTGAGTACTTCTGGATTTACCGACCCATGATTTCCCCAAAGTTATTTGCATATGCCCGGCAGATGGTGAAATAACCTGTACCAGTCGGCTGAGCCTTTCTTAATTGTACAACTGCTATAAGCAAATGATAATGCTAAACAGAAAAACATGGAAATGCAATAAATATAAAAAAGATGGCCCATAAATCTAATGAAGAAATTTTCATTTTTTGTTTGTAAGAAATTTTTTTGTTAGATAAATATTTTATTTTGCTATTTTTCTTTATATATTTTTAAGTTTTGACTAAAAGGTTTTGGATAAAACTTTAAGGAATAAAGTATTTGCATAGTTTTTTGTGTGTATGAAAACAGATAAAAAAATGAAAGAAAAACTGTAAGGAAAGCCCCCCCCCCTCCCCTCCTTCAAAATGCTATTTTTTTTTTTTTATGTTACTGCTTGGTGGTCGAGGAAGGAATTTGTTACAGGCCAGGAAATATTTCCTTTCTCTCCAACAACGAAAAATTGGTATCATTGTCTTCTTCCATTTCTTGTTTTGGCGTCTTTAATAATTTACTTGAATTTTTTATTTTCTTTCAATTTAAATATATATAAAAAATATATGTCTGCTTACATTCTTATTGGTCAAAGCCCAACAGAGCATTTGATATCACTTTCTTATTGGTTATTTGTTTCTACCATTGAGATCAGCCTAAGCATTCCTCGCATCGAAATCGGCCGTTTCATGCTATTCCTGTCATCTGCCAGGCACACCAGAGTAACTTTGTGGAAATAACAGGTCAATAAATGCAGAAGTACCCAGTTGTCTTGTTTATAAAAAATACTAATACTTCAAGTTAGCAACTGCTGATGCATTAATTTCATATTGATCAGATGATTTTTGTTAGCATTTGTTTCTGCAATATCTTTTCTGGGTGCAAGTCTGCAGTTCAACATAAATTAAAAAAAAAAAAATTTATGATGTATGTACCCATCATGAATCACGTATATTGATCAGATTTTTTTTTTTGTTATACAGAAACTCATTTTTAAACGATTTTAAGTGATTAATGTAAACTCATTAGCATTAAAAAACTAATCTCGTGGGTTTAAATTATTGTGGAGTTATCTGCCCTTGTATGTTTCAAAATGACAATACAAGACTGCTTCCTTTAGTTTATTCAAAAAATTTGATTTTCTTAGTTACAAATAAAACTACTTGATCAATATATGTGATGTTTGAAATATGACATCTTCGTTAAATAATGGGTATGTACATCATAAAGATTTTTTCTGTATTTTCGTTTTTTTTTTTTTTTTATTTAAGTTGAATTCTGGATAAGAACCCTTTTCTGGTTAGAATTCTTTCTCGAAAAACATCAGGTACTTATGAGCAGGACTACGTGGAAGTTGCCAGCATCTCTATGTGAAAGTTTGCGTGAACGAACTGAATTTGAACTTGGGACACCCACATTTTCAGTCTGTATTGTTAACCACTGTACCATCACCTCCTGCTGCTGATGATGCTTAGTATATAGGAATGATGAAGAAATGTTGTTTATAAGGAAAAAAAATTAAATAATTCAACAAAATTAGAGAATAATCCAATCTTAATGAAACGTCACTGATGATTCCAATATTTTTACTGATTTCACTACAATTACAGATTTCCATTCTTTTTTAATTTCTAAAGATAGAGTTTTTTTTTTTAATGGGGGGGGGTCAGATTACTGCAAAAACCCATGTAATATGTACATATGTCGTTGCAAATGCAAAAATACACCTGTTAGAGTAATCTATAGAATTTAGTTTTATTGGTAGTTTAAAATCAATAAATATTTATTATTTCATTATTAATACGAGACGTGGAAAATTAAATTTTAAACAAAAACAAACCGAATCATTTTTAGCATTGAAAAATAGATACAAAATTTTTCGATACCAATACCGATTCCAGTTACGATTTTTCAATTTCTAATTCTGATTAATCATCCTAACACTAGTTATTACTACTAATACTACGGATTAAATTATGGATTAAAAAATGCAAAGCTAAATTCTAACAAATTTTGCATGAAATACCCTTGACATAAGTGTGTCCGAGAGAGTTGAAGTTATAATACTATTATTGGTAATATTAATAGCAATAAACACTTACTGGCTCCAAACAATTAGTTAAAATTCCACTCTATTTGGCATAAAAAGCCCTTGGGATCATAAAATGTAACCAAGTAATCATGCCAATCTGCAATCTAGCAAGATTAAAGGGGAGCATGTAAAAATAATGTTGAAACCGGAAAATTCCAGGTGAGGCAAGCTTTAGCAAAAAAATTACATTTTCCATTAGAAGTCAAATCTTGGATTGAAGCTATGTGTCATGGGATAAAGTCAGATAAGTGAGATCAGATCTACCTCTTGGGGATTTGGTCGTTTGGCTCGTTTTTGTTTAATGGCATATCAACCCTTTTTTGGGGTTATTTAATGCCTAATGCAACAATTTTCGAAAAAAATTTATGTTTCAAGTTCTTTATCAAACCATTTTGGATTATTTAATGCTGAATCCAGTAAAAGTTTTTATACTTCCAGTTCTTTAGATTTTCAAATCTTTATGGTGTTTGGTTGTTTTGCAGAAATGTTTTGTTTTTCGTTTTGCAGAACAGGATTGTAAAAGAAAAAGGAAAACAACTTCAATATTTAGTGCATTTTTAGTCAAGTCAGTTTTATTTGGTAGCAGCAGATAGCCGAACAGATATTTCCACTCCGAACCAAAGTGAACATGGGATAATGGTAGCCAAGGAACAACTCCACATTCCCCAAATAAAGCCTCACCACTTGATGTTCTTTAAGGTCATACCCATGATCGGGAGTTTGGCAGTCAAGTAGCTTTATTTCAAAACTCTCACCATCTTCTATATATATAAAAGCGAAAATGTGTGTATGTATGTTCGCTTTTTGTGTATGTCTTCAATAGGCTTTTTTCAGAGAACCGATCAGTCGCCTCACAACTTCTTAAAACTTCTTAAAACTTTTTATATCGCGTGTAAATGATAATATCTACGACTTAACGGTAGTTGCCTCTTTATTTAATTTGCCCGACTTTGAAACGTTAAATATTTGACATTTTCGGATCGGCACGTGTTACTTTCGTTTTTCTGCATAAAAAAAGCAAAACTCGATTCGAATCACTGGCCCATGGCCAGTGGTCACTAGAAAGCGATTTAACGTTTGGTCAATGTCGGCTTAGCGTCCTATCAGACGGTTGCTTTACGAGACACTCCCCCTAATAAACAGGGAGCTGGTTTTCCCCACAGTTAGATAAAAACAAACAAACCGGTTTATTGACCTCATTAAAAACTGTCCTGCAGAAAATGTTAACTGCTAAATAGCTATTGCTTACGATCGCCGCATGT
Organism: Euprymna scolopes; assembly: GCF_053919585.1. NCBI lineage: Eukaryota > Metazoa > Mollusca > Cephalopoda > Sepiida > Sepiolidae > Euprymna > Euprymna scolopes. The sequence continues at coordinate 100,296,450 of NC_136485.1, forward strand.
GCATTAAGCTTTTTCGTATAAAAAAAACACTGTCCCACACTCAAAGTTCTCGTCAAAAACGGGCACGTGTTTTTTTTTTTTTTCACACTTTACTATTTTCCAACTGCGCGTCAAGGCTTCGTTTTTTTTTTAAAACAACCAACGATTTTTCTTTTCATTTACCCAAAAACACACACACACCTACAAACACCCGGGCAACGCCGGGTCCCCACTGCTAGTCCTTAATAAGACTGGAAGAAGTCAGAGTTCATCTTAGATGTATTAGCTGTTAATTGCTGTGTAAAGTAAACTAAATACTTGAGCAAATAATGGGGCTTTTGTTGTCCTTTTTAATGGTTTCTGTTATTGCAGCCACAGAGAAAGAAGGGGGAAAAAAATCAAAATTTGTATGACTACCATGGCTGCTAAGAAACGTCACTAGCCATGGAATTGTCTGCTTATGTGTTAACGAAATACAAACAGCTGTTTCAATTAACAAGAGTATGGCACACCTGGTGAGAAGTGATGAATTCCTCATGCAATGGTAAAGATCGCTTAATAGTATGGAAATGTTACAGCTTTGATATATTTTTCAATCGTGTTTCTGAATTTTTGAGACGAAGATTGATTTTTACAGTTTCGATTGATGTAAACACCAACCTACTTCACGTGTATCTTGTTAAACTCGAGAATCTTTCTGTAAAACTCAGGAATCTGCATAGAATTTTGAACGGAACTCTTATTTAATTCCACGACAGTAGCATGCCCTCGTTGCATAGCAATGGCAGAGTAGAAACCATAAATAATTCACAATTGTATTTTGAGTGTCACACACTAAAAATCGAACTTTCATCATAACATAACTTTGCAACTGAATTTTACCAAATACTTTATTACACCACAAGGTTTTAAATTGTTTTATACAGTCCAGAATAGGCAACGACTACTGTGTAGTGAGCAAGTCATGGTTTGCTGGATATGTCATATGTCATGTAATGGATGTAGCAATGAAATCTTCTGAGGAGCATATTAACAACGATGAAGACTATAAGGGTAGCACTAGTACAATTGGGCCGTTCCCCAGATACATTACAAGCCAGTTACCCAATTGTAACTAACTACTGCATTGTTCACTTACAGTAATAAACCCTTTAATATTTGTATGGCTGTTAGAGTTATTATTAAATACCTTTGGATAATATTACTGTTATGGTGTAAGTTGAATTACCTATTTTAGGAATTAATGGACTTACCCAAACAGTTACAACTAAGCATTGTGGCAGTTATGGTCACAGGATCGGATGCATACTTTCTGTAAATTACTTTTGTTAATTATCCTATATGTTTGTCTTGATCATTACCAGTACTTCAAAGGCAAAACAATTACAAATAACATAAATCCGGGAAACTTATAGTAAAACCTAATGTGACAATAGGCAAACAAGCAACAATGCAATCAAAACATAAGAAACATAAGAAATGGATATTGTTTCTTATAAATGGGTTGTGGAATTGCATTCACTAGCAAAACATCTAACCTATTTGCATATTCTTTTAAACATTCATTTTAATTAATTCCCTATTAGTTTATTCGGTTTTCTAATGGGATGATCATCTTTAGTTAAGTATTACGTGTAATTATATTAATGTAGATATTCTACATAATTTATACTTGCATAATATTTGCGTAAAAAGTTTATAGTAAACACAAAATTGTTTCCATATATATTTATGTATACGTATATATTTTTGTTTAACAAATTTTGTCTACCAAACTCCACCTAGAGTTTTTGGTCTACAGACATGAAACTTCATATATAAGGTAATTGAATCCATGCAAAACTTTATATTTGGGTTTTAACCAGAAAAAAATCGGTGCGAAAGTGTGACAATTTAAAAAAAAAGAAGAAATTCGTCAGATGAAGGTTGAACGCCGGAATTACGAATGCATAATGTAGTAGCTATTGGTTCATGTTTTAATTTTTAGCCTTGCATTACAAATGTCTTCATAGCCCAGTCATTGACGACAGAGGCAAAAATAAACCATGAGCTGAATGTTTTGGTTTCGATTCTCGGTGGTAGCGCACAAGTCTTTTTTTTTTTTATAACTTTTTCAATCATTACTACGTATTGCGTCCAATCTATCAATATCTATCTATCTATAAAAGTGGAAGTGTGTGTGTGTGTGTGTGTGTATCTGTACATTTACCTACACAATATCTCTGTCAATTTTAAGTCTACAGACTCGAAATTTGATATACAGGGTATTGAGATTGGGAAAAATCTTTGTAATCAGTTTTCGGCCAGAAATTTGGCTGTTATGGGGTCAAAGTCCAACGATTTGACTTTTGAGAACTCTACCAAACTCCTCCGACAATTTCGGGTCTAAACACTTGAAATTTTAGATATAGGTTCCTTGGACATGGATCTAACTTAATAACTTGATTTGAGCCCAAAACAATAAATGTCAAGGGATCATAATAGGGGTCAAAATTAAAAAAATTAACCGCTTTTTTTTGTTGCTTAACATACACCTCCAAACACCCGGGCAACGCCGGGCTGAAATGCTAGTACTAAAGAAACCAACAAGGATGATGACGCCATTATGTGATTACATATAGAAAGAAATTATCATCGCTTGTAGTAAGGATTGAACTTTCAACCACCAGAATACGTATCATTTAGAACTGAGTATTAATCAACAACTTTATCTGTTGTGTGACATGTCTATGCAGACAATTTTAGTATGATCTTTAGGAGCCTTACACCGCATCTTGTTTTATTTAATACTTTGTTGTGAAAAGAACGATTAAGATGAGAAAAGTCGTTTGAAAAACTGTGCTCATTTTGCATTCTGTCTCCGATCAAGGTGCGACAATATCTCAATGTTCCTTCCCATCGCACAGTTAGCAGTATCAGAATTTTGGGGGAATTTTCAGCCGAGTCGCCATTTTGAATAGACACCTATCTTTCTATCAGATTATAACAATATGAAAACATAATTTAAACCCGTAAATTTTATTTCAATAAAACGAGCAAAGACCAAATTTTAATATCATAAAAGCTTTAATAGAGAAATAAACAATTTGATTTATTTTTCCTTCGATTTCTTCACTTAACATTACACGGATTGTCGAACAATAACATTACTTGAATCTTACGATATTTATTTTAACGGCAAAATAAAGAACTTACCTGGTTAATGAGTAAGATATGCTTTCTTTTAATCTTCCTGTATGAGAATTTATTCATATTTATGTATTATAATCCATGTATTTTTTAAATGGAAGGATTTTTCCAACACATATCGCGACAACACGTGTCTTTCAAGAAAGTTGTAAAGACACCGGATGTTAAAATTATCACTTACTTATGTACGGAAGCCTATAAGTGTAAAAAAAAAAACACTAATTCAGAAACCTTAATAATCTCGATATTGGATTATATTCCTTCAAATTTTCCACTTTTAAAGGTTTTCGGAGGCACTGAAAACGGAAATAACCATTTATATATACGGCAAACGAAACTAGTAGTTTCCAAGATAAAAAATTTTACAAATGGTCACAAAGTGGGGGGTCACTTTTCTATAATGATGTGACGTCAAATGGGCACCCACTTTATGGCCACATTGCAATGAACAGATTTGGCCGTAATTTTAAAGGAATTTTCGAGGGTGGCTTCATATTGACCCTATATGAATAAAGGGAGATAACATCGTCCTTTTTTTAATGTGGGCGCCTTTACGCTATCGTACATGAAAACTGGGATTTTTCATTTTTGGATTTACACGGATTACGAAATGACGAAGATATGCAATGTAATTTTTTTTTTTTAATATCTTAAAGAAATACCTGAATTTTTTATTTATTATACTATATATCTGCATTATAGGGTTTCGTCTTTTTTTTTTATATCGAAAAAAAGGAAACCAGGAATTAAATATAAAAATATACACTGACCGAAAAATAATGACTGGAAAATTCTAAACAAAAATTAAGTTTCCACGTAAAAAAAAAGAAACAAAAAAAAAAAAACATGTGGTTATCGAAAAAAGAAGGATTTACATTTTGGACTTTACCGGTAAATTTACAGATAAGTGATATTTTTTTGTTGTTTTAAATTTGAGTATTTTATTTATTCATGTTTTATCTTCAATTTGTGATATATAAAACGTGTCGACCAAAATTAATTATTAAAATTCTCATAGACATTTCAAAATGGGGGGGTGAATTTATAAAACAACGTTTGTCTAAAATATTATATTCAGTTTATCGGAAAGAGCATAAAATTTTACATTCACCCTGAAAAAAACGTAACAATTGAACGAATAGGAAAATTTTGATAGATTTTTAAAGTTTAAAAATTGAAAAATATTCATCTCATAAAAATCAATTGATTTCATTACGTAACAAAATGGCTCCCAGAGCGCACGCACGCACTTTGTAAACACTGTTTTTTAAACAATGAAAAATAATATTTCTATTATTTTTTAAACAACTTAAATAGTTTATTTTGGAAGCATATTCTATAAAGAAAATAAATAACCCACTTTAGAAAGAGAAATTACGAGTTTTCTATATTTTATTCGCAGTTTTCTGTCAGGAGTGTCAAAAATTCCCCCAAAATTCTGATACTGCTATCGCACAGTGTATTATCAATGTTTTTGAATGTTTATATATATATATATATATATATATATATATATATATATATATATATATATAAATACCCTTACGCTCCTAAAAGAAAAATAAAAGGAATAATATTACCCACATCAGAAGCAATAAAATTGGTCAATTCGCTTGTTGAAAAACAAAACGGGAAGCTGCGATTACGTTGGGATCTACAGCATAGACATATCAATAATCAGCAAATTTACATTTAACAGCATACAAAACCTCTAATATTTTAGCAATGTATTCAAAAACACAAATGCATGCTAGATGAAAATGCTTCATAAAAACTGAATACAATTATTAAAAACAAGGCTTTTTAGACTATTAAAAACGGGGAAAAAGTTATCGCATCTTGACTTAGAATGAGTGTTTATGCCAAATTGATGGTTGAATATGGTTAAATTTATGCTCATTTTTGTATTAAATTCTAATCCCTATTGATCTTTATGCAACGAATGGATATTATAATGTTTACTTAGCTATACTTTATAACAAAGGTTCATAAAAGATTTCAACCAGATCGGCCAAGTAGTTTCCACCAAGGAAAAGCGAAACGGACAGACAGACAAAAAGAAACATAATATATAGATATAGAAGGCCAGCCAATAAATACCATCAATAGAGCAAAAATTTAAGGTCCTACCAATATTTTGCTTAATTTTCGATTTTTGAGGGATTATCGGGGGTCCAACTGCTAGTTTTTTTTTGTTCTCAGACTTGACACTATCTTTGTTTCAAAGTAACTAAGTGCTTTAAGTTAAACCACAAAAAACACATTCAGGTAGGTAACTTATCTAGCCTTGGTAACTTATTTGTTATACATTTATATTTTTACCACTTTCCTTGTTTTGTTGGCTCTAAACATGATACAATATTTTGTATTTTTATTCACATAACAATGTAAGATATCAAAAGAGAAAGCTTTTAAAAATCTGACCTTTGCACCTCAATTGATAAATTTGTACCTAAAAAAAAAAAAAAAACTTGGCAGAAATTGATTAAAAAAAATCAGATTTAGTCAAATCTATATATATATATATAAATGTAAAGTTGGTTCGTTCTAAACAAATAAAACCCTATTTCTAAGTTACCAATTTATTTGAAATTTTCAGACAACCCATCTTTAGAGTCGAGGTATGTTTTTATGTTATTGAAATAAATTTACCTCGCGATTTATTAAAATTAAAATATTAAATAAAATAAATATATTTTTTTTACTGCGAATCTGTTCTGTTGATAAAACTGAACTTCCGGTTCGATTCATTTCACAGCCACGAATTGACGAAAGATTTCATTTTCTGTTAACTCGATAAGTAAAAAAAAAAACAAAAAAACTTACTCATGAAGAGAGTGATCCGTGCTGAAATAATAATGTTATTATTTAGAAAGCCATTCTTAACATGGGGAAGGGAGGGTGTTTTGTACCTATTCTATAAAAACATATCATAAAACTTTAAACGTGGAAAACGATTTAAAAAAAAATAGCGCGGATCACTCTCTGCATTAGCACACACACACACAAAAAAAAAATAATAATCCCATATTTTAAAACTTTAAATTCATTTATGTACTTATGTTTTTTAAATTTTATTTATGTTAAGGCTTCACTCATGAAACATTACGTTTTAATTGTTTAGTTTATTTTCACGGCGTTGTTTACATAAAAAAGTTTGTTTTAACTTTTTCTAAACTGTTTCATTTTTACGACATGCCTCAACGTATTATAAACACCCTACCCCCCCCCCCCATGTTAAAAAAAACAAAAAAAAAAACGCCCTTCCATAAACCTCGAAAGCCGTTCTTAACATGGGGAAGTTAGGGTGTTTATAATATGCTGGGGCGAGTCGTAAAATTAACGAAGTTGCTATCTATTATTTATTGCAAAAATTGCTTGAAATTTATTTATTTGACAAAAAATATTAAATTTTGGTACTCCTTGGGCGTTGAGTTCCATGGCGACCAGTAGAAAAAAATAATAGTCGCTCCCTTACTCTCCCACCTCACCCCGCGCGTAACATATTTTATTTACTGACGTTGCCGTAACTAAACAATTATCTGTCACATTTACAAACATTTATTTATTTATTTATTTATTTAGAAAAAAGTTTTACTTTTTATGAATATTAAAAGAAAAATGGGTACTCCATGCAGAGAGTGATCCATGCTGAAATAATAACGTTATTATTTAAAAAGCCATTCTTAACATGGGGGGGGTGTTTTGTACCTATTCTGTACTTTAACCTTGCAATTGATTAAAAAAAAAAAAAAAACACAATTTAAAAAATAGCGCAGATCACTCTCTGCATTAGCACCGAAAAATGTTACTAAACATTTATTAATAATTTCTCACTTTTTACAAACATTTGATTTTAAATTTCTTTTTAAATGACGACTTTTATCGACTTTTTTTTTAATATCCCCCCCCATGGTGTTTATTCCGAAATCCGTTGTTAACATGGAGAGGTTGGGGGTGTTTATTCTGAAAGCCGTTCTTAATATTTGTGGAGGTGGATCTAATGTAAAAAAAAAAAAAATAAATAAATTTAAAAAAAAAACTAAATCATTTACTAATAACTTCTCACTTTTACAAATATTTTTTAATTTACATGCGCAGATGAACAAATTGTTGAATAGTGCGAAAACAAAACATTTAGGTCCACCTCCACAATTTTCTTTTTTAAATGACGACTTTTATTGATAAATAAATTTACTTCTCCGCAACTTTTATTGATAAATAAATCTACTTCTCTGCCACGGGCACTGAACCCCTCCTTTTTTTTTTAATAGTATTTTCGGGTGGGTATGCTGACAACAAATATCAGTTAAATTTTGCAAATAGCCCCCCCCCTCCAAAAGTGGTATTTATTCCGGAAGCTGTTCTTAATATGAGGAGGTGGGGGGGTGATTATAAGGTGGACCTAATCTAAAAAAAAAAAAACAAGTTGTTTATGCGCACATAAGCAACTATTTTTTTATTAACTTTTTTTTTTAATTTTTAATTTAAAAATTAGTAAATTTCAATGAATAGAATAATAAATCATTTATCATTAATATGTGTTTTTGGTTTTGTGTTGAATGAAACTTTTTTTTTTCATTACAACAATAATGAACCAATTTAAATCTTCCGACATGCGTTTAAGGGTTACAAAATTATCAATAAATCGTTTAGTTACTAAGCCAACGTCAGTAAATAAAAAAAATGTTACATGCGCATGCATTAGCCTTGACTGGGAGGGGGGGGCTAAGGGAGCGACCATTAAATAATTATGCTGGTCGCCATGGAACTCAACGCCCAAGGAGTACCTAAAGTGGCACTTATGCACTTATGTTACCGTGCTATTTTTTTAAATAGTATTTTCCTGTTAAATTCAAATTTTACAATATGTTTTTCTTTTATTAATTTGTTAAGTGAAAGTACAGATAACCCGGTCGGTTTCTAATGCGAGGAAAATCTAGCCCCCCCCCCAAAAAAAGGGGTACTCTGGATAATAACAAAACATTAAAATTGCCTCAGTCTCGAAAGATTTCTTCTCTACTGAACGAGGAAAAAAACGGTGAAGTGTAGTTCACCTTCTGTTTCTCTCCCCCTCTCTCAATATCTCTCTATCCATCTCTCCCTTTCCCTCTCTCAATCTATCTTTCTCTCTATATCACCCTCTCCATCTCTCTTTGAGCCCCTTTCTCTCTCTAACTCCCTCTATCTCTCTCCTTTCCTCTGTTTCATCCCTCTCTGTTTCTAACACTCCACCTCTCTCTCTGTTTATCTATCAATCCCTTTATCTCTCTATCTCCTTCTCTTTCTCTATTTTCCTCTCACTGTCTCTTTTCTATCTATATATCTTTCTCTCTATCTGTTCATCTCTAATCCCTCATCCTATTTTAGTCTCCTAAATTAATTACAGTGAATAAGGCATTGTCAAAACATGGATAAATCCTATTTTAGTCACCTAATTTACTGACTGTGAGAATAGAAGTTATTTGGAAATTACTGCTACCTTGAACAGCACCAGAAATAACTGGTAAAACCTTTCTAATTAAATTGATTTTGGCAGCCATTTGGTAACAAAATGACATAGCTTTAGCCCTTGCTGCATGAGGAATACCTGCGACCTTGCTGCCAAGTAGAAGAATTATTTATTCTCCTTTAAAACATTCAACTTTTCAAAAATCTCATCTTCGACATCTCCAAAACATCCAATATGGGGAAAAATATTGCAGAAATGCAAACTTATTGTTTAGGATGAATGCACAATTGTACGCAAAAAATCACTTGAGGCTCTTGGTCGATCCTTGCAAGATTTGCGTGGCAATGTCAGACCATTTGGGAATGCAGTAATATTGCTTGCAGGAGATTTCAGACAAATGTTACCTGTTATTCTTCAATCAACACCAGCAGATGAAATAAATGCTTGCCTCAAATACTCTACTTTTTTGTTCCATGTGAAGACATTAAACTTAACTCAAAATATGCATGTACAGTTGCAGACTGTTCGATCCGCACAAAAACTTTTGCATCACTTGTGGGAAATTGGGTACGAAAAAGTGCCAGCTGATCAGAGTTAAGGGCAAAATTCTTTGACTTTTAACTTCTGTAATTTCTGTAATTTTATTTCATCAAAAGAATAGTTAGTTTAAAAGGTTTTTGCAGATATTCAAAATATAAGAATTCCATTTGACTGAGTGAATGAGATATTCTTGCAGGTCAATACAAAGATGCCCATGAACTTAACGCTATAATTAAATGTAAAATTCCAAGTGAGGTAGTCAAATACAAATCCATCGACAATGTTGTGAAAGCAGATAAAGTGGTTAATTATCCAACAGTTATATTTGCCAGGGATGCCACCGCATGTATTGTAACTGAAATTTGGTGTACTAATTATCATGTTATGAAATATAAACCAATCCAAGCTTTGCAATGGCACATAACTTGCAGTAAAAAAAAAAAATAACAAACAATATCATAGAAACAGCAATCTTAACAGGACCTTTCACAGATGAATATATCTTCATTCCATGCATTCCTATGATTCCACCGGATACATCATTACACTTTAGCAAATTGCACTTTCCAATTTTATTGTCATTTGCAATAACCATCAACAAAGCACAGGGAACAATCTTTACAATTGTGGGCCTTACAGTTACACACTGACTGTTTTTTCACATGGACAATTTATGTTACATATTCAAGAGTCACCAAACCGGAAAATCTCTATATCAGCTAAGAAAATGGAACAACAAAAACTGTGTACCCATGCAAAATGGAAATTTAAACCTATAAGAAACATGCTTTTTCTCATTTTGGAACTTTTTCCATTGCGCCAATTTGAGCCACAGCAACGTGTGGCAGGGTACAGCTAGTATTTTATAATTCTTAATTCCTTTTATATCTGGAACAAAGTGAGCCAATTGATTATTCGGATGATCTAAATTCTTTGGATTACTGTTCTTATCTTATTTTCGTAACGTTTTGATCAATGTAATCTCCAACTTCGGGTGTATCTTGTCAAACTATAGATCTTTCCAGCACGTGGGAATCTTTCCGTTGAACTCGGGTATCAGGGTGGAACCCTTTATTTAATGCACGGAGGTAGCATGCTCGTTTCGTCAGCCATGATTGGGTAGGAGTCCTAAGTAATTCATAATTGTATTTTGAGTATCGCATGCACTGAGGATTGAACCTTCAACCTCTAGAAGAGTGTAACTTTTACAATTAAATTTACCAGATACTCTATCCACTACATCACGAGTTCCAGAGTTCGACAGAAAGATTTCCGAATTCAATAAGATACACCTGAAGAAGGTTGGAGGTTACATCAACCAAAATATTGTGAAAACAACACTCAAGATGAGAACAGTAGTCCGAAGAATTCAAACGGAAGCAATTAAGGTTATCACGATTTTTCACAAGATTTAAGTAAAATAAGATTGAAATAAAATAAATAAAAACAAAATAAAATAATTTTTAAAAATTTTTAATTAAAAATATAACAAATACATATAACAACATTATAACATATAAGATTGAAATAAAATTAAAAATAAATATAATAAAAAATTAATTTAAAAAGATGAGATTAAATGAGATTGAAATAAAAAAATAAAATTAAAAAATTAAAATATAAGATTGAAATAAAAAATAAATTAAAAAATTTAAAATATAAGATTGAATAAGTAAAACTAGTTTGAAATGTAGTTTGTTAAAAATAAATGAAAATGCTTTTGGTTTTTGGAACTTTTATAATAAAATATTTACATCTTTGTGTGAGACGCACACCGTTTGGAAAGGAGGCCAGAGTTTGAGTAGTTGATAGGGTTGGGAAGCAAGGTAGGACAAGACAAGAAGGTAGAACTAGCTGGCAACGATGAACTGGAAGGGACGATAGTTGAGGGTATAATGAAAAACTGACGACCTGGTTCCATGGCACCACTTTCACTTAGAGATGTTGGCAACTTTCACGTGCTTCCTTATGCAACAATGCCAGGAACAGAACAAAGTTGGTGGTGGCGATGTTTCACAGAGATTAATAAAAATAAAAAATAAAAATTCTAAGCCTGATTAGATGTATTTCTCTGAATTTAGAAAAAAAAAAAATGATGTATAAAAAGTCAGTTGTTTTATTTAATAAATAGTTGAGACGAAATCGACAACAGATCTAAGATCGACATCGCCCTCCTCCATCCATTTGTTGGACCCTGGGGTTGCTAATGTAACTCAACTTACGCATACACAGTTAAATATTTACGAACACAGACACACAACTCGTTAACTCTTATATTATCGTATGCTCAACAAAAAACAATGAATAAACTTATTCATTGAAATAATCCTAACTTTTTTCATTGAATTTTCTTTTAACAGAACCAGAAAAATCTAACGTAGTAGACTGTTCTTTACAGGTTTTACTTGAAAATTCTGTATTGATTCCAAAATGTGAAAAGCTCCAACTCAAGAATATGAAAGACTAGCCTGGGTGCCTGGCGTTGCCCGGGTGTTTGGAGGTGTGTATTGAGAAAAAAAAAAAAAGAGGTTAGTAGGCAGGCAGACAGGCTCGAATCCATACAACGAAGGAGCAAAAGAATGTAAAAAAATAATAAAAAAAGAGACATCTTTGCTGTTGCGCCCATCGCCAAACCGGAAGTGACGTAGCTTGAGGGTGAAGGAATTAATGTTTTTGGCCAATTTTTTGATATTTGTCATCCAAAGGGTCGGCTTTAAAATGATACTGATCTTGTAAAAATTCGTTGCCTCTGTCAAAAGATTTACGCAGACATACATACATACATACATACATACATTTAAACAGACAAGTGAGATTTATATTCTCGATTACATTAGCTGAAACGTTGTAAAACAGCAATGCGGATAAGAATAATACATAGAATAGACCAAATAGTACAAAGTCTTATATGGTGTGATGCTAAACCTTTTCTTTTCAACTGCAATCATAATTATATCGTTAAGTATACCTTTTAATCCAAACATTAAATCAAAGACAAGGTACTTTTTTCTTTTATACTCATGAAATTTTCAAACATTTTCTTTTTTAAAACTTGTTTTTCTATTTTATATCATTTTTCATTAATAATCTCGCATTCTTTTAATATTTTCTCCTGGCCATTATTTTTTGTTCATGTCTTTTTACTGTTAATATCGATTCTAAAAAAGAACAGTATTTATTGCTTTCTCCACAGACGAACAGATTAAAAACATGAATATTCAGCAATGATTAAAATATTCAGTTGAAACTCCAACAGGTGGCTTCGTGACTAAATCATTGTAAAATACATAATTAAAAATGTTTTTTTTTTTTGCACATGGCCATTGAGTAAAAATAGATACGGTGATATGATGAATTTGTTCCTATTAGCAGGAAAAATAATTAGGGAGATCGTTCAGTAATTCAGGTGACGAAAATACACGCGGTTCAATAATTCGAGTGACTAAAATACATGTGGTTCAACAATTTGGGTGATGAAAATACATGTGGTTCAATAATTCGGGTGACCAATATACATGTGGTTCAACAATTCGGTTGACCAAAGTACATGTGGTTCAACAATTCGGTTGACCAAAGTACATGTGGTTCAACAATTCGGTTGACCAAAGTACATGTGGTTCAACAATTCGAGTGACCAAAATACATGTGGTTCAACAATTCGAGTGACCAAAATACATGTGGTTCAACAATTCGAGTGACCAAAATACACGTGGTTCAACAATTCGAGTGACCAAAATACATGTGGTTCAAAAATTCGGGTGACCAAAATACATGTGTTTCAACAATTTGGGTGACCAAAATACATGTGGTTTAATAATTCGGAGGACGTTTAAAATATGGGTGAGGAAAATACACGTGGTAAAATACCAAAAAAAAAAACTACAATTAAAATTTTTCTCCCTCCTCCTTTTGTGCAACATTAAAACTATTTAAGTAACTATCAGTCTGGTTGGAAGAAATTGTAATTCCTTACTAAATTAACTACAAAGTTTATTTTGAAGAGAAAATCCATCTGCCATTTTCCATGAAGTTTTAAATTTACATGAAACTGATTTATTATCACAATTTAAAAGAAATTAATAATTCAGAGAAGAAAAGTCAAACATATAATAAGATTTTTCAATGTTCTTTTCACCAATCCAAATTGATGATATTTGCATTATATTTTGAAATATTTCTTATTGAACGCGAAATGCAAAGGAATAAGTTTTTAAGTTAAAACACTTGGGAGAATTTTTATTATCTGTATTATTCGGACTACCATTCTCATCTTGAGTGTTATTTTCACAACGTTTTCACCGTTTTGGTTGTGCTTTCTATAGCTTTATCTTGTTGAACTCAGGAATTCTTCTTTTGAACTCGAGAATCTGCAGGAAATTTTAAATGGAACACTTAATTTAATTGACGGATGTACAGAGGTACCATGCTCTCATTATGGCAGCTACAACTGAGTAGAAGTCCTAAGTAACTTGCAACTCTATTTTTGAGTGTCGTCTAAAGATTGAACCTTGAATCTCCAAAAGAGTGCAACTTAAAACCAAATTTTATAAAGCATTTTATCCATTACGTCAAAGTAATTTGCAATTGTATTTTTGGGTGTCGCCTTGTTTAGGACAAAGTACTTGGCAAAATTTAGTTGTAAATTAGTCTCTTCTAGAGGTTGAAGGTTCAATCCTCAGTGAGTGCGACAGATTAAAAATTTTTACTCATGGCTGATGAAACATGAAAGCATGCTACCCTTGTGAATTAAAAAAAAGGGGTTCTGTTCAAAATTCTGTGTATTTTGACAGAAATATTCCCATGTTCAACAAGATAAATCCAAAGAAGATTGGAGGTTACATCAACCGAAATACTGTAAAAATAGCACTCAGGAGGAGAACAGTAGTCTGAAGAATCCAAATGATATGAATAATCAATCCTCATCTCAAAAATTCAGAAACCTAACTTCAAAGATTATAATAGAAAACAAAGATGTTACTTCAATTAATGATTAATGATTGTAGAGTTGTAAATTACCCCGAAAGGGGAAATTTACCCAGTTCAGTTTTTAGAAAGGAAGTCACTTTTTTTTATATACTACTTATAAACATTTGGTACACAAGAACGTTCACATTAGTTTGAGAGGTGATAACCAGTTTGTATGCAAGAAGTATAAAACAATGGAGATAGATGCGGACACAGATGGGGAGAAAGTATGTTTTAATGGGTAAGCTATTAAGGTTGTTCAGGAGTTTTGTTATCATAGTGATACGATTGGAATTTAGGGAGAAGTAGGTGCTAGTGTAATTGCAGGAGTTAGGAATAGAGGGGGTAAGCTTAGAGAACTTCTGTCATTACTAACCAGTAGAGTGTTACTATTGTCAGCCAAAGGAAGAATCTATTAAAAATGTGTACTCAGTATGATGATGTATTTGAATGAAACCTGACAAGATTAAAGATTGATTTAAGAACATTTAAAAGAATGGATGAGAGTGTTTGGCTTAGTAGAACAATTGAAGTTGCAAGATTAGTTGGCAGGAGAAGACCAAGTAAACATGGCATGAAGTGATTTAAGAGAAAGAGGAATAAGATTTGACTTATTTGATAGGTTAGTTTGGAAATTAGTTTGTACAAGCTGTCCAACACATGCCAGCATGTATAACGGATGTTAAACCGAATGATGATGATGATGATAGTGATTTTAATAAATAAGTTTGAGAAGAGACAAAAATAATGAAACAAAGTGGTGAGTTGAATAGTGACATGAACTGATAACCTGGATGCGTCAATTTACGTATTCATTTTCTTGTGGATTGTTATTCTCATATTCTTAGTTATTATTGTTTCACCACACTTTGACCAACTAATCCTCTGGCCTTCTTCAGAAATGCTGAGTCTTGTAACAGTAATTACTGCCTTCCATAGTTGTTGTCTCACCAGGTTTTGGTCAACTAATCCTCTGGCCTGCTTTGGGTAGGATTGAAACCGCTATCTTCAGACAATGGATAGAGGTGTTGAGTCTCTACAGTTCCAGGTGAGCATTATCTGAAGGTGCGGTTTCAATCCTACCCAAACCAGACCAGAGACAGTATATGGTACAATCATGTTAACACAATGGTTCTCATTAGATCAGCAAAGTTGAGCTTGGTCAGTACCAGATGGGTGACTATTTGGGAATACCAGATACTGTATTTTCACACTTCCAGCTGTTCCTGCATTCCACCTGACCTCCAGCTATCTAACATCTATCCTGCCACTGGATTATGCTGGTTGCGACAAAGAGAGTGAAGCTGGCTCTGCATAAACCACCTTCACTTTAAAACTTCCAGCGTGAGTCATCCATCATCTCTAGGATGATTGGATGGTTTTTGCAAGGACTCGTACTTGGAAAAATCAATTGTAAAAAATGATATTCTCCTGAAGGTTGGAGGTTCAATCCTCAGTGTGGGTGACCGAAAAATACAATTACGAATTACTTAGGACTTCTATCCAGTCATGGCTGATGGAACAAGAGCACGCTATCCCCGTGAAGTAAATAAATGGTTCTGCTCGGAATTCCATTCAACTTCCCGAGTTTGACAGAAACATTCCCGAGTTCGACAAGATACACCTGAAGGAGGTCGGAGGTTACATCAACCGAAACCTTGTGAAAATCACACTCAAGATGAGAACAGTAATCCGAAGAATCCAAATAAGACGAATAACCAATCCTCATCTCAAAAATTCAGAAACGTCATCTCAGAATAGTTTGATAAAATCAGAGGATTAGTTGAAAAACCCCATTCTATACTCTATTCATTCTATACTCTATTCATTCTATACTCTATTCATTCTATACTCTATACTTTACGAGAAAACTATCAAAATAACAACAAACTTAAGTTCACACATTTACCGTTTGTAAAAGTATAAAAATTGAAAGCAACAAGGTCATTTTTATTTTACAATCTAGTTATAAAAGTTATGAGAATCCCCCTTCATCTACCAATGCAATAAAAATAATTATTTTTGATCTGATTTTATATTTTAAATTTGATAAGGTAAAAATTTGCTTTGAATATTCAATTCTATGGAGAATTCAAATTGCCTTGAATTATTACGTTTGGGTACCTGGCGTTTCCTAGGTTGACATGAAGTTCGGTTTGAAGCACACTTGTATACTAATCATTTTCATCATGGGCAATGTAGATACCCCCACAACAAAAATAAAAGAACGGATGAAAACATGTAAATGTAATCGCCCAAAAAAGAAGAAGCATGTGATACCATCTCCATCAAATATTTTGGCAGAAGGGCTACAAAGAGAAGACACTATTCTCTGGATATTGAGCACTGGAAAGAAAACTCCCCCCACCCCCAACAAAAAAATAATTAAAAATAAATCATTACTTTTGTTTCAGTAAAAATAGCAAATGCCTGTGCGATCGCAAAAAAATCTACCAAAAATTAATTCCAAATACAAATGAAAGTTTTTGTCATTTTATATTTCTAATGTACCCCCCCCCCCTTGAATGTTTTGGAGTTCGTTTTGTTTATAAAAGTGTTAGATGAAAGTACAGAATGGTCTCATAAAAAATAATTAAATTTATCGTTATTTTATGTTTCAAAAAAAATGTATTTGTCATGTCCCCCGCCCCCCGATCGCCAAACTTGAAAAAATACTAGAGATGACATGTCTCGTTGAACGCTTTGTGGCCAAAAAATGGGTGTTCATTTTACGTTAAATTTATATAGAAAAGTTATCCCCACGCTAAAATGTTAATTTTCTTTTTTTTTCAAAATTTCTTCTTTCATATTTATAAAGACTGTTTAAACGTATTAAGCAAAAAAAAAAGTAGGGCTTAATTTTTTTAGGGGTTAAACAACACTGGGTCACATCGTAAAGAGTGACCATTAATTTAAGATATTACAGTTAATTATAAAGAAAATCTGTTTCGCAGGCCATTAAACACACTTGCTATAGTATAATTATTATAATAAATCCTGGGCAACACCGATTAAATTTTATAAACAAAAAAGAAAGGAGCAGATAATATATGGGATGATGGATTTTGCTCACATGGAAAATTGGCCCTGTGTCTGACTAACTCTGCCCTCGTAGGGATGCAAGTAAATGAGGACATTAGTTTTAATTATTTTTCTCTAACCCCATACCCCCCTTTCCCCTGGGCATCGACATTGAAAATAAGGAAAAATGATGTCTTATGGAGGAGAAGTTTTTAAAAAAACAACTTATGTACTATAAGTACGTGGATATATCCGCGTACTTATAGTTTACATGACTAAAGAACACTAAATACAGTGTAAGAAACGGGTAACCCAACAATGACAAATAAAAAAGGTTATTTAAAAATTGAGAATAAGCGAAAAAATGACCTCTGAATTAAAAATAAAAATAATAAAGAATGCAACTATCAGTTATTTCCCTTTGGTTTTCTGGTTTGAAAATTAAATGGTTTCAAATTTCAGATAAAATAAGTTAAATCAAATATAAATTGAAATGAAAAACTAAATAATTAAATTTTAAATTATATTTTTAAATAATACAGTTGAAACGAGGCTATTATGTCGAATAAGTAATATCATCAAGCTAATTATTTAAATGGATTTAATTTAATGTGATATGCAAATGACCGTAACAACCAATGTAGATGTGGTTTGAAGAATGCTATGTATAGAAATTACGAATAAAATATAATGTCTCCTTTGACAGAAATATCCTACCATGGGCATTAATATTTCTTGACCAGGAGGGGTGTAAACACATACCGTCTTTATATTTCTTTGAACATGGGGGTTTGTACACACAGACAAACACACACACGAATGCTACTACTTTATATATATATATATATATATATATATATATATATAGAGAGAGAGAGAGAGAGAGAGAGAGAGAGAGAGAGAGGGAGGGAGGGAGAGAGATTTTTGTAAAAATTTGCTTAACATTATCCAATCATTTTTGTAAAAATAAATTGTCTTGAATTACCTAACTACTTTTGTAAAAAAACTGCCCTAAATTGTACAATTACTTTTTAAATAATTGCCTTGAATAGTCTAATTTTAATCCGTCTTGAATTATCCATCTATCTTCGTAAAAGATAGATTATCTTGAAAGATAGTTTTACTATAGATGCACAACTAAATTCAGCACAATTAATGTACGACTAATTGCTGCTGATGATGATGATTCGCTATTACAAGCTACTTTAACTCAGGCGATCTACCGGATTTGGTAAAGTATCGTAGGTCTATACCTAAAAAGACATTTACAAAATATAATCTCCATTTTTTGATATTCTCTCTTAAAGCTGAAAAAGAAATACAATAAAGTTTGGACTAAAACTTACAAGTGTTCATTTTCAGCAGCAATTTAGTTATATATTATTCGTAAAGTAAAATCTTAAAAGACATTTTTCCTTTTAATGTCTTTCCCTTTTTTAAAAATCTATATTTACATTTAATATTTTAATGTAGATGTTTTGTATAATTAAACAAATTATGAACAGCTTTTCTCTCTCAAAACTTGAGTATTTTTGTCAAGGTTATTCATGTGTAATGACATAGAAAATATCAAATTTAACCGAAATCACCGCTTTGGGATTTGCCATATTAAGAGGTTAAGAAAACGAAGGGGTGGGGAGCAATAAGGTCAAGCCTACAACAACAAACGAAAGCCAGGATTTATGATAACACAAGAAATTTGATCTTTGGAAAGATAAATTATGCTGAGAAATACTCAAAATAAAGATAACAACTCAAGTTTGCAAAATAATTGGAATTATATTTTATTCGTCCCCAAACGAAACAAGATAAACTTACAAGATAGCTGTCTCTTTTTTCAGAAATGATTTCTTTGTATCAAGAAGTTTCGTTTGATTGTAGAACAGCAAATCAAACATTTGGGGGTTAGTTAATGCTGAAATAATACGTTTAATTGAATATACATTATGACTTTGCTCATATTTTGAGAAAACTTGTGGGTTCAAAAATGTTCCCAACAGTGTTAGTAACTTATTGAACAGAGAAGATTCCTTAGTCAACTATACACATCTTTGTCATCTAATAACTGAAGTTCAAGGCAAATTTAAATTTAAAAATTAAAATGCCACTATAAAATTAAATTAAAAATAATTATTTTCATTGCATTGGCAGATGAAGGGGGATTCTCATAAATTTTATAACTAGGTTGTGAAATAAAAATGACCTTCACTTTGTTTTTGCTTTCAATTTTTATTCCTTACAAATGACAGATGCAATTTTTCCTCAGCTAACTTGTGATAAAAAAAAATCTTCAGCAATATTTGTCGTTTCACTGAACGGAATTATAAACTGCTATTCACTAGTATTCTCACCCTCTTTTCCTTTGGATTAAACTTTCAATAATCGGAGTTGCTATAATCGGTATTTGTATGCCTATTTTTTTGTTGTTGTTTTAGGAAGTCATCTTTATTTTCGATTTTATTTTTTATCTTATATTTTTTTTTCGACATTATATTTTCCATGTCTTTTTTATTCTTATTTTTTTATTTATTTTATTTTCTATTCCTTAATCTTTTATTACCTATTTTTTATTCATTACTTTATATTCCCTATTTCCCCCTAGCTTTCTTTTTTCTCTTATTAAACGTTTTTTCTACCCAACTCTCGTCCTACTCTTCTTTTGTCTTTGAAAATTTTCTAATGCTCCCACCTCCCTCCCCTTTAATTATATTCCTCTCAACTTTAAATTTCTAATCGAAAATGTATTTAAAATCGATGTAATCTACTTTGCCCGTACTTTTGTATAATGCTGAACCTTCATCTCTTCTGATGAGAAGCATTTAGCTTTGAAATACCATGAAATAAAGTGGTTCCTCATCCTTCTTATTTCCCTTTCATTTGTCGTAATCGTACTTAACCTTATTGAAAGGATAATGTAATAAAGTTATCTTTGTGTGTGTGTGGGGGGGGTGGAACGATCTCTACCAAACTACTCTGTGAATCTTTGGTTTACAAACTTGAAACTTGATACATAGGAGATTCGGATTAAATTAACTTTAAAATTTTAACTGGTAAAAATTGCTGCTAACGTTTCAAAATCGGTACTTGGAAGATGCAAGTCGACTTAAACTGCTGATGGCACCCAAGTTATCTATATTTATTTTTATGACTTTTAAAATCACTACTTTATATCAGCCCCAATATAATACTCATTAGAAAATTGGCTCTAAAATAATAAATACAACGTCTGCATGAATTAAAATATCATATTTAAGCATATTTCATGACCAGGCGATGCTGGGCTGGCTGTTAGTCTGTTCTATTCTCAAGCAATACTAAAAATCTAATACAGAATTTGTAATCCTGTAAGGAAATTAATGGAACTCCCCTCAACCATGGTTGTGGAGTCGGAGTTGGGAGTTTTAGCTGGAGTTAGAGTTAGAGTTGGATTTCTAAGAATACTAGGAGTCGAAGTCAGAATTTTTTATCTGACTCAGACTCTTTAAGGCCAATAAAATGATTTTTTTACATGGTTTTCCTGTTTGGTTTTACCAGTTGCACAATTTAGCAGTTAATATATGGTTTAGATTTTACTTTTGGAGACAATAGTGAGTGTGTGCAGTGTATATGTACACTAAGTTGTCTCTACAAATGGAAACAAAAAAAATAATCCATCTATATATATAAAACCAAAAATGTGTGCGTGTTTGTGTGTGTGCATTTTTTCTGTATGTCCGTTAAAGGCTTTTTTCCGGCTGCTTCTCGGCTTGCTTGCTCATTCTTATAACTTTTTGTATGCTACACAGATGATAATATCTCGCACTTACAAAACGTGGCCGTAAAAATATTTCGTCTGCTTTCATACAACGACGACAAAATGAATTTGTTTGCTGCTACTGCTGCTATGACCTAGAAAAACGAAATTTGTTTTTAAATGCTCATTTTCGACTGATCAAAAGTCCCTGGCTTTCTGGCCTTGCAGTATGTCGTCAGACTTTTAACCTCGAGGCTTCGGGTTCGAGCCTACCTCCCTCCCAAAACTTTTTTTTTTGTTCTTTTAATTCGAGCTTTCTTTTTTTATTTAAACACACACCTTCGATTACTCTACCCATCGGGTTTGAATTTTTTATTTTCGTTTTTGTTTGTTTTTTTTTTTTTGTTTTTTTACACTTTTTTCTTTTTTGATCTACCCCCACCCCCAACCACACACACCTACAAACACCAGGGTCACTCCCCCCCCCATCGTGTTCAAGCCTACCTCCCTCCAAAAACTTTTTTCAGTGCTTCTTTTGTTTGTGTTTTTAATATTTGTTTTCGAGCTACCTTTTTGATCTACCCCCCCCCCTCCACCCAACACACCTACAAACACCTGGGCAACGCCAGGTACCCCCGCTAATCAATAATAAATAAAAAGTAATATACACAATACTGACAAGCCATCTTTCTCAGTCTGTGGGGTAAAAGTTGTTTGTGATCATGTATTTGTAGCTGTTTCCAGTAAAGCGAGTGAAACTATATCATATTTTGTACTGAAATGCTTCTACCTTAACATATTTTGGCCCATTGGATCACTGTAATTCCTGTCTGGACAGCTGTTTTCGTTTTGATTGTGACGTCACACAGGATCAATAAAAATTCTGCCTTTGTGTGAGATCACTGTGGATTACATCAGGTAGCAATCAGATTGTAATCCAAAAGTTATCCAGTGCCTGAATCAAATGGAATTTGGCAATTGAATTAGTCCGGGATTAATCCGGAATTACAATCTTGTCCAAAAAAAAAATGGACACAAATAAGAAATGTTTATAGATTTTAACTTTTTTTTTCTCCTAATATTGTGATAGAAAGTTTATGAGAATGGACAAATGTAATAACAGATGATTTGGGGGGGGGGCAAAGGGGAAAAATATATAGCTTGAAGTAGCAAGTGTGCTATGGCAGATTTGAAAGTGCTCATAGGCTGGCAAATGATCATGAGCATAAATAATACCATTATATATATATATATATATATATATAAAAATTATTTCACTGCTGATTGAACTAAAGGAGAGTTGCTTTCTTAATCAGAATCCCTGGACCTTGGAATAGACACTTCCAAGTAAAGTAATGAATGCACAAACAACACAACAATTCAAGGTGAATTTGAAAAGGTGCTGGACTATTCTCTATAAATTTCTAAAACTCTTTCCCTACATAACATTGAGGCCTGAGTTTTATTTTTTCCAAATAAATTGAATATTTTCAATAACAAAATAAAGCAGTTCTTTATACATAAGTTGGGGTAGACCACACCAAGATAACATTTTCAGATTATCGAGTTGTCTACATTATTGATAACGCATCATTCGCATGGCTTCCACACTGATCTGAGAATCTTAGTTTTCTCTTAGCTCAAAAAAACTTGATATCATTCATCATCGTTCCATTTCTGCTTTGTCTACAGTTTGACCTGTTCTCCCCTGCCCGTCATTACTCTTTCATTCTATACTGAAAACGATTATTTTACAGATCTGAATGATCACACACCCAGTGTGACCCTTATCAAAATTGACATTAGTTAACTTAATTGCCGCCGATGTAGGGTCCCTGACATGTGACAGTATGGCGAAATTCAGTCATTTATTTTTACCCCAAACAAGACATATTACCACAGAACAACAAAAGAGACTACTATATGAGATCATGTCCCATAGGGACTGTGGGGAGTTGATTAGCAATATGTCTGTTCACAATATACTTAAGCTTCTGTGGTTAGTACAGCCAGAGAAGAAAGAAACAGGGAGGGAATTCCAAAGTCTAGCAGTCTGAAACTATTAGAGTAGAAGGCTTTCCAACATTTAGGAACCTCAACAGTGAATGGGTGGGATTTTGCTACTTGCCGGGTTAGTTGTGAGTATGTTTGTCAAACGGGGCACAGAGTAAATTCTATTAAAGTACTTGTAAAACAGATACAGCAATGCAACATTGCACTGATGGGACAGGGGTTGGAGTTTGTCAGACAGTGCGGGATCTATTAGATTTGAGATTCTTTTTCGGACCTTGTCTAAGAGTGAGTGACTAGTAATAAAAGTCTTTTTACTTTTATTCACCGTGTAGATTTCTATGTAATTCGTTTCATGCAGTCATTTCAAATATTAATTTCCATTTGTTGATAATGTTTGTATTTTACTATTTTAAATCTTTTGTTATAGAAAGCATAATTTATAGCACCATCGATATCACAGTCTTGCCAGATCATAGATTTCTCTCCATACCTGAACCCTTCCTGTGGTGAGATGCATAACCCAGTCACAGATGTTGCACGTATAGGCCCATTCTTATAACATAATTTCAGAAAACTATTAAACCTGATATGTTGAAATGGAACAAGAAGAAGAAAGAAGCAACTTTAGTATAAATTAGTATTCCCAATTATGCTGGGTTAAACAGAGCTGAGAGGGAAAAGATAACGAAATACCAAGGTCTTATGTATGACATATAAAGAAATTGGAATCTTAGGAAGATCGCCACCATTCCAGTAATCATAGGAGTAACCGGAAAAAGAATTTCAAAACCTACCTGGTAAATATACCCTGTGAATAAAGTGCAAAAGAGATCTGAACAATTGCACTTAAAAGGAAGGGTTAAAAAGATCTCTCAGTTAGGATAATGTTGTGTGTAAATAGAGCTTTCCCATTTGTCATGGAATATGATGTCTGTTGTCCACTTCCGGTTTCACTTGAAAGCTTTTAGTTTATGTGTTGTCATAGCAAAGGGAAGTAAAAACAAGTGATATATTGTGTCCCAAAATGATCTAGCACATTTGTTGGTCAAAAAAATAAATAAAAAGAAAATATATATTTTTTAAATGCATGGAGAATGCCATTTTATTTCACACAGTCTTAAATATTAAATCGGCCAAATATTTCCCATCATTGCTAACACAAAATTGTAGACGTCCATGAAAGTTTTCAATAACTCGATGGATCATTTCAAGTGAAATAACATTTTCAGAACGAATAGCTCATTTTGATTTTTCAAGAGATCGAGGACAGTGGCTGAATACTTTTGACTTCAAATATCTAAACAAGAAAAAATCACAGGGGTCTAGATCAGGCGAACGTACGGGCCAACCAATATTACCACACAAATCAAATTGTTTTCGAATATTTCCTTAATAAAACATACATAAATACAGATATAAATGAATTTTGACCTAATTACAATAAAATGGCATTCTATGTAGGTCTAAAATAGTTTTTTTAAATAGTTTCTTTATTTAATTGTTATTTAATTTTTTTTTTTTTGACCTACAAATGTGGCAGATCATTTTGGGTCACCCAGTTTTAAGGATCATTATACATTTAAATGAAAAAATAAATGTTCAAAGCCACTTTCCTTGTGCCAAACTATCATAGATATATGTTGGTGGCATTAACCCAAGGTGGGATTAATCAGCTTACCCCACCCTCGAAGGAGAAAGTGTCTATGGAATATCAAATTTACAAGTGGTACAAGTGTAACATAGCACGGATGGCTATATGCAAATGCATGTGAAATGGTGTCACCGGTAAAGAAAAAAGACTACTAAAAGAAGAAAGAGGACGATCATGGGAGAGACGCGATAACATTCAAGATCACGTGGGTAATCTCATGGCCATAACAATGAGGAAATAAATGTGATTCTTACAAAGAAAAAACAAGTTGAAGTTCTTTGCTATTCTTGGTTTCCTTTGCAACATAAACTGAGATTACAACATGTTGGTTCCCGGGCAACATTATACAAGAATGTATAATTCGAGTCACAATTTCCTTTGCTAAAAGTAATTTGATATTTTTAAAAAGTGAAAAATTTACCTCCTCTAGCTGAGATCAACAGGGAAAAACCGGCACTTTCAATGACTTGCCAGATTTACCCTTACAGTCTTAAAGGTTTGAAAGGGCAGTTGAATTTACGATGGACGCTTCTTAATAAGTTCATGGAAGATCTTTTGTTTTATTTTTATGAAATAAAATAACGTTTTTTTGGTCTAAGTATTGAAACTTCTCATCAATTTTTAGGTAAGGTATTGTACAAAAGTAAGAGCTTTTCCATATGTTTATGTAAATGATCTTCGATGCCATTTCCTTAAATAACTGTGCAAATAAGAGATATAATTTGCTTTGTCTCAGTAGTTATTTTACTAACGCACAACTTTCTTTGTTAAAAATAATTTGATATTTTTACAAATCTGAAAAATAAACCTAAATCAAATCTGTTGCCAAGATCTTTGAAAAAATGATTGGATCATTCTACTGCTCCAGTAGGTATGTCACTACTGATGCAATCCTCTATCTATATAAGAGCCAAGTACGTTCTAAAATAGATTACTGTTGCCATCTGGGCAGGAGCTGCCTGACGCACCTATCCTGCCTTGACAGAGTTCAAAATCAGTTTCAAAACCTAATAGGCGATTCCATTTTCTCTTCTTTGCCGCCTTTTCCCATAAAAGAGACGTTGTGAACCTGTCTCTTCTCTATTGTTATTTTTATGGCAAGTGCTCGTCTGAGCTCCAATTTATGGTCCCCCTTACTAAACTTTTGCAAAAAAACAAAAAACAAAAACAGTCAACTAGTTAGAACAACTATCAGCAATTTACTCCATTTTCTATTTGTACCGAAACCTAAACGCAGATTCCATGAACAAAGCTTCTCTCCTAAAACTGCCCGCCTTTGGAACTTTGTTCCTTCATTGACCTGCTTCTTCACCGACTACAACATGGTAGCCTTCAAGTTTAATGTAAACAAGTTTTTGTTGAACCATCCACTTAAATAATCAAATTCTACCCAACTTACATCATTAACGATCACTACACTACCATCTTAAATTCATTAACCTTTATTCTCGAGTGATGACTCCCATATAAAAAACAAAACTACCCTAACAGAGATCGACAGGGCAAAGCCAACTCTTCTTAGTGATGCAAGTTATCACAATTCATACACATGTTTGTACGTACGTTATCAGTTTTCAAATTCAGTAATGTTCATACATTATAACCTTTCACAAACTTTTTATATATTTGTAGCTAAGTTATTATTTTACACTTTTTGTTTGTACATCCATTCTCACCTTTCATTCACTTTTGTATGCATATTATCACCTTTGACACACATTTGTATTTGTATATACATTATCACCGTTCATCTATATTTAATAGGTGAACATGTAGCATGGAATGAAAAACAAAAGGTCTTAAAAACAATACAAGTTTTATTTTGACGGTAGAAAGTTGAACAGTTTCCGAGCAAGAAAAAAAGGAAAGTAGAAAGTTCTTTGGACTGTTGCAGGTCAGCCAGCAATTATCCTCAGCGAAAATCATCTACGCTGGATGCGTCCAGTGGACAGGGACTGAAGAGAAAAGAAAGGTCTTTCTTTGATACTTGTCATGTTCTCTCTGCTGACTGACCATGATCCCAAAAGGGCTAAAGAAGTTCCTTAGGCAACAGCTAGAATCAATGCGCTCTGCAAGCTGATTGGTCAGTGTGTGGCTGAATCACTTATTGACACTGATTTGCGAGAGAAAATAAATCTTTCTTTTATTTGTGACTGCTATGCTTTCAGCAAACATTCTATTGAGAAAGGAAAAAATATCTTGAAAGATTTTAATATCTCTTCTATTATATAAAACAAACTTTGTATGTGTTTGCGTGTGTGTGAGTTTATTCTCTCGACTTGAAAACAGCTGGGCCAATTTTTATGAAATGTCACATGAACGTACTTCATGTGCCTGGCAGTGTTCTTAAGTTTTCTATCCGAATGTCTTCAATAAGTATCGATAATGCAAAAAATCTGATGAAAGAAGGAACAGGCGATTTTGATAAAAGTTAACATCTTACACAGCCTAACATCAAAAGTGCATTTGAGAAGTTTTAGTGCCAAACAAACCAAAATGCCTAACATATAAAACCAGCAGTAGGTTTTTAATATGACAGGGATGTGTTCAAAATAAATGTTTGTATTTAAAACATAATTCAACCGTGATACTTGACTTTTCATTTTAGATTTAAATTCAAGCCATTATCACCGCACACCTAGTAAAGACAGGCATATAAAATTAGCAGTACATGCTTTGATATGATAGGGGCGCGTTTAAAATGAATGTTTCTGCTTAGAGCACAATTGAAGAATAGTACTTAACTTCTGCATTTTAAACATTAATTAAAGCCATTATATATAAAAAATAATTTCATAAAATCAACAGCAGTTTCTCTACAGTGCAACTGATTTGATTGAAAAATAGGCCATTTCACCAATTTCGATAATGAAAAAATATCAGAATGCGAAACATTCGTTGATCACAATTCACTCCCAGGCAACGTCGGGGCATCCTGCTAGTAAACAATAAGGGAATCATAATTATAAGCAATAAATGTATCGATTATAATCGATGTATCGATTATGTAAATGTATCAATTAAATAAATGTATCGATTATAATCGATTTCATTTCTTTGTTTTTCTCCTTTCTCCTTCCATTCTTATTAAATGCATTTAAAATTAAAATGATTGTAAATTCGAACTTTAATCAGGTATTCCCCAAAAATATAACTAGAATTAAAATTAAAAATTTTGATTCTAGTTATATTTTATTTGGGTACTTATGCATCTATATTGCCGCACTGAAATAATAACATTATTATTTAGAAAACCATTCTTAACATGGAGAGAGAAAGGTGTTTAGTACCTATTCTGTACTTTCACCTAACAATTTAATAAACAAGAATATTGTAAAAACTGAATTTAATTTGAAAATACTATTAAAAATATAGTGTAGTAACCTAGATGTACAAGCACCTTTATTTTAATTTTAATCTAATAAAATGACCACCTTTTCTGGTTTAAATATTTTAATTACTGAGTTTTCTAACCAAATTAGAAGCCAAATGTCACAAAAACAATAACTTTTTAATGCGGACGATCTTTGATGCCAGTTCCCCTACAAACTAAGCAAGATCTAATTTTTTTGTATCAGTATTTGTTTTGCCAACACACAAACTTCTAAAAGTAATCTAATATTTTTACAAAAGTAAAAAACAAAAATATATACCTACCCCAGCAGATATCGACAGGGAAAACCCAGTACTTTCAGCATATTGAGAGAAAAAAAATGGTTTTAAAAGATCGTAAGCAGCAATAAATATACCGATTATCATCGATTTCTTTTCTTTGATTTTTTTTTAAATATTTGTATCGAAAGGAAAATTTCTTGTCACTTTGGAGCTTAAAGTAAGCCTCCTCCTCCACCTTTTAATCTTAACTGTCATGTATCCAATATTTCTTCAAACAAGCCCCTCATCTGCTGCCCATACTCATTTATTTTTCTTATTTTCTATATGTCCACTTAAATAATAACCAATCTGACAAGTGATGGTCTTTAATCACATCAGCATTCCTCTCCCATCCTATCACTAAAAAAAAAAAAAAAGAAAAAAAAGAGACCCGAACGGTTGGTCTCGTTTCTAAGAAGATTTTTGACAAAATGTTCGTGCTAAATGTGTAATTACTTATTGGCCAGATTTTGTTAAATTTAGAGTTAGAACACCCTTTTGTCTCACAAAATGTATTCCCAATTACAAAAACAGAAATCAAAGTTGGAAATTTGCCAAGAAAAGCAGAAATAGACATGAATGTCGGATATCAATCACTAGGAAAGAAGATCATAAAGCCCTGGAAATAAGCCATGGACCTTTCAATATCAAAATGTAACCAATTAGAAAAAAAATGTTTTTTTTTTCTTCTTTTAAGATCAGGAAGCCATTAATATGAAACCAAGTAAAACAAAGTTGAACAAAAAGTGATTATTCATAAGATATGCTCATTGAATCAGGAGAATAGAAAGTGGATTTGTATATTTTTTAGCAGCCTCGTAACTCCTTCGGTTCAATTATTTTGTCTGTTAGTCCTCACATTCTATGAGCGATCTTTCTGACAAATGGGGGGGGGGCGTTTTCTGGGTTGGAATCTATGTATCAAGCACTTATTGCTGGCTAATTTTTGACGTTAAAGTAATAATAATAATAATAATAATAATAATAATAATAATAATATATATATATATATATATATATATATATATATATATATATATATATATAAACTCACAACGGGCCCGTGGCGCAGTTGATAGAGACGTTGAATCTCTACGGTTCCAGATGAACATTGTCTGAAGATAGCGGTTTCAATCCCACCCAAAGCGTGCCAGAGGTAATTGGTCAAAAATGTGGTGAGACGACAACAACTACGGATGGCAGTGATGGCTGAGAATGCAGTTAGGAGATTCGAAGTTCCTATCCGTCGTGGTTACCACCTGACGAAGGCCAGAAGAAGTTGGCCGAAACGTTGTGAACCAATGAAAAGATCCAAAAACAACAACTAATAAAGATGAGACTAATAGTCCGAAATAAAAATAAAAATTAACAAAATAATCTTACCATGATGTGAACAATGGTTAAATACTAAGAAAATTTTGTAAGCATCTATGATATTAAATAAGGATGGTGGTGAATTTTGGAGGGGACATTATTATTATTTCACTCACTACGAGTTGTCTCACAGGCCATAATCAGTGATCGCTCATCGGCAGTAACCTGTGGTGTTCCCTGCAGACCGAGTGACAAGTCTCCCAAGATTTCCAGTGTTCTCCATCTCTTCTCTTGATCACTCGTGCAGATGATTGCATGTTATCACAACAGCCATTTGCCATTTGTTGGCATCACCCATTGGTGTTTCCTGGGGTTTGGGTGACAAAATGCCCCCCCCTGTACCAGATTTGAACTGCACACTTCCAGTGGAGATCTGGTTAGTACTCTCCCATTTCGGTCTTTCCATCCTCCCTGACCCTTCACAACTAGTTAATGTGGTGCCAGTCGATGTCATCTACACCAGTTTTTTTTTATTATCATTGTTATAATAATAATAATAATAATAATAATAATAATAGTGCTTGTGCAGTGTACGTATTGTGCTATGTTTTAAATAGTATTTCTAAGTTAAATTAAATGTTCACGGTATTTTTTTATTAAATTGTTAGGTGAAAGTATGGAATAGTTAGAAAGCCCCTCCCTATTAAGAATGGCTTTCTAAATAATGCTATTATTTCAGCAGGGTACGTAAAACATTTACTCGTACTTCACGGGGAACGTGGATTCTGCATAAACAATGTTTTTATTTAATGATTGCTCCATGAAAGCACATGCGCAAAAGGTTTTCTTTGGTTTATTTAATCATGAAAACTTTGTTGCAAGTACTATTTGAGGCCAAAAAAGAGGGGGGCAAAAGCATTATTTGAATATGTATGAAAAAATAATTTAACAAAACAATAAAAATCTTTAGTGGAGAAAATAAAAAAAAATTAAAATTAAATAAAATAAAAACAAGCATCAAATAAAAGTACGAATCAAATTTAGCCCCCACAAAAATGAAAAAATTCAAAAATTAAATAAATACGCATACGATTAACAAAAAGGAAAAAGTCTGAGATATATACGAAGAAAGTGAAAAAAAAAAAACGCTTTTAGAGAGCAATCATTAAATCAAAACACCGTTCACGCAGATTCCACATTTCCCGTGAAGTACCCATTTATTTATAAGATAAACACAAGAAAATATGTTAACTAAAATTTAATGTACTCTTTATTTTTAGTTCATATCAAAACTTTAATTAAAACTGATTAGTTAATGAATTTTTAAGATAAATTTGTGTTCGTTGTCTCGATAGAGAACATAGCATTTCCTATTTCATTTCCCATTTCAGTCATGTAAATTATTTACAGTTGAAATGTAATGAAACAAACAAACTTAAAGTTTTAAATTTACGGTGCTAAAATATTGAATTCATCGATCGTTTTAGTTAAAAAAAAAAAACTTGTGAAAAATGCTTCTAACTTTAAAATATTTGGAAATACTCAAAAGTTTTATTTATTATTAAAAAAACGAACTGAAAAATAATATCATAAAAATTGTTTGTTTTGCAAGTTAAAAAAATAAATAAAATGAAATATTCAATTTTCTTTGATAGATATATAAGAAAATTTCAAAAACAAGTTCACTTACTGTTATAATTTGTTAGATTAAAATTATGCCAATGTGCAAATACATGCGCGTTTGAACTGCCTTCATAAAATTACGACAGCCATTATGCAAGGGCAACGAAAAATATTTTTTATAGCTATTAGTGTGGGCACGTGGTTGAACACAAGAAACTTTAGGCATCATATATCTACATGTTGATCTGATAATAATGTCACACTGTCATGTTCACCGGCCTTCACTCTTGGTAGCCTCGGTTGTATGCTCAGTCCGTTAAGTCAAAGTGGCTGAGCAGCGGCTTGGTTCCTACCAGTTTTGGCAAATAGCAAACAGGGTCCTGAACAGAAGTATGTGCTCTATCCCAACCATCATCAATGGACCTGAGGTAACCTTTTCAGCATTGGATGAAGCCAAACTCTTTGCCAAGAACTTTGCAGGTCATTATACCCTTTATGACCAAGGCCGCTAACCCTCAATATTTTCTCCCGTATCAGAAAACACGCTATGCAACATACAAATATCTGTGCATGATGTTTTCAAGCTAATCAAAAACCTTGATTCAAGTAAAATAACTGGCCCTGATGGCATTCCAATTATAGTGCTGAAAAAGCTTCAACCAGAACTAGCTCTCTTACTTACAAAGCTGTTTAAGCATTGTCTTAAGGAGAATTGCTTCCCAAACTCCTGGAAAACCTCATCAATATGCTCTGTATTTAAGAATTCAGGTGATCGCTCATCTCCCTCTCAGTTTCCTGCGTGTCACAAGTAAGTTGGTGGAATCTTTTAAATTGAGTAGTAGTCAATCACCTCAGCAAAAATAACCTCCTTAGTGGCATGCAATATGGTTTCTGTTCTGCTAGATCTACAGCAGATGTGCTAACAGCTATATCTCATAGGATTAATGAATCTCTCGACAAAGGCTTCCTTTCTAGGGCAATTTCTCTTGGAGATCTTGTGAAGTAGATCTTTATGCCATACCCTATCAAAGGCTTTTGACAGGGTATGGCATAAAGGTCTACTTCACAAGATCTCCAGCTACAATATGGATGGAAATGTCTTCTCAATTATTAAATCATTTCTCTTTGATAGGTTCATAAGAGGAGTTGTTGATGGGCAAGAATCAGAAGCTCACAGTAATAATGCTGGAGTACCTCAGCAGTCCATCATGGACTCTAGTCTTTTCCTGATCTATATCAATGATCTCCCAAATCACATCCTAAGATCATTCATACACATTTATGCTGCCGACACTACCATCTATAAATGACCAAGCTCTCTCTCTGAATCTTTTTTCTCTGATCTTGAGCATGTGGTACAGTGGGGAAAGAGGTGACTGATTAATTTTAATGCATCTAAAACCAAGCTTTTATCTTTACATCATCAACTCTCTGATCTCCATCTGGCATCAATTGAAATGAATGGCTCTCGTCTTGAGCAGGCTCCATGTTTTGACAAGCTTCTGGGTCTGATTTTTACTTCTGATTTGAAATGGAACATGTGCATCAAATTCGTTACTAATGTTACTGGAAAAAAGGTGCGATCATTCTACCACTCCAGCAGATATCTCACCGCTGATGCAATTCTCTTCCTGTATAAGAGTCAAGTACATCCAAGGATGGAGTACTATTGGCACATCTGGGCAGGAGCTGCTTGAAAAACTTTATCCTGCCTTGAGTTCAAAAGACATCATAGCCTTTTTCTCTTCTCTGCAACCTTTTTCCTACAGAAGAGTCGTTGCAAGCTTGTCTCTGCTTTATCGTTATTTTCATGACAAGTGTTTGTCTTAGCTCCAATCACTCCCCTCACCAACCTTTCATAAAAAAACACTTGTCTAGCTGAAACCACTATCAATAATTTCCCCCACTCTTTATCTGTGCTTAAACCTAAACGTAGATTCCATAAACAAAGCTTCTTTCTTAGAACTGTGCACCTGTGGAACTCTTGTATCCTTGCTTTCCAGCCGACTATAATACCATTGTTTTCAAGTCCAACATGAACAAGTTTTTGATGAGTCATCCCCTTAAGTAGTCCAGTTTACCAAGTTTCCACTACTGACGATCACTATGATATTGTCCCATTGACTGCTATACACTCATTGACCCTTATTCTCGAGTAGCCTCTGTGCCTTGATAAGTAGTAACTCCTTTGTAAAAAAACCAAACAAAACAAAAACCCAAAGAAAAAAACAAAACAAAAAAACAAACAAACAAAAAAAAACGAGTAGACATTTTGTCATAAAAATTATTTCTGTAACCTCCCCCCAGTAAAGCCCCTTAACATTTCTTATGACCCCACGTCCCCACCCCCTCACTGTTCATTTGTTACTACACATTTTACAATAACAAAAAATATTTATTTATGAATATTTATTCGTTGGTTGCTATTTATTTATTATATTTTCACTTTTCTTCATTGAAATTACTATACAATAGAGGTTCTTTTTGTATTTCTCATGTTTCAAAAAAAATTGATCAATCCTTGGCATATTCCGGCCATTTACGTTAACTGCCTGAATATGCAAAGGCAACAGCATGGAAGAAAACGGGTCATTCACTGCGTATCTGCGCTTTGTATATTTTGTGCAAACGATATGTAAATATATAAGTATAGAAATACAAGTTTAACTAAAAAAAAACCCAAAAAAACAAAAAATAACACATCCGTGGACAGAATTATTCTCAGGTAAACAATACAATCATCGTTTGGAGACCACACATTTTGCTGGGGTAGTAAATATATATATATATATATATATATATATATATATATATATATATATATATATATCGGTGTCAGCTATCCTCAGGTGAAACAGTTCAACTATATATTATGATCAACGCTTGTTTCACTAAGACTTTTCTTTTACATATATATATATATATATATATATATATATATAATGTAAGAAAAGTTGTGCGTATACGTACTGTGACACTGCAGTTGAATAACTGATTTTAGAGACAAACTAAAATTCAAAACTCATCATTTACACACAAAAAAGTCTGTAACAATATTAGAAATATTCTGATACTTTTAGTGCTCCTTTTTCAAATCGATTTATGAACCTTTTCAACTGCTAATAAGAGAAATAGACATAAATGTAGACTTTCCGCTAAAAAACGTGCAAAAGTTAGAGCCCATTGACGTATGCCAAAATTAATGACTGAATATGATTAAAAATGTATGATAAAACAAAACAATAACAACAAGCAATATCTCTTGCTTCCAAAATAAAAATGTAAAATAGTCCTAATTAAAAACCTAATTAATCAAGTCTTCCACATCAGGCACAATATTTTTGCAAAACAAATCAATATAAAATATTCATTAATAATAACATTCCTAATAAATTAGCTGACAAACACATAACACTATACTTTTCAAATATCCACAAAAATAATGAGAAAGACAAAATACTAACAATACAACTATGAGGGACATTCCAAAAGTAATGCCTCCTATTTTTCATTCCACCTAAATGGATAGGAGGGGATTGCAAGTTGTACTGTTATGACTCAACTTATGCATTCACGACCTGAAAGTTTCATCTTTGTTGCAGATATTGATGGTGTGGGACTCTAAAAAAGCAATTCCTGTCATGGGCGTACATCAGAAACGGAGATGCATCATTGAATTTCTTTATATAGGAAAAATTGAATATATCAACGTTCACCGGCGCCTGTTGAATATTTATGAAACTGATGCAGTTGATGTCAGCACAGTTAGAAGATAGGTTCGTTGATTTCAGAGTGGTGACTGAGATGTGAATGACAAAGTGCATTTGGGACTTTTACTTTTTAGGCATCAAAAGAGGATGGCAAAAGTGCATTGAGAATGATGGTGACTATGTAGAAAAATAAATTCTGGAGCATAATAGGTTGCTCGTTTTCATGGTACCACTCATAGTTCTTCATTTTAGCTTTTGAATTAAAAAAGAACAGGCCCCACTTTTGGAGTACAATCAAATGCATAGCAATTTTCAATAAGATGAACAAGGTATAATTTACACAATAAAATCAAACATCAAACCAGCCCAACAACACAGATTAATAATATACTACATCAAATTAAAAACCTTAAATTTAATGAAATGAGCTAGTCCTAATATAAAGGAAGAGGGAGGAAACATCACTTCCAAGAAAAACCAAGCCAGAAAGAAAACCTAACCACCAGCTTTAATCCCCTGGACTCTAGAAAGACTAAGCTGGATAAGAAAAAAATCTACCCCTAATTTGGTTAAGTGGCTGACAAGAAAGTAGTGTTTTTATTCTAACAACATTTATTTTGTTTTTTTTTTACTATACCTTATATTAGAGCCATATAGGTATAAGAGTTATCTATTCCTTAACAGGAAGTAACCAGGAGTAATCTCCCCTTAACAAGTAATCAGTGGTTATCTGCCCTGATGGTTATATATAGTAGAGACATGGGAGAGGGGCATTTGCTTTTTGTGTTGAGTTCAGTAACGAGTTTGGAAGGACATTTTCCCATTTTGCACAACCATTACAGTAATGACAGAAAATATTTATAAAAAGAACTGATCAGTTCAAGAAGACCAAACCTGAAAGAAACTCCACCATCAGCGTTCAATCCCCTAGACTTTAAACTGGCTAACCAAACTTAAACCCTTCAAGAGCCTAATGGAGAAGGAAAGTGGTTGTAAGATTGGATGACAAAAAGTCAGCCCCTGGTTAGGCGACTGATCAGAAATCAGTGTTTTTTTTATAGTAACACTATAAAGATTTAATTTTTATAGTAACACTATAAAGATTTAGTTTTTATAGTAGTACTATAAAAGATTTTTTTTCGGTGTAACTACACTATAATAGTGTAATTCCAAATGTTTAATATTGAATTTCAAGGCAAACCAAATGGTTTCTATTTAATTGTATATATATAAAGCTATCTTTGCAATAAATCAGGGTAAAAAAAAAAAAAAAAAAAAAAAAAAAAAAAAATGAAAAGCATGTTTTCATCTACAAAAGTTATTGTAATGTAGAGGTAAACATTAATCAAAGGGTGATAACTCAGCCCGGACGCGATTATGACCTGAGGGACAAAAAAAAAAGAAAAGAAAAAGAACCTTTAGGTAAACAAAACAGTGAAAGGAAAACAGAAGCAATGGAACAGATCACTTACTCAGCTAACATCTATCAAGAACAAAACATCCTTAAATGTGAAGATCAGAATAATAAATATAACATTTACATACTACTCTACGGCTATACTTTTGTGTGTGGGTGTTTCTTCACAAATTCCTCTTAAGACTCTTCCCTCCAAAAAAATACATATTTTGGAACTACATTACCCAGATTAGTTGGATAAGCATATTTTTTAATGTGATCAATTCGGTATGTTTTTTTAATTCATAAAGAAACAGGATGTTTTATTTTATGGTATTTCTTATTTCGTCTATAAGTCCAATGCAAACAAGTCATACCCTTTATCAAATTATACCCAATTTTTACCACTAACGATTATTATGCTGCTGTACCAGTGACCACCGTCCACTCTTTAATCCTTATCCTTAAGTGGCCTTCGGGCACTGATAAGTGATAACTCATTTGTAACATATAAAATAAATAACCTTTAAAACCATATTCGATGGTAAGGATTTTTTTCAATAAATGAAAACAATATATATCAAACATTTCTGCTGAAGTGGACTTTCATCAGTGAATTTTTTCCCCTTCCATTGTCGAGCTATAATGACCAATGCTAACGATAGTCGACCTCTCCTGGTCGGAAATGATGACAGTTATTAATGTCTGAATTTTTTGTATAGAAACGACGCTGACGTGTGTAAGGGATCCTTTCCACATTGAACAGCAGAATTAAAAATCTAAGAAACCATTTTTAAAAACAAATTTGTTTTGTATTATTTAAAAATTAAAATACAAAAATAGAAATAATATGAAGCAAGAGTACGGAGACACTTTGCTTTATGATTCTTTTTTTTTTTATTTTTTCGATTTTCTGTACACTCTTTTTTAGGCCAAAATCAAAAATAATAATTTCATCGACTGTACATGTTTTAACTTACCACCTAACGCCGTTTACTGTATATTTTAGTTTTCACTCCTTCGCACTTTTACTTCAATACCTGAAGATGATACTTGGACGAATCGAAAGCGCTCGTGACAGCAACCATTATGGAACTTTTATTAATATTTTTGATTTTGATATAAAAATGATTATACAGAAAATCGAAAAATTAAAAAAAAAAAAAAGAATCATAAAGCAAACTGTCTCCGTTGCATTTAATATTTGCTTGAATGAAAAAAAATGCTGCCTAAATAACCTAATTTCATATGTATATATATTTATATATATAAGCATAGAGACCCGATATTGAATGACGATCAACAAATGTCCCACCGTCCCATCCTTTTTTCATCATCAAAATCGGTGTAATTGCCCATTCTTTTAATTAAATCGATTGCTTGCCTGCTCTAGTTAGGGACCTTTCCCCCAGTATACCGGGAGGAAACTTCACATCGCTCCTTGCATAACTAGTCAACAATACATTGTAGTCTACATTGCACTGTAGAGAATTTGTTGTTGATTTTATAAAATTATCTGTAAATAATGGCTTTAATTTAAGTTTAAAATGCAAAATTCAAGTATCATGGTTTAATGGTGCTCAAAACAGAAACATTTACTTCTAACACGCCTCTTTTTTATAAAAGAATCTGCAGTTGATTTTTATAGGCTGGGCCTTTCAGTTTGTGCAGTGATAAAACTTTTCAAATGCGCTTGTGATGTTAGTTCGTATAAAAGTGATAATGTTGGTCAAAATTGGACTTCTTTCTTTAATTGGATTTTGTTGATTATCAATTTTCACTTATCAGACCATTCCAATACAAAACCTATCTAAGAACACTCCCAGGCACATTAAGTACCTTTGTGTGAAATCTAAAAAATCGGCCCAGCCATTTCTGAATCCATAGAAAACTCTCACACACAAAGTTCTCTTTCTATAATAGTAGAGACTAGCAGAGAGACCCAACGTTGCCGGGATTGAATGATGATTAACAAATGTTTCACCATTTTTATTGTCACCGAAATCGGTGAAATCGCTCATTTTTCAATCAAATCAATTGATTGACTGCTCCAGTTGGGGACCCATCGTGGTGCACCGGCAGGAAGCTTTACCTGCCGCCACACACTGACTTCGTTTACAATACATTATAGTCTACATTGACCTGTAGAGAACCTACTGTTGATTTTATAAAATTATTTTTTATAAATAATGGCTTGAATTAAAGTTTAAAATGCAAACGCCAAGTATCATGATCCAATTGTGCTCTAAACAGAAACATTCATTTTGAACACGTATCTGTCATATCAAAGAATCTACTGTTGAATTTATATACCTGACTTCTGACTGTGCTGTGTTTAAGGCTAAAATTTAAAAGAAGCTAAGCATCATGGATCAATTGTGCTTTAAACAGAAATATTCATTTTGAACCCTGTCTTATCACAGAACCTACTGTTGATTTTATATGTTGGGCCTTTCTGTAATAAAACTTCTCAAATGCACATGTGATTTAAGGCTGTATAAGGCGTTGACTTTGTTTAAAATCGCCTGTTCCTTCTTTCATCGAATTTTTTTGGTTATCGGTATTTATCAAAGACATTCCAATACAAAACCTATGTAAAACACTGGCAGGCAGATATAGTACATTTGTGTGAAATTTTAAAAAAAATCGACCCAGTAGGTCCATAGGGAACGAACTTGAACAAAATTTCTTTTATATAATAGTAGATGTAATAGTATTATAGACAAGATAAAGCCATATATATATATTAGTTTACTCCACTTTTTCTCAGAACCCACTGAGCCGATCTGGCTGAAATTTAATATGGACCTTTGTTATGATAACGTGCAGCGAACTAAGTATTATGGTATCCATTTGGTGCGCTGTTAAGTATTAATAAAGATTAGTTACCACAATACCACATTTACTCCAGAAATTTTCTCAAAATTGAATGGGCTTAAATGGGCTTTAATTGACCGAAATTTTCCATGGACCGTTGCTATAATAAGGTGCAGTGATGTAAATATTATAGTATCCATTCGATGCACAATTAAGAATTAATAAAGATTAATGTTTAATGCAAAAACTGAGCACGAACTTAACCATCAGTTTGGCATAATGCATTTAATCTAAAATCAACGAACTATAATTTTCCATTTTTAATGGGCTAAAGAAGTATATATGTATATATGTTCCCTACCAATTTTGCCATCATATTTACGTTGGTGAAACTCAACGTAGATTAGAGAAAAGTCTCAATGAATAAAAAACAGATTTAAGAAATATCGATTCTCTGAATGCATTATTCTCTCATTCTTTGCAGCAAAATCATACTTTTGACTTCAAAAAAGAAAAAAATAGTTACATTTATTTTAAATAAACCGCAATAGACTTCTTGAATCTGCGCTTATCGCAAATTCAAGCACAATTAAACAACGTGAAGGTTTCTATAATGTACCGCCATTAATAAGTAAACTTCTATTAAAAGAACATAATTTAATTTTAGACACAGGTTAACTCTCTCACACTATAGAAAACGCCATCTATAATAATTAATACATATAATCAGTCAATAAATTACATAATAAAAATACACTCATCTCATTTCAGTTACACCTCTATATTTAAATATAATGGACATATTTGTTTCAAAAAGAATATCTTTTTAAATATAATAACGGTTATATCACGTTATGAAAAACACTCCCTCTTTTTCACCACATTATCCACCTCTTTTTTTTGAATTTCCAATGATTTTTTCATTTCTGAAATGCAACATCAAAAATATATTTTTCAAATTAGTAATAGTTTTCTTAATTTCATTCATCCAGAGGAAGTCTTGCAATAAAGACGAAACGTTGATGAACACATAACTTGGTTTTATATATCTCTCTCATTATATATATATATATATATATATAATACAATTTATATTGATACTGTATTTTAATTGGTAAGCAGTTATCGTTCAGATTTGTATCGTATAAGAAAAAGACAAACCTTTAAGTCAGGTCAAAATGGATCATTTCGATTCGGCAGTGAAAAAGTGAAGTCGTTCAGAATTAAATCCCGGGCTCATTTTTTTTTTTTTTTTTTTTTTTAAATAGGAAATAGTTTTAAACTCCAATTGCATAAAAAATATCCAGTTTGGAAATTATTTCTCATAGCTTTTTGTTAAAATATAATCCGGTATTCTTCTCTTTGCTCAGAAACTAGCAGAATGACTAAAGGCAATTTCAAAGAAGATGGCCAAGCAAAAAAATTATTACCTTAAACTAAACGACCTTTATTGTTGTTGTTTTTTTCTGGTTTATTTCCATAAGGTTGCGATCTTCTTTCTTTCTTTATTGACAAACTTTCTTTTATGGAAAAACAAGAGAGTCAAAAGCAAGGTAGAAAAACAATAGCTGAAAAAAAGGCTGTAAATAATAAGAATCTTGTTTGTGAGAAGAGGATGAGTTTATGATTGTCATAAACATTTAGCTTTTAACTCGCGCCATTCTCACAGAAATTCGCCGCCCACAATTCCCACACATACACAATAATACAAAAAAACAAAAAAAAAAGCGAAAAAAAAAAAAAACAAAAAAAACTTTGATTCCTATATGCAACATGTGGAATTAACTGCTGCTTTCATTATTTAGTTTGTATAAAAACAAAAAAACAAAAAAAAA
Source organism: Euprymna scolopes (assembly GCF_053919585.1). Classification (NCBI taxonomy): domain Eukaryota; kingdom Metazoa; phylum Mollusca; class Cephalopoda; order Sepiida; family Sepiolidae; genus Euprymna; species Euprymna scolopes. Next base: position 100,337,342 of record NC_136485.1, read on the forward strand.
AACAGATCTTCAAAAATAATTCATATGAACACAAATTTGTTAAATAAGAGGTTTGGAAAATCAATGACATAACTTTTTTTTTACTGGGGGAAGGGGGGGCACCACTTATCAAGGGCCAAACGCGAGGTCAAGTAGGTACGTGCAAAATGAATTGTCATACATTTTGACTCCTTCCTTCACTTGAAAATGCATCAAAATTCAAGAAATGAACCAATTTTAATGAAAGTTTTAGTATTTATTAACGATCACTGAATATAGTGAATTCATTATTTTTTTAAAATCTTAGTAACATGTATTATGTTATATAAATAAAAACACTTTTTTAAAGTTATAGTTTTTAGTATTAAAAAAAAAGCATGAATTTGTATTTTTATGAAAATAAAGTATCGTAAAATGTTAAGTAAAAAATAAAAAAATAAAAATTCTCATACTACGAAAAAAAACCCTAAAGTCCATGTTAATGAAATTAATATTTTGAATTAAGACATCATTGAATTAAGTATTGTTGTTTTATTATTACTTGGCAAATATATTCGGTGAACTAAGTGCAACAGAAATTCAAACAATTGCACTTAATTAAAGGGATGATTATAAACTTAAAAATATCTCTCAGTTGGAATATATAAAATAGTGGGTGATGGTCTGTCACCCAAGACTTGAAAAAAATAGCATTTTTTTTTAAATTGTACGTGTGTTTGATTAAAAATTTATTACAGAACTTGTGTGGGTTGCCTGATCTTGCCTGGTCATAAAATATGTTTAAATATATTTAAATTCATGCAGTTTCTGTATTTATTATTACTGAGACAATTCTCTATTGAATATATAGTACTGATGGCAAAAGTAAAAAAAAAAATAAATGACTTTGTTGCTATCTGCTCGAATTGAAACCAAAACATCCAGCGTTCCAATCACGTTCTCTACTGTTTGAGCCATCGACAGATAAGAAAGATTTAAAATTAAACCACTAAAGCTATGAATGAATTTGTGCATACGCAAAAGCATAGAAATATGTCAGCAAATTGAAATGAACATTTTGCATTTCAACTTGCCGACATATTTCTGTACGCGTTATTCATTCATCCAAACTTTTTTAAAGAAAAATAAATTTTTACTAGTATACATTAAAAAACAATTCTTTTTTTTAGCTCAGAGGTTACCACTTATCAAGGCCTGCAGGCCACTCTAGGATAAGGGTTAAATATTAGGTAGATGGTGAGATAACATGATCAGTTATGGTGGAACTTGGGTAGGGTTAGATTATTTAAGACGAGGGCTCATTAGATTTGAAGATCATATAACGTTTCTGAATTTATGAGATGAGGATTGGTTACTCATATTATTATTCATCCGACTACTGTTCTCATCTTGAATGTGATTTTCACAACGTTCCCGTCGATGTAATATCCGACCTTCTTCAGGTGTATCTTGTCGAACTTGGGAATGTTTCTGTCAAACTCGGGAATTTAGACGGAATTTCGAGCAGAACCCTTTATTTACTTCACAGGGGTAGCATGCTCTTGTTCCGTCAGTCATGACTGGATAGACGTCCTAAGTAATTCATGTTATAGTCAGCCAGGAAGCAGACACGGTATTGTGTTTCACAGATGGACAGTTTTAGGAAGGAAACTTTGCTCATGGAATTTCTATTTAATTTTAAACACAGAGTGAGCAAAGTTGTTGACGATTGTTGTAACTAGACAAGCAATTGTTGCAAACGTTTTTACAAGGAGGGGCCATAGGTTTTCCAGTAATTTTGGCAACAGATCTGATGTAGATCTTCCATTTCAGGTCTTTAGGTAAAGATCAGTCCCAGAAGCTTGTCAAAGCAGAGTGCTTCTTCAAGACGAGAACCGTCCATTTCAACTGGGACAAAGTAGGGGTATGAGCATTGGCGGTAAAAAAGATACAAGTTTGATTTTCGATGCATCAAAGGTAACTCGTCATTTTTTTATCCCATTGTGTTACATGCTTCAATTCGGAGGAAAGGAAAATATTCCAGTCTTCGTCGGCTTTTGAAATATTGCCATAAATGGTAGTATCGTCTGCGTAGATGAAAGAACAAAGAATGTGATTAAATAAACATTTTCTTTTTTTATTAAGCAAAATTATTATGGTCAGCGTGAAAGTCAGCAGGCATTTGTATTTACAATTTGAGTGAAAACATTTCTTTAGTGTAACGCCCCGCCCTTTTTGATAATTATAAAATTTTTAATAAAACAAAGCGTGTACATTTCCTCATAATTTAATATCTTAAGATTTTGATTTACTAATTATCGTTGAAATAGTTTCAGAAAATTGATAATTATTTTTCCAGAGATTTTTAAAGTTGATTTATTCTCCGATTTAAAATTAAAATGAATTTTGGGGATTTTTTTTTCAACATTTGTAACCGTAAATTTTTTAACACGTAAATATACATTTTTCCCCCTACTAGAGATAAACTTTGGTCTTTTATCTTTCAAATACCATCAAAATTTAAGCGTAAACTAAAAAACTAATTATGATAAGGCTTAAGAATCATAATCATGTTTCTTCGGCCATTTTAGCTCATACCTAAATATAATGAGCGCCACTTGAGACAACAGCGTTATTATCGGTAATGATGGAACTTGGGTAGTGTTTGTTTATTTAAGAGGACGACTCACTAGGAACTTATTACACGTTAGACTTGAAAACGGCCATGTTATAGTTAGCTGGGAAGCAGCCTTACAATATAGGCTAAGATAAGAGAAATTGTTGGCAGTTGTTGTAGCTAGACGAGTGTCTGATGTGAATGTTCTACAGGAGGAAACGATAGATAGAAGCTCAGGTGAGCACCGGTCATGAAAATGATGCTACAGCAGAGACTCGCCACGTCTCTTCTGCGAGAAAGATGAAGTAGAGCAGAAAAGAAGGCTTAGCCACTAAATTTAGAAGCTGCTTTTGTACTCTGTCTCGGCAGGAAAGAGTGCTTTTAGCAGCTCCTTCCCAGATGTGGAAACTGTCTTCCATCTTCGGATGTATTTGGATCTAATACAGGTAGAAGACTGTGTTAGGAGCGAGATACATACATTGTTTTTATTTACTTTTATTTATCCAAAACAAGAAACACTGTCACTTGGGTAGGGAACTGAGTAGTAAGATGTTTATTCACATTACATTTACAGTTCTGCATATAGTCACGAAAACAGAATAAATTCAAAAGGTAAGTGGTTAAAGGAAAGAAGCTGTCAAAGTAAAAAAAAAAAATCTTCTGTTATCTATAGTGAGGGGGTGGGATTTTGTTGCCAGTCTTCATCGATTCATCTCCAAGTAACAATACCCAAATGAACAAAAAGCTGAAAAAAGAGAGAATTTCAAAGAACAGTCAAGAAAAGCATGCAGAATAATTAGAGCTCAGAATGTAAATGAAACAAAACATTACAGAAGATCAGAACAACATTCGTACCGTTGGCTTCAATTCTAACAAAAGGCACAGATTTGAAATCGATCATACCAATGTTGTTTTGATATCCTCGGGGAGATCCAAGAAGGATTCTTTAAATAGAGACTTCGATATAATAAAAGCTTGACATACAGATGCAGCTTAGATACAAGAGGAAAGGATATTGATAATAGAAAAATATATGCTGATGCATATAGATTTATTGACCGATTTGAAACAATACAGTGTATAGGGATTATGAAAGCTCTTTATGCCAGGCATTTCAAAGCCTAATGCTTCTCATCAGAAGAGGGAGGGAGTTGCTAGGTGACAAGGTAAGGATGTGACGTTTAGCAATAGGCATATTAGGGGATCTTGTATAAAGTGTATACATTCAAAGAGGGAAAGAGAGTTGTTTAAGGGATTATTAGATAATTATGGTACTTTAAATATGTTAGAGAGAGGCTTTGGTAGGATTGGGCGATAGAGGATGGAGTAAACTTTAGGAAGTAGTTACTATATGTTATGGAATTTCAACTAATTAATCAATTAGGGTCAATGAGAGCGACACACACACACACACACACACACACACACACATTTGAGAACTCTGGTGGGGGTTCTCTTCTTAAAAGGATCACATTATGTGTGTGAGAGGGAGAGAGGGTGTGTGTGTGTGTGAGAGAGAGGGCGTGTGTGTGAAAGAGGGAGAGAAATTAGAGGGCAAAAATGGAATGATCTCATGCTACTTTTAAAACAAGTAATTCTTTCATTTTTGGAATTCCCAGCGTTACTTCAAATCTTAAATCATTTCAAACAAAATATAAAACGAATAAATATTGTCCAAACAGCCAATCATATTCTAACATTCTTTGAATAGTTTCTTCTTTAAGAAGTCGTATCTCCATCTTTCTGATAAGGAGTGCGATTCACAATTGTCTGCAATTAATATCTCTAAGTTTCAAAGTAAAAAAATAGAAGAGTTTTGGTTCTTGGTTGGGAATTAAAAAAAAAAAAAAAAGAAAATGGTGCCTGGGGAATGGATTCTCAACAATGTAGTCTTTGGAAAAAGTGTAATCCAAACAAAAACATGAATTTAGATAGAATACTATCAACAAAAAGTTATTTATTTGGATGTTCATCCACTCTTTCTCTCCTTCGTCCAATATTGTACTCAGTCTAAGAAATAAATCTAATATATAAAAGGCTATATGCCTGTGTGTGTCTGTCTCCATTTTTTCAAAGTACATCTCCTCTGAGATGCAAGGTCGCAGAGCAGTGCGAAGTAGGTCAAATGATTGCAACTTTTGTGAACTGTTTATTTCTGGGGTTTTAGCCGGTAAAAATAGCTGTAAAGGGGGCAAAATTGGAACTTGGAAAGGGTAAGTCGAACAAACGTGTTATTTGTACACCTGCACAAATATATATATATTCATACAATTAAGTCGGTACATTTTTCTAACTATTTCTTATTCATCTGATGATAGCTCAAATGCTAACAACTAAGGCTAGAGCGCTACATGTTTTGGTTTCGAGTCTAGCTGGTGGCACTCGAATCATGATTTTTTTTTTGTACTTTTGAAATCACTTCTATATATTGGGTACAATATAATATATAATGATCAATAGAGAATTGACTATAATAGTAACTACAAAATTTGCACAAATTTAAATATATTTTAGTGTATTTTACAACCGGGCAATGCTGGAGGGGGCTAGTTTATTTTATAAATGTTGTTTTTAAATAAAAAAAAATGAAAGCGCATCAAACATGTGAGACAGAAACTGCATATCGTACTCGTCACTGTGTGATATATTGTGGAACAACCCTTCCCAAGCACGTGAGTTTGTTAATCGGGAGGGGGCGAGGTCGTTCCCCATGGATTCCGAAATGGCTGTGACGATTTTTTTAAATTTTGCACAAATGTGCTTTATGTGTCTGCGAGTTTTTTTTAGATAGGTTTTGTATCAGAATACCTCAAATATGTATCAAACATCAATAATCAAAAATATCCGATTAAAGAAGGAACTGATTTTGACCAAAGTTAACACCTTATACAACCTAACATCACAAATGCATTTCAGAAGTTTTATCACCGTGCAAGCAGAAAGGCCTGGCATATAAAATCAACAGTAGGTTCTTTGATAAGACAGGGAATATTCGAAATGAATAAACATGTTTAGAGCAAAACTGACTCATATTTGACTGTTGCATTTTAAACTTTAATTTAAACCATTATATAAAAATGATTTTATAAAATCAACAGTAGGTTCTCTACAGTGCAATGTAAGCTACAATGTATTGTGGACTAAGTCTATGTGAGGAGGCATGTGAAGCTTTTCCTGGTGCAACATGATAGGTGTCCGACTAGAACAAGCAATCAATCGATTTGATTGAAAAATAGGCGATGACAATAAAAAGTATTGAACGTATAGAACTTTCTTTGATCCTCATTCAATTTGGGTCTTTTTGTTAGTCTTATCTCATTTTTGTTATTTTTCATCTTATAAGTTATTTTGGCCAGATTTGAGAAGTTAGACCTAAATAGCAAATCAAACTGACTAATTTTCATTTGTTAATGTACTCTCATTTGCAATAAGTTAATGTACTCTCATTTGCAATAAGTTAATGTACTCTCATTTGCAATAAGTTAATGTACTCCAATAAATTTTTTTAAAACATACTTAAGTGACTTTAGTAATATGTAGACATTCTTAAGCAATCACCTTAAAAGTAAAATCATTATAGAAGAAAAATCAGATAAGGGGAATAACTCTTATTTTATTAATAGTTGTTTTTCTTTATTTGCTTTTCTTTTTGAAGGCTGATTTATAATTTAAACAGTATTGGTTGAAACGTGGTTGTAGAACATAGAATATTTACAAAATAAATTGGAACATAATAGATCCTGGACAACATCGTGTGTGTACAGATAGTAATAATTAAATTAATTATTTAATGTAAAAAACAAAACAAAACAAAAACAAATAAATTACTGTCTCTGCAATTTAAAAAAAAAAATTCAAATGAACATCAAAGCAATGTTGCATAGGCACCGCCAAAACTGGGGGGGCAGGTCAGTACTTTTTGACGGACCGTCTTTTTAAAAATCTACCAAAAATCAGGTAATTATCCGATCAATACGAAATTTTCAGCGATTATTAGGAGAAGAATGAACTTTATAACAGTGTACTTATTTTTCATAAACGATATTTATATATATATATATTTTTTTGCTTACAACCCCCCCCCCCTTGTTTTGAAGTGGGAACAAATATGCTTAAAATAATCATCTGAAACTGAATAAAACATATTGTGCTGTTGTAAGGGACAGAATTATAGATTAAAAAAAAAAAAAAAAAAAATTGTTTGCATACCTTATTTTGACGTCTGAATATCAGAACTTCGATTGTGTTTAATTATCCCGCTTTTGAGTTTTGAAGTGTGAAATTCGGTGAATATGTTAAGTAAAATAATTAATTTAAGTTAAGCAAAACAAAAAAAAATTTTTTTTAATATTTATACGAAAAAAGCCATTTCAAAATTTTTGATAAATAAATTAACAATTTTTTTTTAGCGAGCCGAATAATGCATGACCATTATTAAACAGGGCATGCTTTGAATAATCGATACAAAAAAAAAAAATTCGATAAATATTGTGCCCTTTGTGTTAAAAATAGCATCATTTTTATCGATCCCGTTTGAAAACGTTTGCCGCCTTTCGACTACGGTGGACCAAACGCGCTGAAATAATTTTTTTTTATTCTGCTTTAAATTGCCCCCCCCCCCATTTTGGGGAGCCTGGCCCCCACACACATACACATTAAAAACCAAACTCATACAAATGGTCACCCATCTGGTACTGGCCAGCCTCAGCTTAATAATACATTGAAATTTTCGTCACTGAAAAATAAGTTTTTTTGGCCTGTTTGGTCTTCCATAGTTTTCTTCCCATCAAAAGAAAACGTAAACAGAGTCGATCTGAACTCTACGACGACGCGAAATATTTGGTTACCTATATGAATAAGTGGAATTATTTGAAATTCAGGTACTTATATTATAATATTTTTGCATATTCTCTTAGAAAATCATCCTAAATCTTAGACAATAAATAAATAAATTAATTATTTCAAAAACCCTTTTTTTTTAAATATTTAAGTACGTTTTTTGTGCAAGACAAAAAATGTCAATTGTTAACTTTTTGGGAAAATTTAACATTTAAAATTGAATTAAAAATAGTAGAAAAAGTTTTACATTATTCTGTTTTCTATATGATAAAATTCAGGGTTTTATCTTTCTGGAAAAAAAAAAGTTACTCAGAAATAATGGATTTTAATAAATGTAATTTAGTTTTAAAAAACAACAACAACTTGATTTTGCGGCCATTTTTGGCGGTGCCTATGTTAATCTTACAAGTATTTCAACAAACGATAAAATCACCCATTATTCACTATAAATACTGAAATGTTTTCTATTCTATTAGCTTATTTTCGCCAACCACCTGCCTTTGGAATCATTTTGTCACAACGTTGTTTACATATGTAAGCTGACGTAATCGTAAAGATCAACGGTGTAAACAATAGTTTTATGTGGTTCTCTGATATTATTAAATGAGGAACCATCTCAAGTTAAAATCATTTTAGTATTACACATGTAATTAACAGAAAAACACATTTTAAATGTGTCAATACCTAACAAGAACACTGATTTAAAAAAAGAAATAACAAAAATAAGATATGTTACAGAATGTCACCATACTTTTTTTTTGTATTGCTTAAAGACGAAAATTTTATTAAAATGTTTTCCCCCTCTATTACTGTGAATTATTGATTTTAATTCGAAAATATTCTTTATGTCATTTTTTAAATATATACATACACACACATACCAAAAGAATATCTGAACCAAGATCAGTATAATCAATATGGAAAGCATTTTAAGCTTTTCTCTTTTTTTAATTTTGCAATTCAGGTGGGCGGCAGTCCCATGATAATGTGTTCTACAAATAGATAATTCTAGGAAAAAAAAAACTTTGTTCATGAAAGGGGGTGAAATTATTGGAGGGGGGGTGAAATTATTGACAGTGGTTATAGCTAGACTAGTTTGCTTTGTTATGAATGTTTTAGTGGGACGAGGGGTGTCAAGCACCTTCCATGAAATTAATAGAATAGAGAAAGACGGACATCTTTTCTGTAGAAAGAAAAGGGCGTTGCTTACTAGATTTTGAAGTCGGTTTTGTACTCTGTCAAGGCAGGAAAGAGTACTTTTCATGGCACCTCCCCAAATGTGGTAACAGTACTCCATTTTAGGACGTCTTTGCTTTTATACAAGTAAAACATTATCTCAGGAGTGAGATACTTTTGAAGCAATAGCATCATCCAACCATCTTTCCATCAATCTTGGCAAAGAATTTAATGTAAATTTTCCATTTCTGGTTTGCTTCAGGGTGAGGACCATTTATTTCAGTTGAAATAAAGTGAGTATCAGACTCTTGGTGATGACAGGAGGGAATCTTGGTCTTAGGCGTTAAATTATAGTCTGTTCTGATACTATACTTTATTTGGAAAAGTAAAAAATACTACAAATAAATCGAAAATAAAAACATTATAAAATTGGCAAACATTTAAATTGTAATATTTTTTTTCGTTTATGAAATATTCAGCACAGAAAAAGATATACTCGATTGTGAATGGTGGTGGGCATGAAAAGTGCTAGCCAATTTTATGTAAAGTACCACCCTTATTTCCAAGGCTATTTAACGGTTTAGGACTCAAAACTTAAGCATTTGTTTGCTATGGGAGATAAATTCTGCATGTTTTTCTTTTTTTTAAGGTAATTTTGTATGGTTTTACAACATTGCGAGCCAGACTTTAAGATTAGATAGATACTAAAGATTAGTTACCTGTCCCAAAAAGTTAGAATGTCCTAGAAATTAGGAATCATTTTATTAAAAATTTATATGAAAAAATGATCCCCCACTTTAAATTCTAAAATATTTGTTTGGAATTTTCACACATAATCGCTTAAAAAAGCATACTCCCATTTTTTGGAAAAAAATACCTAAGGGTTCTCATCTGCTTTTAAATATGGATATAATTTATTTTTTTAAATTGACAAACTGTTTATGCCTTCCGTTTATTCTCAAAGATTTCCATCTGCTATTTTTCCCATTTATGCTTACCTTTTTACTTACCCTTCCCAATCTCCTCTTCAGAATAGTTCTAAAACTCTTAATTAAATTCACATATAAATTTGGTGCCTAGATTTTGCAGATTTCTTTTTTAATTTTTATTTTGCAAATATTAATTTTTCTTATATTTGCAGAGAATTTATTTGGCAATATTCGATATTTAGGTATTTTAATAGGTTTTGTAATATATTTTAGTTTAACTTTTATTATAAACACTGTTTGATTTTACTATTTGTTTCTTGCAAAACAAAATACACCTTCAAAAAACAGTTTAAACTAACTGATAAAATTTGGCAGTCTTCTGGAGAGTTAACTACTTCAATGTAATTCCAGAAATATATAGTGAGAAAATACGGAATATTTTGTTATGTATATTCATAATATTTTTAGGAAGTAGGAAGTTAAAATATAGCATTTTTCATTTTTTGGGAATTTTTTTGTTTTGTTTTGAATTAGCGTTTTTAAAAATGTCAGAGGGCAAAAGTTCAAAATCAAGCTAGTTTCTGGAGATGTCTTTTCTCTGATCTAGTGGTTTTTTATAATCTCAGTTGGCAACACTGATGATCTGACTGAGCTGATGAACATTTTATTACATAACTCCAAATTTGATGAAGAGCAATTCTTTTCTTTTATTTTCTGCAGTAGACAGAATGCCACGTCACATCTTGGACGTATGAAGTGTTTCTTTGCCGGCAGAGGAGGTTGAAGAAATCCTGCAAGAAGAACTGAGGTTTTGGGGGAAATTATATATATATATGTAATATATATAATAACAGGGAGGCCCAACATTGTCTGGGATTGAATGAGCATCAACAAATGTTCCACCATCCCATACTTTTATTATCATTGAAATCTGTTAACGACCATTTTTCAATCAAATAAGAGTGTTAACTTTGATCCAATTCTTTCTTTAATCAGACTTTTGATTATTGATACTTATCAGAGCCATTCTGATATAAAAACTAAGAACACACCCAGATACATAATGTACACTTGTGTGAAATTTCCAAAGAACTGTCCTAGCTGTTTTGGAACAAACTTACAGACAAAGAAAGACAAAATGGCTTTTAAATTTAATAAATAAAGATACTGAACATAAAAATGTTATTATATAACATTGAATATAATGAATCCCGGGCAACGCCAGGTCGATACATTATTGTGCCTTTTTTTTTCTTAAATTAACACCAAATTCTTTTTTTACGAATAGCCTTAATGTAATTAGTTTTATAATCTTTCTTTTTGTGTTAGAAATTGAGAAATTGATTGAAAGCCCTTCTAAATTCAACTGGCGTCATTGTAGGCTAATAATAGGAGTAATAGCCTCATTTTAAAATGATTAGAATTTTACTAAGTGATTGCACAAATATCCTGTTATTTCTGTAACAATGGAGGAAAGAAAAAAATTGAAGGCAAATTAGAGTAAATTGTAGGTAAATTAGCTTTAAATGAATAACTATAACTTCTTGTTATCAACGGTATTACTGATTAATGTATAGAGAAATAGAGACCAAAGAAATTTTTTTATTTATACCAAACTAATTATTTATAGATATAATAAGCAGCTACTTTTTTCTTAAATATGCAATTCTCAGCATCTCAATGAGCAATAGAAATGAACTCCAAATTCTGAAATACCCCAAATATTTTATTTAAGGATCCTACTTTATGTAATTAGATTACAGAAATAAAGTAAAACTAAAACAATCTGCTTAAGATTTTACTTAGGATGAAAATCAGAGCAAAATTCTCATTTCCAAAGTGGGTAAGTATGGTAACCAAGTGAGCCACTGGGACAATAAGGAAATGGTGAAGCTATTAAACTACACTAACAGCGATTGTTGCTACATCTGGACTAGTGTCTCTGCCACTAGTCTCTTGCTCTTAGACAGGATTAAAAACAGAATCCCAAATCTAATATGTCCCGCATTATCAACCAAGCTCAAATCTGTCCAATCGCTGAAATGTTGCAATGTTGCATTTTACAAGTATTTTGATGGAATGTGCTCTGACAAATTCAAAACATTTGTACCTCCTTCGACTTAAATGCTCCAAACTAATCCGACAAACAGCAAAATCGCACCCTTTCACCGTAGAGATCCCTAAATGCTTGAAAAGATTTCTTGATGATGGCAATGGTGGTGGTGATGATGATGCTAATGGAAAGAAAGAGCATTGCTAAGAAAGGTTATAGTATTGATTTAATACGCACAAAATTATTTATGGATATCTATATATCTATAAAAGTGAAAGTGTGTGTGTGTGTCTGTCTGTCTGTCCATTTCCCTACACAATAACTCTGTCAATTCTCAGTCTAAAGACTCGAAATTTGATATACAGGGTATGGAGATTTGGGAAAATCTTTGTAATCTGTTTTCGGCCAGAAATTTGGCTGTTAAGGGGTCAAAGTTCCACGATTGACCTTTGAGAACTCTACCAAACTCCTCCAACAATTTTGGGTATAAACAATTGAAATTTTAGATATAGGTTCCTTGGACATGGATCTAACTTAATAACGTGAGTTGAGCCCAAAACAATAAATGTTAAGGGGTCATAATAGGGGTCAAAAGTTTAAAATTTTTTTACCTCTGCGGTCTCTACAAAATTACTCAGATAATTTCTGGTCTAAACATTTGAAATTTTTTCATAAAAGGTATTCAGAGATAGCGCAACCTTTTTAATCGGTTTGTATATAAATCTGTGTATGTATGTTTGTATGCCTAAAATTTTCGACAGAGGCGACGGATTTTCACAAGATCAGTATTGTTTTGACGCTCGACCGTTCAGATGACAAATACCGAAAAAATGACTAAAAACATTAATTTCTTCACCCTCAACTGGGCACTTTTCTACAGGGAAGAGTTGCTTTCTTCACAGATATTTTCAAAAGTCATCCCCTCTTTTCGATTGTCTAGCCTTAATTTAAACCTACGTCACTTTCGGTTTGACGCTGGTCGTAACAGCAAAGATGTCATGTCTTTTTCGAGTTCTTTCTCTCCTCCTTTACGGTACGGGTTCGAGCCTGCCTTCCTACTACCACTTTCTATTTTTTTTTTTTTGCTTAACATACACCTCCAAACACTCGGGCAACGCCGGGCACCAATGCTAGTGAATTGATAAAAGGGAAATCTGTTTTCTTCCATAGTAATTGGAGTTGATACAAACAGCCATTAAAAACACACAAGCTGAAAAAGTTGAGGTCTTGGATTATAAAAATATCTAAGAAAAAAAACTGTCAGAAATGGCGCCTTTTAACGATTTGATAAGTTCCATACAAATTAAAATAAGTTTTTTTATAGTTTCTGAAATTCATTTAATTCTAATCCATTGCAAAAATGCTATTTTTATTTTTTCTTGTTTTTGTTTTGTTTTTCTGTTTTCTTTGTCTGCAATTGAATTTAAGCAGCCACCCACCCCAAAAAACGGGAAAAATCATGATAGATTAACTTTCTAGTTTCAAACGAACTAGTCACTGTAAAAGTTTCTGCGATAACCCTAACACCATCTTTGGAACCGTAATGTAACATTAACAACTATATTTTATCCTTACTATTTAGAACTATTTCTTCCAAGTCAATTAAAAAAAAAACAAAAAAAAACAGCTACTAATAATTATTACGCAAAATGCATTTCTGAATTTACTGAAACGAGAATTTATCTTTAAACTTTAGAGGGCAGAAGAACTTTATTAAGTAATATATACAATTTCGTATATACTATAAATATATCCATATTGCTATTTTATATAAAATTACTTACACTGGATCTTCAAGTTATACCTGCATTGAAATGTACTTTGTGCAGTCACTCACTCACACACACGCTTGCGTGCAAATAAACGAACTTTATTTATTTCAATTTCCCCCACATTTTGCACAAAAATAAGTTCTAGGAACGGCATAATTTCAAATACGCCCACACACTTTTTCTCACAACAAAAGTAAAATAAACATATTTCTGGTGGACGTAGTTGACGACAGTATCACATGACACAAGCGACCAATGAGAAAACTATCCAAGGATCTGTATATCCTAATGTGTATTCTGTAAGTTATAATCATCTCTCTTGAAAACTAACGAATTGCTCTTCTTCCTAGGCTGCTATAAAATCACATATATTGCACGTACCTTTGGAGAGGGGTTTAGCTTTCAGTCCTTAACTTTAATAGGCTGACCTCTTAAAAATCGATACACACTAAACATGCATAGATTTCTATTGCTAAGGCATGCACTAGCGCATATTCTTATTCTATGGCTTAGCTATAAAATAGATACTTATTGGCCATAGTACGTAGATTTAGATGTGATTTATATTAAATAGCAATCTCTATATCGCTTTCCCAACACAAAAAAGTAATACAAAAAAAAAAAACTGAGCTGACATTCTTTGTTATGCAAAACCCAATTTCGAATTTTAAACAAAAGGCGAAGTTTCTTTTTAGAAGTCAAAAATTTATTAAAAATATATCTACAATTTCTATATGTTAATATCGACTGTAAATATGTCCATATTTCTATTTATACTACACTAGCCTGGGTGTCCGGCATTGCCCGGGTATTTGGAGGTGTGTGTTGAGCAAAAAAAAAGTAGTAGTAGGCAGGCAGATCGAACTCGTACCACAAAGGAGGATAAGAATGTGAAAAAAAAAAAATCTTTGTTGTTGTGTCCATCGCTAAACTAAAAGTGGCAAAGATTTAAATTAAGGCTAGTCAATGGAAAAGAGGGATGACTCGAAAATTTGGCGAAAAAAGCGACCCCTCCTGGTAGAAAAGTACTCAGTTGAGGGTAAAGGAATTAATGTTTTTAGCCAATCTTTTGATATTTGTCGTCCGGAGGGTCGAGCTTCAAAATGATACCGATCTCGTGAAAATCCATTACCTCTGTCGAAAGTTTTAGGCAAACATACATACATATAAACAGACAGGTGAGATTTATATAATAGACGATAAATACTGAATACGCCATAGCTTATACTTTACTTCCAAATATACCTATACTGAATTGTACTTCAAATCATAGATATGTCGTTACTTTACTCTATATCAAATAGATACATTTTATTATTCATCCTATCGTCTTAAGTATGCAGAGTTCAGGCATCAAATTTTCATTTAATTCCTAATATCAATTTAATCATTCTTTAACATGTTATCCTATTCACAAACTAACATATGAACAACATTTTCATCAAATATTAACTTCTCCATCTCATACCAACCAGTTGCAAATTTAGTTGCTTCCACTGCATGAATTTATCTTTTCTTCCAGTTAAAATGAAATGGAAAGCATAGTAATGATCTTTTTTATTATTCTGAGGAGTGTAATTTTTCAGTAGATATATTACCTTTAATAACTAACCCATTAATATTAACTACCTATGCAGGGTCCCAGAAATACCTGGTTTAGGACCCAGGCGCGAGGCAAACTCCTTTGGTGCTGGTGGACCTGTAAATCTCAGATCATCTGTCTAGGAGAAGGAAAACTCTGAAGCTAAACCTAGGGGAGGGAGGCATCTTCAGTCGTGGACGACGACAAATGAAATATAACAGTAAAAGTCTTACCTTTGGCTTGAAATATTAAGCGACAACTTTTCCTTGTTGATAACAATTTATTTATTTTCAATATCGTAATTTGTAGTCCAGAAGAAGTAATATTTAAATTAATTCTACTAAATTCCTCTTTATTCTAGGAAATATTAATTTTTAATTCCTAAAACAAAGTATTAAATTTTAATTAAATCCTTTATTTAACTTTATCAGAAATTTATTTCCAATTAAAAATTTTTGTAGGGAATTGTAAACTAAAAGTCACTTTTTTATTTGATATTAACAAATTGTAAAATCAGCTGTGCACAAAGAAATTTAATTAACTTTGAACTCATAATTGATTCAGTTACAATTTTTGTTCTAACGCTGAAGAAACAAGTAACATAGGTTATGCAACGATTTTTATTTGTAAGATGCAAAGATGAACAAATTGGTCTTCCATAGAAAAAAATATTCACGTTCGATTTCTAAATATATTTTTTTATTTGCTCATTCACAAAAAACGTCACCGATTTAAAAAAAATAAAAAATTTTAATAGTAAGATTGTCAGTTCATTAGTTTTTGAAGTCAATCTTCCACATTTTTTTTTACACAAAGTCTAAAAAATTCAATTAATAAATAAATACATAAAACATTATTTTGTAAATCTTAAAAATTTTAATATATCTTTCAAGATCTTTTTTCCAAAAAATTGAGAAAAATCGCATAATTCGGCAACGATTGTGACCCAAAGTTAAATATATTTAATTTCATCATTCCAGTACACTTTAATATGCAAAAAACTTAAACATAATCCACCCCACTCAAAAAAAAAAAAAAAAAAATCTTCTGAGAATTCTTTTGTAAATTATTTTTTTTCAGTTTATATATAATTAAATATGTCTGTAAAATATGAACAAAATTGTTTGATTTTTGAGAAAATTTTAAAAAATCACGTTTTCGTTGTTTACATCAAAATACATAGAAATAACAATTGGTTCCATTTTTCCTGTTTTTAGATTTTTGAGGAATCTTTGGAAAATACATCGGTTTTACGGAGCGTAAAAAAAAAAGAAGAGATATTTAATAATATTTCTTCTTTAGAATACAGCAAAAATTACAATGAATCAATTTTATCTTACAAGATTTTACTCTTATTTGCTATGGGTGTCGAAAATTCAGCCTGTGTTATGGTCATACCTATTATGAAATTAATTTATACAAACACACTATGTATGTCTGTCTCCATTTTTTTAAAGTGCATCTCTGAGACGTAAGGTTGCAGAGAGGTGCAAGGCGGGTCAAATGCATTTTTTGTGGACCATTCTGTTATAGTCAATAAAAATAAAGTTGCTAAGGGATTAAAACTGAACAAAAAAAGAAAAAAAGACAATGGAACTTGGACAGCGTAAGTCGTCCAGAAACGTTATTTGAATGCATGCACAAATATTCACATTTATACGTTAAAGTCGGTTCATTTTTAACTTATTTCTTGTCCATCAGACGATAGCTCAACCAGTAACAATTAGAGCTGGATGGTTTTGGTTTAGATTTTAACTGATGGCAACCAAGTCATATTTTTTCTATTTTTGAAATCACTACTATATATTGGGTGCAATATAATAATCAATAGAGAATTGACTCGATAATAATACGAAATCTGTACGCATTAAAATATCATATTTAAGTGTATTTTTTGATGACCTAACAACGCCGCGCACCCTGCTAGTAATAAATAAAGACGTAATTTGTTCCAATTTTTCAAGTTATTGTCTCTCCTATAGGCATTGCTAGGTTTCTTTCTTAGTTTTATGAATCAAATGATAATATAAGTTGTGAACTGTTTCTTCCTAGTTGATGTGATAAAAATGATAAAGAATTTCAAGAAATTATAACGTTGAAAATAACAAGAGATTTGGAATTTAAAGAAACAAGTAAAAACATGTTATTTTCGGGTTAGGGTAAGGGTAGGAATATAAACCAAACAACCTGTTGTGTTTGTTTTGATAGCAACTTCAATTTCATTCATATTGTTCGATTCAAATAGGAATAATAAAGAGAATAGACGGTTTGGAAAAAGAGAAAAGAAATGTTGGTTTAACGTGGGCCTTTATAGATTATTGTTTTAGAGAGGGAGAGAAAGAAGGAAAGAGAGAAAAAGAAACAAGAATTTAGGGAGAGAGATATACAGAGAAGGAGAGACAGAATAAGAGGCAAAGATACACAGAGAGAGAGAGAGAGAGAGAGAGAGAGAGAGAGAGAAAGAAAGAATGAGAGAGAGAAAGAGAGACAAAGACAGACAGCTGAAGAAGGAAAGAGAAAGATGAACAAAGAAAGAGAGAGAGAGAGATAGCGGAAGAGGAGGGGGTTTGAGAAAGACACGGGGATAGGGGAGAGAAAGACACAAGGAGAGGAGTCCTTTGGATCACAAATGCTTTGGGCATAGACATAGACTTGCTCTCCCACATGCCACAGCATCGATTAATTCTTTGCATCCCAAAGGTTGATTTTGCACCTTCTATAGCTTGTTTTGCTTTCCGTGTTCGATTAAATATTACTGCTGGTTGGGCATTATTCACTACTGGATCACGAGAATCACGCGGCGTCTGGAAAATTCGCACCTTACCAAAATTATATTTCTGTAACAAGGAATATCGTCCACACGAGAGTTTAATCATTTCTTGAATTTCATCTTATCCACTCATACTGTGAGTTTGTTCTATGATTTTAAATAGAGCAGATTTCTTAAAACTTTTTAAATTATGGATGTGGTTTCACTTGGTTTTTACTGCTCCTCTCTATTGAACTTGACACCCTACTATCTGCATTGTCCTTGAACCTTTTTTGGACTAATAGTGCACCACTTAGAAATTCTTTCAAACCCCTTTTGATCTGCATAAATATACATTTAATGCACAAGGAGCGCTGATACAGGTTTCTTCCATAGGAATTTCTCTATACAAGAACCCGGATTTGGATTACAAGCTTGTATGATGTTCAGAGACCAAATTAAATGGAGTCAAATTTATTACCAAGACTCTTTGCAATAATGGTTTTCCATTGCAAATCGTGGAATCTACAATTAGAAATAAAATTTCTAATTTCAATAAAATTAAACAGGCATCTGTCGACAAATGCCCTATCTACCTACCCCTACCTTGGCTAGGTAATATTAGTGAAAGATTTGCCAAGCAAATTTCTTCTGTCGTACAACAATGTTACTTTGCATCAAATACCCGTGTTTTTTCTTGTAAACCCATTTTG
Organism: Euprymna scolopes; assembly: GCF_053919585.1. Lineage (NCBI taxonomy): Eukaryota > Metazoa > Mollusca > Cephalopoda > Sepiida > Sepiolidae > Euprymna > Euprymna scolopes. The sequence continues at coordinate 100,355,730 of NC_136485.1, forward strand.
TCTTCAATTTGTAAAGACGGCCCCCCCCCTCACCATAACAATTCTATTATTTATTTATTTATTTAAATGTAGCTCAGTGTGCGCTACGTCGGGCGGACGCCTCAAAGATTAGATAATAGGGTAAAACAACATGTTCCATCCAAAATTCGAAATCGAAATTACCTACCTTCGGACGTTTTGAGCAATACCCATGGCTCATCTATAGGAGAGCACCTTATAAATAATTGTATTTGCGCTTCGAATTTTAGTGCAGACTTTTTTTTTTCCATCCTTAGCAAGTCACACTCTCTTTATCATCTCAAAATTCTAGAAACTATATATATTAAGACTCTGAGACCTCTTTGCAAACAAAAAGAGAAGCTCTTAGGGATTAATCTAGTTTTTATTTAATAATTAATTCCACCCCCTTACTTTTTTTTTATACATATATCTATATATATATATTCCCCCCACCCCTACTTTTTCATCTCCGATTCATTGTTCCCATCCTTTTCTTTTTAAAATGTAATTAAGCTCGATTTTAGCTCTGTTGAGTGAGCTTCGAAACCGGTCAGCTGACGCATTCATTTTTATTTTTTTTTTTATTTCACAATCTTAAATAAATAATGTTTTCGAACAAGTTTAAATTTGGTCTTTACATAGCCATAATATATATATATATATATATATATATATATATATATATATAGCTCAAGGATTGGTGTGGGCGATGCTCTAGCGTCATATATAGCTTCTCCCAATCCAATCTAATCATCCCTATGTACACGTCATGAGGTCTGCCACGCTAACGGGGCTCTGGTGAATGGCGAGTGTTTAGCGCTAGAAAATTGAATCCCCACTGCCTTGTGGGATAAGGTTTTTGAACCAAAGGTTAAGGGTGAGGTAACCCTGACAGAAACCTCCAGAGGAGCTTAGGCCCTGTTGACTGCGACATTCATGACCCACTGGCATGTGGACCATGCTCTGGTGCCCAGCTACGGAAGTGCCAGTCATGGGTAAATGACATTAGCAGGGTAGAAGGAGCTCCTGCAAGCCGTGGTGGAGGCAATCCTGCTCGGAGAGGACAAATATTATGAGAAATCTGCGGTCAAAGCAATTACCAGTCATCTTGCAATGGCTTGTCACTGGGTTATTGTTGCGGAGACTTAGAGAGTGGCACTCGTGTCATACAAGCACTTGTCACTTTAATACAACAATATACAGATGTTACTTGAGATCTATCTTTTATCTTTTTCTATCTTATCTTTATTTGTCGTTTATTTCTATTGCAAGTCCTTTGGCGATGGAGGAGTGGCAACGTGTACAGACTTAGCCAGTTAGAGGTACACAGTCACAAATCTGCACAGAGGCGACAGGAACCCTATCTTAACATCGTTGTGACAGAGGCCAACTTCGGTGGGGGTTCCTGTGACTGAGCAGTCCTATTCAGGGAGAGCACTGCTCATCCAGTATCTTGGGAAAGTGCTAGAAAAGGTGCACTAAAAATTGTCTGTTATAATATCACTGGTTAGTTTCCTGTGGCTAAAAAGGAGTAAAATGGTTAGTTTCCTGTGGCTAAAAAGGAGTAAAAGTGGTGATCACTGTGTAAAAAAAAAAAAAAAAAAAAAAATTCAATTTATGCTGTTGGAATGTCTTCTTGATAAAGGGTCATCCAACCGTCCAGAGCACAGGACAGTGCTTGTCACTGCAGAGCTACGGAGACTTGATATAGATATTGCTGCTCTATCAGAGACCCGTCTCTCAGGAGAAGATCAAATGACAGAGGTATCATCAGGCTACACTCTTCTGGATTGGTAAACCAGAGGGTATCCTTAGAAATGGTGGAGTCGGTTTTGCAATTAAAACATCCTTGCTTGATACTATGGAATTTCCTTCCAGTATCTGTGATCGCATCATAAAACTTTGCGTTCCTCTCTCACATAACAGATTCATCACAATTCTTTCAGTCTATGCACCAACCCTTCAAGTGAATGAAGATGACATCTTGCGTTTCTATGAGTCTCTGCGCTCTGTTGTTGCATCTGTGGTCGATCAACAGGCAAAAATCACTGCTCACACAAATTCTCCCAACTGATTTTGCCGTTTATCAAACGTCAAATCCCACCGACAAGTGACCTGTTTTTATAAGGCAAGTGCATGTGATCTCGCGAGACTTCATTCACTACAAAACCTCACGGCCTCCATGATGGACTCTTTCTTTCTTTCTCAGCGCGTGCGACTCACAGGACAGACAAACACGAGAACGTTTGTATGGTAAGCCATTTTCGCCACACAGAGATGTCAAGAGGGTGGTGATCATCTTCGCCGGGTGCTACTTCGAGGGGGAGACGATATATGCCTCATCACTTATGCTTTCGTCTGCAGTCTGAGTGTTGAGCATCTCTGTGTCTTCTGGGAGGTTATTAATCTCTATGTCTTCTGGGAGGCTACTAAACTCCGAGTCACTGTCTGTTGATAAACAGAGTATGCCCCCTTAGTCGGCCTCAACAGGATGACAAGCATGGGATCCTTTATTTTGCAAATCCGGCAGACAAGCTCAGCTTTTTTCCACCACTCAACTACTGAGGATCTGGCGGAAGAGCCGTCGAACTTTGGTATCAATCTCAGATCAAACTTGTCTATTGCAAAAAAAAACATGGGCTGAAATAGCCTGTGGTCGATCAACAGGCAAAAATCACTGCTCACACAAATTCTCCAAACTGATTTTGCCGCTTCTCAAATGTCAAATGATTTCTCGATCCTCTCCCACCAACAAGTGACCTGTTTTTATAAGGCACGCACACGTGATCTTACAAGACTTCATTCACTACAAAACGTCATGGCAGCCATGATGGACTCTTTCTTTCTCGACGCGTGCGACTCACAGGACAGACAGACACGAGGACGTTTGAACGGTAAGCCATTTTCCCCACAGCATCTACACCAATTAATGAAAAACTTGTATTCTTGGTGATTTCAATGCCTGTGTTGGGAAGACTATAAGACCTGGAGTGCTCTTGGCCACTATGGTATCGGTACCATGAATGCTAATGGCCTTAAGCTACTAGAGCTGCGTTCAGAATTTAATCTTGCTATCTGTAACACTTTTTTTCACCGTAAACTGAAGCACAAAACTACTTGGATACATCGATGTTCAAACCATAGTCACCTAATTGACTTCATTATACCTCGAAAACACGATCTTTGAGATGCATATACTGTTGGTGTCATGCGTAGTGCTAAATGTGACACCAGTTGGTGAGAGGAAAGTTTACGAATCTGTAAGAAAGTTCATCATAGTGGCGTTAAGGTGCCTAGCCGTATTGATGTCGCCAAGTTAAAGTTGCCGGAAGTTCAAAAGAGTATGGTGGAAAAGCTTGATAATCTTGCATTTGATGGTACATTGGTGAATTTTAAGACTCAGGTTTATTCTGCTGGTGCTGAAGTTCTTGGCTTCAAGAGGGATAAGAAAAAGGATTGGTTTGACAACAACAATCTTGAAATTAATCAGTTGCTGATGAATAAACAGACAATTTATGAATCTTTACTTCATGAAAATCATTCTGATCATACAACTAATTTGCGACAATACAAAGAGGTCAAAGCCACATTGCAACGTGAGCTAAGAAAAACGAAAAACCAATGGAGGATGAATATAACGGAACAGATTCAAAAGGCGTTTGACACAAAGAATTTATGGACTCCTGCGCCAAGTATTTGGTCCTCCTACCTCTTCAATATCTCCCCTGATGTCGAAAGATGGTTCTGTTGTCATTAAGGATCCAGAAAATATCTTGAAAATATGGCAAGAGCACTTTACTGATGTGTTTCACAATCCCTCAGCAGTAGATGCTGATGCAATTGGTAGCCTACCACAATGTGATATCATATTCAGAATGGATCGTTTGCCTAATCTGGTTGGGGTGCAGTTGGGTATCGCACAAGTCAGCAGTGGCAAGGCACCTGGTTTGGATGGTGTTCCAGTGGAACTTCTTAAGATTGGAGGTGTGAATATTGCTAATGCTATCCTTGGTTTTGTTGAGGAAATCTGGGAAGGTGCCTCTGTTCCACAGATTGGATTGATGGTGTTTTGATGACTGTTTAAAGGAAAGGGACAGAAGAATGTTTGTGACCACTACCGTGGGATTATGCTTTTGGAAACTGTTGGGGAAGTTCTCGCATGACTTCTATTAAACTGGAGGATGTTTGTCCTAATGCTATTCCAGAGTCACAAAATGGCTTTATGTCTAGCAGAGGAACTATGGATATGATTTTTTCAGCCCGGCAAGTCCAGGAGATGCCACTGCATCAAGAGTTTGTGGATCTAACTAAAGCATTTGACACCGTTAACAGGGATGCTCTCTGGTTAATTTTAGAGAAAGTAGGGTGTCCTCCAACCTTTGTTAGAATATTAGAGGAACTGCACAGGGACATGAAAGCTCGAGTCTTGTTTAACAGAAAATTGTCTGATGAAATCCCAGTTGACAATGGTGTCAAACAAGATGATATTTTTGCCCCTACTCTTTTCTATATATATTTTGTTGCTCTACTTGCTTATGTGTTTCAGATTTGCGATAAGGGTGCCATGTTTCGAACAACAGGTCGCATTTTTAGTCTTAGAAGATTTAATGCCAGAACCAAGCTGCATCATGTCTTGGTCAAGGAATTACTGTATGCAGACGATGCTGTTTTTTTTTGCCGCACACCGAGATTGATATGCAGCATATAATGGATAGCTTTGCTGATTCCTGCACTGCCTTTGGTCTGAGGATCAGTCTGTTTAAAACAAAGGTGATGTTCACTCCTGCACTGGGCCAGTCATACGTAGAGCCGAACATCATGGTCTGTGGTGCTAGACTGGGAGTAGTTGATTCATTTGTGTACCTTGGTAGTTCTCTGTCGAGGGATGACTGTCTGGACACTGAAATCCGCAGACAGACGAATTCAGAAGGCATCTGTAGCTTTTGGAAGATTGGAGTGTGATCTGATCGTGGCATCACAAACAGAACTAAGATCTGCGTTTACAAGATCTGTGTGCTAACCACACTGTTGTATTCATCGGAAACATGGACATTGCATCAAAGGCACATTAAATGGCTTGAACGATTTCATCAAAAATGCTTGAGACATATCTGAAACATCAAGTGGCAAGCACAAGTACCTGATACTGAAGCCCTTGTAATCAGATCTCACATGCTTTAGGTGGGCCACCTGGTTTGAATGAAAGCTTGTAGGCTGCCAAAACAAATTTTTTACGGGGAGTTGGAAAATGGCAAGCGCTCTCAACACAAGCCTAGGAAGAGGTTCAGGGATTCTACAAAGAATAATTTGAAATTCTTACAAATCGACATGAACAGATGGGAAGTACTCTGCAAAAGCCAAAGTAGCGAAAGCTTGTACGTAAAAGTTGCGATGCTCTAGGCGAAAGAAAGCAGGCCAACAGCAATCTGAAGTGAGAGCTTCATAGGGGTTTAATTGATGGTCTTAACACACACAGAGCTGGAAATGCGAGACTTGTGTACAAGTGCTTTTGTTAAAAGCTGGCTATGTCAACCACCTTAAGTCGCACAAAACTCATGTTCAGGTCAACTTTGCACCTATTAGTCCGAACCAAACAATCTGTTTAACATGCAGCAAGTTTCCAAGTCTACTGCTGATCTGAGAAGACATGTGATTGTTCATAGGAATACCCTTCAACCTCCAGAGGAAGTCAACTCGATGGAAATTGTTCAATTTGTATGTCACATCTGCATCAAGATATGCAAATCTGCGGTGGGAGTGCAGAATCATCTGAGATGGCATGGATGACAAGATTGGGAGAACTCAATGTGACGGCAATCATCTGGAAAGATGCAGCAATCATCATCATATATACATATATACACACACATACACACACACACTAGCAGGGAGACTCAACATCACCCGGAATTGAATGAGGGTCAATGTTCCACACTACCATTGCTTTTATTTTCATTGAAATTGGTGAAATCGCCCATTTTTCAACCAAATTCTATTGATGGTCTACTATAAAAAGGAACCCACTGTAATGCACTGTGAGGAAGCTTCAAATGCTTTTTCACAGTGACATAGTTCACAATACATTGTAATTTACATTACACTGTAGAGAATCTACAGTTGATTTTATAAAATCATTTTATATAATGGCTTTAATTAAAGTTTAAAATGAAAAAGTCACAGATCATGGTTCAATTGCGCTCTAAACAGAAACATTCACTTTGAATGTGCCCTTTTCTCATCAGTTAAAACAATTGCTAAGGGATTCAAAAAGGGATTCAAACTTGAAAGAAATGACAACTTGGCGAGCGTAGCACAATGGCGTCGTTCTGTAACACATTTATTTAGTTATTTCGCTTTTAAAGTAGTTGTCCCTTTGTTACAGTGTGACTATTTACTAATACCAGTGTTGCAGTTTCAATCTTCACTATTTCCTTTTTTTTTACATTCCGATATTCTTGCCTGTTAAATGTTATGTAATAATTTTACCAGAACACTTTTATTAAAAAAAAAACAAACAATGTTTTTGATGTATGTAACGAAACTGTCATATTCCAAATATATAGGATATACTAGACTACTCATGACCCGTAGGTCAGTATGTTATATTAGCTATGGAATTAATGTATGAGCGTGACACTTGTGATGTAAAGAAAATAGTTTTTCTTGTGACATAAGAGAATCATTTCTATGAAAGTATATTAAAATGAAAAAAGAATTTTTATGAGTCGTTCTGTTTATAATTGTTTATTTTTGAAAAAAAAAAAAAAAACCCAAACTTACAGCCATTGAATTATAAGTGGTTTGCCATACTTATAGGTAAATGTGCACTGAACAGATACCATAATACTTAAAGTTAAATTCAAATTTTGACATATCTTTTAATTTAAACGCGAAAAACAAAAAAAAACAATTGAGATGGTGAAAACGTACAGTAAAACAATACATTTTATTGTCACGTTCATTATTTATTTGTAACGCAATTTAAAAAAAAAAACATTTTCGGGGTTATGTCGGTAGTGTAGAAGAAAATGTATGAATGTTTTTAAGAAAGGTGTATTAAAAAATGGAGAATAAATTAAAAAAAGAGGAAGGCGGTGGGTAAATTTCCATTGTAAAATGCTCTTATGGTTGTCAACGGGTTAAAGTAGATTTATTTGTACGAAAATTGCGTTAAAATAACTTAAACATAATATGGAAATGAACAATGTAAAAAAAAAGCAGAAAGTATTAACAATTGTTTATTTGGATAATTTAAAAGCAAAAAAAAAAAAAACTTGGGATGCTGAAAACGCACACAGTAAACCAATGTTTTATTGTTGCGTTCATTATTTAGTATAATATATATTGCATATATGAAACAGGTCAATGATTATACGTATTATTTGTAATCACGTTTTGCATTTGCTTCCCATATCTTGAAGTTTTTTATTCAATAAATTTAAGATATTCGCTTTTCTAGGGACGTCCGTTTGTTTGAATGAAACCGGTCCAACGATTTGTGTTTATTTGTTTATGCTGTTATGGGTCTATGTTTATGTACGCATGTGCAACCGGAAGTTGTGTTACAACACTCGTTACAAGGTCATTTGAGTTTTATAATTATAGATTATATATCAGCTTATTTGTTACATTCCAATAATCACGTAGATAGATCAAGTTATGGAATTTTGTATTGAATTCACTCCTACACTAAACGATCATTATAAATTTTATTTATGTGTATATGTTTATATATTTCTATGTATTGGATTCACTCATAAACTAATTAACCGATCATTATGATTTTCATTTATGTGTATATGAATGTATGTTAGTATCATTGAATTCACTCTTAAACTAAATAACTGATCATTATGAATTTTAATTATGTCTATATGTTTATATATTTCTATGTATTAGATTCACTCCTAAACAAATTAACTGATCATTAAGAATTTTTAATATGTGTATATATATTTGAATGTATTGGATTCACCCATAAACTAATTAACTGATCAGTATGAATTATTTTTTATTGTATATGTTTGTATATTTGTTTAGATGTCATATTCCAAAAATCACATACAATGATCACTTACTTTTTGTAATATATTTATGTATACAAGAAATTCTACGCAAGTGATAAGGCACTTGTACCGTATAGTACGCATATGAAAAACTTATGTAAAATCATCGAGTAGTTTCATCTTTATATTAGAAAAGGTACTTGCACAGTATTCTACCCAAGAAATAAGGTACTTGTGCAGTATAGTATTCATATAAAAAACAAAGAAAATCTTACCTGTGACGTACATAAGTTATTAAAAACGAAAATCATGTTAAATATTCGAGTAGCATGACTTGCATATGAGAAATAAAGTGCTTCTTCGCTATAGCACCCAGATTAAAAAACAAACAAATTATTATCCCTGACATACAGAAATTTAGCATAACAGAAAAGTACATAAAAGTATCGCATTTTTTTTAATTTTCAAATTAGAAAAAAGGTACTTGTATAGTATAGTACCCATATGAAAAACAAAGAAAATCTTTCCTGTGAAAATTTTGAATGTTATTTGCTCCATCCATAACTATAAAAGTTTGATTTAAATGTTGAAGAAATATGCAATTCCATATAATTTGCATTGTGCATATTCTACATTGGAATCCTATCATGTAACTCCAACTAAAACTCTTGAAAACTCAGCATAGCCCTGAGATGACCTTTGCTAGTTCCAACGGCACTACACTTCACACGGCTTTTCATCTTCCTATTTTTCATGGCAGATCAAGAAAGACCCTTTCTGATAAAAAACTCTAAATGATCTACGTACAACGTACAAAAATTAAGTAATCAAAACCAAAAATCATGTAATATATTCGAGTAATGACATTATATAAGAAATAAGGTGTTTCTTCACTATAGCACTCTGATGTAAAAAAAACTTTTAACTGTGATATATGGAAAAGTTAGCACAACAGAAAATTATGTCAAATCACAGAGTAGCTTCATCTTTATATTAGAAATAAGGTACTTGTACAATATCCTACCCAAGAAATAAGGTACTCGTTCAGTATGGTATGCATATGAAAAAATAAACAAAGAAAAACCTACCTGAAGCTTACATAAAAGTTATTTAAACTGAAACTCATGTTATATATTCGAGTAGTATGACTTAAATGAGAAATAAGGTACTTCTTCACTATAGCACCCAGATGAAAAACAAATTCGTACTCTAGACGTACAGAAAATTTAGTACCAGAAGAAATTACTTAATAGTATCAAGTTCTTTCATTTTTAAATTAGAAAAAAGGTACTTGTACAGTATAGTACTCATATGAAAAACAAAAATCTTACCTGTGACGTACATAATTTATCAAAACCAAAAATCATGTAATATACTCGAGTAGTATGACATTTATATAAGAAATAAGGTGCTTCTTCACTCTAGCACTGATGCATAAACAAACTCGTACCCATGACATACAGAAAAGTTAGCACAACAGAAAATTATGTAAATTATTTTAAATATGTATTGTACATTATCTACCTTAGGTAAGGAATTTTTTTTCCCATATACGTGCTGTAAATTTCTTGTCCTAGGGAAGGTACAATTATTTTATCCATATGTTGTGTAATACCCGCCCTAGGGTAGGTAAAATATTCTTTTGCTCAAGATGGCAAATGATACATAGACATAAAAAATTCCTCTATCCTAAGAATAACAGGTATGTTCAAAATCAACTTCATTTTTTTCATTGTTTTATACGGTCCCGAGCAATGTCGGGTACCCCTGCTAATATAAGTATATAAGATTATGTGGACGAGAAACTATGCACTAGATACCTTATGAATATATTATGACTTAAGTTTTCCATCACGACAAATAAGTTCATGTAAAAAACACTAATTATTCGACCATGCATTTCACCTTTTTTATACGTCCAATATGAAACATTTAATCAACAAAGATAAGGAGACTTATGTGTTCTAAGAATATGTAGTTATATTAACATGAAACATGCAGGACAATCAGGACACACCGGTTCCTGTTAAATCACTAAAGTTAAGCAATGTTGAGTCTGGTAAATACTAAAATGAGCGACCATTTAGGAATGCCAGGTGTTGTATGTGCTCTTCGCTTGGCATTGTTTCCAGTTATCCTGGATTTTTCATTGCCACTAGACTCAAGCAATACTTAGTGGTTTAAGATTATGCAACCCTTGCTTCACAATTACATGCGCAGGCACCTTACAAGGAGTATCCATTGTCTCTTGAAACTGAACGGAGGCCATGCATATAGAATGTTTTTGTTTAGAGGTGACAAACTTTAAATTATAATAAATCACAGAAAAATATTTTTATTATACAAATATGATTTATCCCACCAAAATAATTTTTGGAATTTATGATTTAAAAACAATTTCGAGCATTGTCTGTGTTTCAACCAGTTTGTCCAATGATCGAATTGTGACAATTAAAATGAAAAAAAAATTTCATTTGTTTTTATATCTTTGTCTATTTTTTCGTTGGATTTGGAACTAGCAAAAGTCATCTCAGGGCTATGCTGAGTCTTCAAGAGTTTTAGTTGGAGTTACATGATAGGATTCCAATGTAGAATGACGTGCACAATGCAAATTATATGGAATTGCATATTTCTTCAACATTTAAATCAGACTTTTATAGTTATGGATGGAGCAAATAACATTAAAAATTCTCTCTCCTCCTTATTATCTCTTTTTCACAGAAGAGATGCTCATTACAGGTCACCTTAAACGAGATTCAATTTATGTCACCTCTGTAACCCTGTAAAACATTTGCAACAAGCACAACAACTACTGTCAACAATTTTCTTTACTCTGTATCTAAAACTAAATAAAAATTTAATGAGCAAAGTTTATTTCCTGTAATGTCTGTGAAACAATACAGCAGGGCTGCTTCCCAGCTGACTATAATATGGTTGTCTTTATGTCTAATGTACACAAGTTCTTATTGAGCCGTCCTGTTAAATAATCAAGTTCTACCAAATTTTCTCCATTACTGATCATCAGTGTTATCTCACTGGTCACCTGACACTCAGTAATCTTTATCCTCGAGTGGCCTTCGGGTCTTGATAAGTGATGATTTGGTTATAAAAATAAGACAAGCCCTGCCTAATTATTACCCACAAATATTTATTTATAGAATTCAGCCTTTTTTTTGGCAATGCATGACTGACATTAAAATAATTTGAGATTGTTTTCCATCTCTCTTCTGAACGCTAATTTCTACAGGCAGCTGATATGAAAGAGAGATTCACAAAGTCACAAACAATAAGAGACGGAGGGGGGGTACCAAAATTGAAGAAAATGAGGATATTTAAAACTTTACATTCTTAAAATTATTCGTTTTCATGCTTATTTTGTTATCGGATTACAATAGCTGAGAAAATCTTTAGAATTAGAGTCTTTTAAAAGAGAAAGTGTATTTCCGATGGCTGTAAAAGGAAGTCACATTTTTCACCCTAGAGCAGGAAGATGTAGTTAGAAATTATGAGAGAGAGAGAGAGAGAGAGAGAAATAAAAAAGAAGAGAAAGAGTGAAAGAAGCAGAGGGAGAAAGAGAGAGAGAGAGAGAAAGAGAGGGAAAATTCTGATTGCATCCCTACGAGGTCAAAAAGGCCAAAAAAGGCACTTTCTGAGACATAGAATCTTTTCTGACTATTAGATTTTGCTGAAAATTACCCCAAAACAAGATCACATGAATATATATATGGAAATGTAATATTTGACCCAGGGAAAATTCTAGGGCTTGAACCTCAGAATGTTTTAGAAGTGCAAAACACACCTTTAGGGGCTAATTTTTATTTTTCTCCTAAAATTTATACTTGTGCCTAAATAAGGGTTTTAAATGGTACCAAATTAAAAAAATTAAGGGACCGTTTGTCATAAAACGGTGTCATTTGGTTGTTTTAGCCCAAGGGTTTAAATAGTCAAAATAGGTAACAGTTCTACAACTGATTTTGGCTAACAGTACAAGGGGAATAACTCTTTTTTATAAATATTGATAATATATTCATAGATTGAACTTTAATATATGTAATTGGTTTACAATACAAGGTTACAAACTAGTAAGCAGGCAACTCATTTTTTTCAAGTGTCTTGTATACATGAATGGAGATCTGACCTTTATCTAACTATACCCTTGTGGAGAGGCAAGTAAATAAGAACATGTCAATTCGGATTTGTTTTACAATTCGAATTGCCTATGTATTTATTCTAATTCATGTTTGTCACCTGTGAATGTTAGGCTGAGGAGTTTAAATAATAAACTCTCAGCGTTCATAGGCAGTCAGGGAGATTTTATCAGTGAAAGGAATCTTCAAATTTTTGTACGTTGTACGTAGATCATTTAGAGTTTTATCAGAAAGGGTCTTTCTTGATCTGCCATGAAAAATAGGAAGATGAAAAGCCGTGTGAAGTGTGATGTCGTTTATTTTACTGGCTGCAGTATCAGTGGAAGCTGTAACAAGAACAGCTGGATGTTCCATATTTTTGGGAGAAAGTGTTTGCTTGAGGTAATAAGCTATAAGGTTATCCACATGATTCTCTCCAGTCCCACCACAAAAACATGACAAAGGCGTCAGTCGGAGGACCATATAGTTTTTGGCTTGTTTAAAAGAAAATACAACTTTGTTATATCACTATATGGATTGTGGAACTGCATTCATCTGCAAAAGATCTAGCTAATTTGCATATTCTTTGAAACATTCATTTTAATTCTCTATTATTTTTTCGTTTTCTTATGCAAGTTAACTATTATATGTAATTATATTCATGCAGACATTCTACATGATTTATACTTGCGTAATATTTGCGTAAAAAGTTTCTTTCTCTATGTATTTGTGTATATAAATATAGATTTGCTTAAAAAATGTTGCCTACCAAACTCCTATCAATTTTTGGTCTACAGGCATGAAACTTAATATATAGGGTATTCGAACCCATGCAAAACATTATATTTGGGGTTTAGCCAGGGAAAATCTGTGCAAAAGTGTGAAAATAAAAAAAATGAAATTTGCCAGGTGAAGGTCAAACAATGGCATTACGAATAGGCATGTGTAACGTAATAGCTATTGGTTGATGTTTTAATTTTTAGCCTTGCAGCAAACATATCTTCATAGCTCCGGCATTAACGTCAAAGAAAAAAAGTAAATCATAAGCTAAATGCTTTGGTTTCGATTCTTGGTGGTGGTGCATGAGTCATTTAAAAAAAAAAAATTTTTTTTAAATCATTACTATATATATTGGGTCCAATATATGCTAGTATATATATATATATATATATACTAGCATATATTGGACCCAATATATATAGTAATGATTAAAAAAAATTTTTTTTTTAAATGACTCATGCATATATATATATATATATATATATATATATATATATATATATATATATATATAAGCGAATATGTATGTTTGTGTGTCTGCTAAAAACTTTCAACAGACAGAACAAAATTTCACAAATTTGGTCATATAAAAGCCCCATCCTTCTGCCCGACAAATATCGAAAAATTGGCTTTGGCCAATTTTTCGATATTTGTTAATTTTTTCACCCTGAAATCAACACTTTTCTACAGGGGGGAGGGGGGATCAGCAACAACCGTCCTCTCATGAAGAGATCGGTTCTACGCATGCGTCAGACGACGTCATAACCTGATTTAGTTTAAATATTTGAAGAACTGACACAATTTCATGTGTGTCGTGTTAGCTCAGTTGGTTAGAGCGTTGGATCATAATCTAAACGTTTTGGGTTCGAATCGTGGTGTGAAATGTCTTTTTTTTTTTTTTTCGATTTTTTAAATTTTAATATTGAAGCAGGGTTATTTAAGCCATTTTTTACCTAACGTTCGTTTTTCTGTTTTTTTTTTTTTTTTTTACTTCGCTTATTCTTAGGTTTTCATTAACACCCCCACCCCCGACCGACCACACACACACCCAAAAACAACCCACCGATTTTTTAACTTTTAATATTGAAACAGGCTTATTTTTCATGTGTTTTTTTGGGGGGGTTTTTATTTTTCAGAAGTTTTAACGTTCGTTTTTCTGTTTTTTTTGTTTGTTTTTGTTTTTCAGATTTTGACATTTAACATCGTTCGTTTGCCTTACATTAGTTTTTTGTGTTTTTTTTTATTTCGCTTATTCTTGTTTTGATTACCTCCTCCCTCCCCCGCCCGGGTACTCCCCCCCCGCTTTATTTTTCAGATAAGTTTTAACGTTCGTTTTTCTGCTTTCTTTTTTTTTACTTCGCTTATTCTTAGGTTTTCATTAACACCCCCACCACCGCCCGACCACATACACACCTCCAAACACTCGGGCAACGCCGGGTACCCCCCTCCCGCTAGTATATATATAAAGGCTTTCTTCAATCTTGACAGACTATGGATACCCACTGTAAGGGTGCCTACGCATGAAATTTTTGTGTCAAGAGTTGTGCAATCTCCAACCACACCTCTCCTGAGTCGACATTGTTGAATACCAGTAGCAAATGGAGGTTCGGGATAGCTGGAAACAATGCCGAGATAAGCGGAAAGCACATACAGCGCCTAGAATTCCCAAATGGTCACTCATCTGGTACTAGTCAAGCTCAACGTTGCTTAACTTTGGTGGTCTGACGAGAACTGGTGTGTCAACGTGATTATGCCATATATACTCATCTATTCAAGCACAACTATATGTGTGTGTGTGTGTATATATATTAGTGTTGGGACGATTCTAATATTTTCCCCAATTCCGATACAATTACTGATTCAGTTATGAATTCGTGATTCTGATTCTTTAAAATTTCTAAAGCTGTTTTATTTTTTCTTTTAAGAGGGGCGGATCTGATTACAGCAAAAAAGAAAAAAAAAATTGTAATATGTGCACACATTTTCATAAACGTAAAAATTCATTTGTGGGGATAATCAGTAGATTTTAGTTTTTCATTTTATCAGCAATAAAAAAAGATTTTAAGCAATAACAAAGAAATAAAAACAATAAAAGAATCGTTTTTGGCATCAAAGAAAAACACAGAATTTTTTCCGATTCCAATACTCCAAAAGTTCCGATTTTTTTTATTCCTGATTCCAGTTAATCCATCCCAATAATTAGGAATCGGAAAAAACAGGAACTTTTTAGGTTATCAGTATCAGAAAAAATTGTACCTATTTTCGTTTGTTTGTTTAAAATAAGATATCCTGCAAATGTTTTTATTGATTTTAAACTATAGATCATCACCCTCCTCACAGGTGTATTTTTACGTTTGTGAAAATATAAGCACATATTACATGGGTTTTTACTAATGCGAAAATGTGAAAATTAAAAAAAAGATAAAACATTTTAAATCTTTATAGCTAAATATATAAAGATTTAGAGATTTTAAAAGAATCGATATTGGCATTGGAATCAGTAATTGTATAAGAATTGAAAAAATATTAGAATCGTTTCATCACTATACATATGTGTGTGCGTGAGTGTGAGAGAGAGAATTGATATAGCTGTATTAGTTATTACATGTAAAAAGAAGAGTGCTCAATATCGGCACTTGATCCTATATAGATCAGCTAGGCATGTGATTAAATCATTAAATAAAGCACAGCAAGAAACCATGCGTTGTTTACGCCATCTCTACAAATCCTCTCCTCCATTATATTAAGCAGCAAAATGTAGTCATTTGTACATGAATACTTTCAAATGTAGGTTTGATGAAAATGTTTCTATGGCTGGATTCAAACTTGGCACACCAAGGTTTTCAGTGTCATTAACCACTGATCCACCGTCACGAGAGAGAGAGAGAAAGAGAGAGAGAGAGAGAGAGAACGGGGGCGGGGGCTACCATTTTTATTAATTTTTTTATTAAATTTTTAAAAGTAGTGCTTAATAATTGCGATTTTTTTCTAGGATTAAAGGCGATCAAAAGAATTGAAAAATGAAAAAAGATTAATAGACCAAATTAATGGTTTTGTGTTCAATAAATTTTTCATGTAAAAATCTATATTTACTGTGCCGGGTCAAATAGAGAAATAATAGATGTTGTTCTTATTAGAGTTTCTATCAGAATAAAAATAACCTGCAATAAATTTAAAAAGTGTTTGTTTAGATTGGTGAGGTTTTAATTTAAACTAATGCATTTCAGGTGAAAACATTACTGTCATGTATTAATTCAAAAAATGACAAAAATTGATTCAGTATAAAAATAATTACAAGTTAAAACAGAATTTATTAAATTATCATATGTTTCACACTCCCATATTTTATTGTTATTGAAATCAATGAAATTGCCCATTTTTCAATCAAATCGATTAATTACCTGCTCTAGTCGGGGACCCACGATGGTGCACCAAGAGGACGCTTCACATGCCTCCCCACAGTAACTTAGTCCACAATACATTGTAGTCTACATTGCACTGTAGAGAACTTACTGTTGGTTTTACAAAATTATTTTTATATAATGACCTGAATTAAAGTTCCAATATCAAAGAACCTATTGTTTATTTTATATGTTGAGCCTTTCTGTTTGTGGTAATAAAACTTCTCAAATGTATTTTTGATGTTAGGCTGTATAAGACACTAACTGAAGTCAAAATTGCCTGTTCCTTCATTCATCGGATTATTTCGATTATCGGTACTTATCAAAGACATCTCAATACAAAACCTATTTAAGAACACTGCTAGGAACATAAAGTACATTTGCGTGAAATTTCAAAAATCAGCCCAACTATTTAGGAGTCTGTAGGGAACTCGCACAAAGTTCCTTTGATATAATAGTACAGATTTTAATGTGAAAACATTGTACGATCAATTGAGTATGACAAACTGACTTATCTCCCTTTACTTAAATTAAGAGTCCACCATTTTTAAACAGAACATAATCGGGGATGATTTTTTTGTTCAAATTACATCTACCACATTTTCTAATGGATCATTTTCCATAATTTTTTAAAAAATTTATACTAATTTCCACATGACATGTAAGTATGTAATAATGTTTTCACCTGAAATGCGTTCGTTTAAAAGATCACCAATGTACACAAGTACCAAATTAAGTTAAATGTTAACTTACAATTTATCCTTCTGGAATAGCGTTTCCCATTTTGAAAAAATATCCACGTAGTCACAATAATAATAATAAAAAAGAAAATCGTTTCTTCTTTTCCTTGAGCTGATATTTTTGTAATGAACCTCCGACGCATATGAAACCAGATTATTATCATCATTATTAGTAGTATTATCATTATTATGACAATTTAAAAAAATCTAATTACGTTGTGTCCAGATATCAAGCACTAAAAGCTCCTAAAACCCCCATAAAGCCAGTCACTGCAGCAAAACAATAGTTCGCCTGACCTTAAATGAATTACTCAGAAAAGATTATGTACAACAAAACAAAAAAATAAAAATCTACACCAATTGTCCTCCATATTTTTCTTTTTTATTTGGACTATTTTAAGTCCATGATATAAATATGCCCAAATTTCATCATTAGTAATCCCTAGTGTATTAAACGCCCTGCCTCCTCCTCCCCCGACACCGAATAAAGAGGAGTGAAGGTGGAAACTGATTATGGTCATAATTGCCAGAAATAGGGGTTAGGGGATGATTAGGGGGTCATATGTACAAATGGGGGATTATTTAAAATACACTTAATCACTGATCCAACAAGTGATTTGAAAAAAATAAAAAATAGTAAAAAATGAATAAAATTTCAACAAGGATAAAGAAAACCATAATATTAAAGCATTTTGTTTTTTTTAATAAAGTTTAAATTTGATAAAACCAAAATTATCACAAAATAGACAAAATAATTTTATTGAAAACTATCCGGTGTTGCCCGGTTGGCAGACTATTGCCGGGTTAAAGAATAATTAAAACCAGTCATTTTTACAAATTTTTTTAAACAGGATTTTTTTATTTACAAATTTGTTTTACCTCTGTAGTTCAAGAGAAGAGTCTATCAGGCATGTTTATGCAGTGCGATGAGATAAAAAAGTGAAATCTGGCTAGTAAGGGTTGAGTACATGTGTTGCATGGAGAGAAATTATATGAGAATGATACGATGCATGTGTAATGTGAATATGAAAGACAGGCCTAGGTGTGATGACCTCAGAGGAAGGTTAAATCTCAACAGTATAGGGAGATTTGTGCAGGACTTTATAAACATGTTTAAAGACTGGATGAGAGTTATTGGGTTAGTACATGTAGAACAGTTGAGGTAGCAAGTTCAGTTCACGAGGAAACCACTGTCAATTCCCCCCACTCTTTACCTGTGCCTAAACATAACAGTAGATTCCATGAACAAAGCTTCTTTCTTAGAACTGCACGCCTGTAGAACTTTCTCCCATTTGCCTGCTTTCCAGTTGACTACAATTTGGTAGGCTTCAAATCCAACGAAAACAAGTTTTTGATGGACCATCCCTTTAAGCAACCCAATTTACAAATTTCCACTACTGACAATATGATATTATCCCATTGACTACTGTACACTCATTAACCTTTAGCCCCAAGTGGCGTCCAGGCCTTGATAAGTGGTGACTCATATGGGGAAAAAAGCCTAAAGAAAATATGGAAGAGATTGATTAGAATGGACCTAAGGTAAGGAATCAATAAAGACCTAGTAAGAGATAGGTTTGTTTCAAAGTCTGTCAAGGTTGTTCCATTCATGTAAATGTGTAAATGCATAAAGCTAACATTAAACTGATGATGATGGTGACTTAGTTTTTTCTTATTTTGAAACCAGCAAGGTGATTCGATATTGCCGGGGACTGAATGAGGATCAATGAATGCTCCAGACTTCCAATACTTTTATTGTCATTGAACTCAATTGCCTGTTCAAGTCAGATACCCTAACCACGGTACATCGGGAGGAAGCTTCACATGCCTCCTTGCAGTGACTTAGTTAACAATACATTGGAGTCTATATTGCACTGTAGAGAAACTACTGCCGATTTTACAAAATTATTTTTATATAATGGCTTGAATTAAAGTTTAAAATACAAAAGTCAAGAATCATGGTTTAATTGTTTCCTCCTCCCACCAATATTGCACCTGATGCTCACCTCCATCCGTACAGATATATACGTACACATTTGACGAGTTGTGGTGCACCTGCTGAGCACTGGAAACAATATATTTCATTATTCATATATAAATTATATCATTTTTAACCATATGAATTATTAATGTTTCATATTTCTTGATTTCCCATAAGCTCATAATTTCCATGGATCGAATGTCAGTGTCACATCTCAGCTCTTCGAATCACAGTTTTGTATGCAAAATGTTGAAGAATTTTAGCTCTTGATGAAATGTTACACGCAAAATATGAATATAAAATATATACACAGCAAAACATTATTATTATTAGTGATAGTAGTATTATTACTCGTGTTGTCACATTCTGTGTCTAACTGCTGTTATTACTGATTTTATGATGATAAACCATAGGCTACCAGCATCTTTTCTTAGGCCTCCAATACTTTCTACAAGATTCTAACGGTTCCCAACAAAGCAGTCTTTTGAAGTTCTCCCAAAATTGTAATGGATACCAATTGTTTTCTTAATCCACTTATCAAATCCTTTTGTCACACTCTCCAGTGCTCCTATCACAATGGCTACCTTCTTCAATTTCGACCATCTTTTTATCTCCGTTTTCAAGTCTTGGTACTCGTGTAAGTACAAATATTAGAAAAGGTATCATGAAAAAGTAAAAACAAAATTATTTGAAGTATTCAATGGAAAAATAATAACGAAATAGGGGAAGCATCCATTTGATTAGGAGTATGTGAAGTATCTAACATACAATAAGATCGAAATATATTGTAATAATGGTGTTACCAATGTATATGTCTTATGAAAACTATTTGCAGTGTATGTGGGTGGCACTGGTAGTACATATGAGTATGAGAGTGAGAATTGCTCCAATTTTTTGTATTGATGATCATTGCAAGAGAAAACATTGAGCAGAATTAAATATAAATATCAAAGAAAGTCGATGAAACAAATTTATATTTTTTAAAAACATACAAAAAGTAACCTAAATTGATGTCAAAACAGATCTTTGTATAAAAAGCTATGCTGGTCAATGAAATAGGGGAAGCAAGTTGAACCAGATATATGCATTTTGCTTAAATTTGTTTTTTTTACCACAGAAAGATTCATATGGAGTTTTAGATAGTGTTTTGTTAAAACACCTGTTGCGTATATAGGCTGCCGCCATAAGTGTGTACGTCCAAAGATTTTGGGGGAGTTTTGATTCAATGAGTAGGTATCTTGCCATTTCAAAAAGTGTCCGCCACACTCTTTCAGCAGTCCCATTTTGGTGTGGTGATCTAGGAGCTGATTTTTCATGCTTGATATGATGGTTAATTAGTAAAAGTTCAAAGTCTTTATTGGTGAATTCCGTACCGTTGTCAGAGCGAATACACTTTACTTCACCGTAGGGAGCCATGTCGGCTAGATATTTTTTAGTTGCTAGCAGGGTATCAGATTTGTTCTTTAAAAAGTAAACCATTATTAAACCTGAATGGTCATCTACGAAATTCAAAACATATCTATAATGTTCTCTAGCCACCGGTTCCACGGGACCGTTCAAGTCACAATGCACCATTGATAGGATTTTTTTGGCCTTCTTGTCTGGTATCTTGCTTTGATAGTTTGTCATTTTCCCTTGCGTACAGACATCGTAGTTGAAGGTTTTTGATGTTTGTATTTTCATTCCATCAACTACAGTCGGCAACTTTTTGATATCAGGAATATTGCAATGTTCAAGAATTTTATGTCATGTCTGTAGATCATGGCAGGCGGTTTTCGATGGGACTACGCTATTTAAATAATATAGTCTTCCATTTTCTTTAATGTCGAATACATTTGGGTATACCAGTTTTGATTTATTGGGGTTAAAGTTTATATTTGCACCTTGTTTTGTGGCAGCTTGTACAGAAAATATATTTTGTTTAAATTTTGGGATTAGAAGAGCGTTTTCTAGAATACAGAAACACAGTTCACCTTTATTGTTTTTTTAGTGAGATTTTAGCATCGCCTCTTTTCAAAACGATATCATTTACCGTCAGCTAGTTCTATAAAATGATTTTGTGGCTTAAAGTTGGGATCAAAATTGATAAAATCCGATTCCTTTGTAATCACATGTGCCGAGGCCCCACAATCGACAAGAAAATTATTATTGTTTGTTGAAGCATCAAATAAACGTACACGAAAATAAAAATGTATGTTCGCTAAGAGAGCTCTCCACATTTTTAATGGAGTCGCCATTTTGAGTCCTGTATCTACATTGGAAACTCTTGTGATTAGGTCGTCCACAATTATAGCAAATAATTTTTGTACTTTTCTTAGGAGAAAAATTGTTTTTGGCAAAGTTGCAGTTTTTATTCCTGGCATGGGTATAATTTAATTTTGGTGTTTTTATGTGTATTTTTTAAATTTCATGATATCTGTGGATTCGTTTTTTTCTGTGATCATTTTTTCAGTTTCTTCATAACTTCTGAGTGCTACCTTGAATTGGCTAAAAGTCATGGGTCTTTCTTTCTGGGTTATCACGGTGGTAAATGGCTTGAAATCACTCGGTAATCCCTTAAGGACCATGGAAATTAACAGACTGTCACTTATAACTTCACCAGACATTTTTAAAGAATTTGCAGTCGTTTCGGCTCTTATAATCAGTAATAGTTTCAGTTTACATTCGTTTTAGAGAGGTTATTTCAGTATATAAAGAAATAATTTTGGGTTTTCCTTTCGATAAATAATGCTCTCTCAATATGTTTAATGCTTTGCAGCCATCGTCCAGGGCTTCTCTCATTACCAGTGATAGACTTCGGTCAGCTAAACACTGTATTAATCCCGCAAAGACAATTGTATTCTTTTCAATGAAGTCGGGGTCGTTTCTGTTTTCAGGTTGTGTTTGAAGTACTTTGTGTAGCTTTTGGATTCGTAGATATCCTAGAAATTTAACTTGTCACAATTCGAATTTTGATTCAGATCCATCAAAATAAAGATGCACGCTGGGCACATAACCTCTAGAAGTGTAAGCCATGTTTTGTTTCAGAACAGTTTCCGATGGTTCATTGTTCTAAACAAGTCTTGAGAGGTGACTGGTTTGCAATAGACAGAACAGCTTCCGATGGTTCGTTGTTACACACAAGTCCTGAGAGGTGACTGGTTTACAGTAGACAGTTCCACAGAGCAAAATATTCTTACCGTGTTGAGACACGAAACATGCAAAATTGCTACAGAAAAGGTTTAATATTTATGGAGCAATTCTGGTTTCTGATTGGTTGGTAGCAGAACGTGAATTAATTCGATTCGTCAGTTCCTAGCAGCATCGTTTATAAATAGAATCGCCCAACTGTGTGGGATCATATCCCATTATACGTTCAAAATATTGCAACAATTTTCATATTTATATATAAGAAAACTAGACTATGGGCCTAGACAGACCTTATAATATTTGTATGAATAGATTAAATGCAAAACATATTTTCTATTTAAAAATGTCAAGCGTGAATGTAGACCTCACAATATTATTGGTATGAATAAATTAAAAGTAAAACATCTTTTTTAAATTATACGTTCATACACAATCTATCTATACAGATACTTCATTCATGCATATATATATATATATATATATATATATATATATATATATATATACTTCATTCATGCATGCATTTAAAAATGCCTAGTCATAAAACATGTTTATGGCTCGTTGGCGTTTTAGCTAAGATCAAGATGTATCTGTTCTCCACAACATGAGTGCCATTAAGTACTGTAATTCTTGTAATTATCTCCCTTGAAAAAATTAAAAATATAGACAGGTGTACAAAAAGAGAAAGTGCAACTTATGTGTTGTGTTGGGACGATTAATCAAAATCAGAAAAATTTAAACATTTTGGGCTATCAAAATCAGTACCAGAAAAAATGTGCCTATTTTCCAATGCCAATTGTTGTTTTTTTTATTTGATTTTGTTTAAAACAAGATCTTCCACTATTAGTAATAATGATAAAATAATGAATATTTATTGATTTAAGTAAATAGTAAAACTAACATCTGTAGATCACCCTGCACATTTTACATGTTTTTGTTTTTTTTATGGTAACCAGAGAAAAATAACTCTATAGTTAAATATTTAGAGATTTATCAGAATCAGTAACTGTATTGGAATTGGGAAGTTAGTACCGTAATGGAATCAGGAAAAATATTGAAATCATTACATCACTAGTTACAAGTGGATTGTGATCGATGTTTTAACCATCATCACAGAAGAAAAAAAACCCATAATAACCTTAGGTTGTTTGATGACAGTGATCAATCAAATTATATGGCATAGTAATTTCTTTTTAAGGACTCCATCTTGAGACACTTTGAGTTTACAGAATAGACAAAGAGCATTCAGGCAACCATAAATATTCTCTACAATCTCCTGTCAACCTTGAAGTAGTATCTTTTGTTTTTGACCTTGAAGCAGCATCTTTTGTATTTGACCTTGAAGTAGTATTTTTTTTAGCTCTCGACATAAAGTGGGTTCCTGCCTTGTGTGGAGTAATTTTCATAAAAATATACACTTCGAACACAGCTATCATAACTTTAAGATATACAGATGATCAGGTCTTTGTGTGCTTTAGATTAACACTGCATTAATTGCTTACATTTTCTCAAAGCAAGACTCTAATCAACCATGTCTCTGACAGTATAGATGCAACGCCCTGTTTAGATAAAAATGCCCAAGTATATGTATTTAATAAGTTTAATGTCCACCACAGTAATATGTTTGGTTTCTCAAGTTACAGTCACAGCACACAATTTATCTACAGTTGATTCCCTTACATAGGCAGCTACATTCCTGCCCTTCTCTCAGATCATGAAGATCAGCAAGCCTTACTTCTTGATCTATTCCTAACTACAAGGTTCAATTCTCAGTATGGTCGACTAAAAAAATACAATTGCGAATTACCTATTCAGACAAGTCATGGCTAACGGAACAAGAGCATTCTACCTCCATGGATTAAAGAAAAGGTACTGTTCGACATTCTGTGCAGATTCCTGAGTTTGACAGAAAAATTCCAGAGTTTTACAAAATACACCTGAAGAAGATTGGAAGTTAGTTACATCGACTGAAATGTGAAAATGACACTCAAGATGAGAACAGTAATTCGAAAAATACAAATAAACAATTATATAAAATTAAGTCAGTCAGATTTTAAAAGTTGGACTTAAATAGCATTTAAGATTACAAATCAAACTTTGATTCTGACAAGTCAATTTTCAGTTGCTATACCGTGTTATCTCTTCTCTATCCCTTCTTCTATCTATCTATTCTATCTATTTATCTTCTTCTATCTATCTATATAAATAAAATGAACTCATTTTTTCCCGTGTGAGTTTGACCACAATAGGATTAAAAATCAAGACATTACATGCAAATGTAATGTGCACAAACTGCAGCACAGGATCTGAGGTGTGCTATAGGCCTATTATCTTTACACTTCCTCGATAACCGTACATTTCTATATTTTTCCGGTGACAGTTCACTGCTAAAATCTGTTAGAATCAATGGAAGTTGTAAAATCTTTTCTCTCTAATACATTCCTCCTACTCCTGCTCTCACTTAACACTGCTGAAAATGCGTCCACAAGGAACAGTACGAATAAACACCAGTTTGGAATCGTAAAGGGTTATTTAAGCCATTTTTTTCTTTTTTTTTTTCTTTCTTTCGCTTTTCTCCAATAAAAAAAATAATAAAAAATATCACGGTCCAATTAACATTATCTTTTTTTCTTTTTTTTTATTTACCATAGAACGCACACTGCGGGACTACTCGGATTTTACTTCTGGTTTGGACAACTCTAACCGAGGAATGAGCTTTATTTATTACTGCTTCTCACTACAAAGTTATTATTAAATAAACAAACACTTCCCGAGTTACAATTTATTCTTACAATGCAACAATATCGTGGAATTACTAGCTTTTCACTTAAAAAATAAAAACAAACAAAAAAATAATGAACGTGCTCAGCGTCCAATTAAGATTAGATTGTTATGTTTTGCATTTTTTTTTTTTACTGTAAGACACACACTGCAAGACTACTCGGTTTTTACTTCTGGTTTTGCCGACTCCAACCGAGGAATCTCACTATGAGCTTTACTTATTAGTGCTTTAAACTACACATTTTTTTTATAAAACAAACATTCCATTCTTTACAAATTATTATTACAACGCTACGATATCATGAAATTACTTGCATTACACTGGAAAATCCAAAAAATAAACAAACTCGTGATTACTCGGTTTTTAGTTCCGGTTTGGACTACTCTAACCAAGGAATCTAACTATGAGCAATTTATTATTTACATATTTACACCGGGATATTACTTGCATTCCAATTGAAAAACAAAATAAAGAACCCTATAAAGGTCCGATTAAGATACAAAAAATATTATTGCTTTTTCTTTACTAAAGAAATCTGCACGTGTTTAAATTAACATTTATGAATGCTTCTCCTTCATTAACGAAATTACATTTGCTATAAATTTAGTTCAAGCATAAAAATGCTGTTGCTTACATTACATTCGGGAAAGTCAGTTTAAACTAAAACACTGACACTGTTTTATAGTTTTTAAATTATTTACCCAAAGTTAACACATTTGCCAGAGTCCGTGACAATTTGTCTTCTCAAAATACATCCATAAACACTGTGTTCTTTGAGATGATTAAATATTTTACATTAAATAAAAACACTAACAAATCAGACCATTACGTACTGCAAGACTACCACTTCTTTTTACATTTTCGCCTTTTTTAATTTAATTTTTTTTTTGGGGGGGGGAGTTCATTGCTGTACTAAAGACTATAAGAACTATGCATTTTCTCTTTTTATTAGACTTCTCCGTTACACCAAATTGAGCCACAGCAACGCGTGGCAGGGTACAGCTAGTTGGAAATAAACTAGCATACTTCTATGCAACTTATGTTTTGTAATTGAAGATACTACTCACACAAGCGACAGCATCTGTTTAGCCTATCAGTTGACACGATCGGGGAGGGAAAAAGAAAAAAAGAAAAACCTGTTTGTAAATGGATTCTTTATATACATGTAGTATTCATTTGCTTATGAGAGGAATATCGACTATGAGGACGAATTGGAGAGGACAGGAATGCGACTTTTCGACATAGAGAGAGAGACAGAGATGGAGAGCAAGAAAGAGAGTGGACATAAACGTCAAGAGTTGGTACTGTGAATAATGATTTAGGTTAAGGAGTTGGTGCGAATTGCAGAAGGAGTTCTGACTATTTTTTTTTTTTTTTTGGCATCACTATTTATCAATGCCATTTGAAGATAAGGGTTGCATGTAAAAATCAAAAAAAGCAAACATAGATGAAAAAGAAAAATGTCAGAACTCTTCTTAACTGATGTAGAGACATCCGT
This sequence comes from Euprymna scolopes, assembly GCF_053919585.1. NCBI lineage: Eukaryota > Metazoa > Mollusca > Cephalopoda > Sepiida > Sepiolidae > Euprymna > Euprymna scolopes. The sequence continues at coordinate 100,382,174 of NC_136485.1, forward strand.
AATCACTTGAAATAGAAAAAAATCAATTAAAGGAAATAACTCTTAATATTTTAGTAAGAGTTGACGTTCCTTATTTGCCATTACTGACAAACAAATTTTAACAATTGATCATGCAGGTAGTATATAATAAGTATATTCCAATATAAACTTAAAACCATTTTAATTAAACCTTGGAATTATGATGGACTCTTAGAATGAATTATTCTACTTAATAAATGAGGAAGATAAGGAGGCAGAAAACATATGATGGGGGGTGGCACTGTGCACAGACAAGTGAAAGAGGAGGTTTTTTTTTTTTTGCATATCTGTTATTGGATAGGTCATTTCAAATTGAGCTGTTCTTTAAATATGCATTCACAGTCATCAATAATAGATAAACTATAGTTGTAGAAATAGTAAGCTTTTGTCAAAAATGTGTCAACTCAGATAGCATCTCAAATCAATGATTTATAATTTCTGTGTTCAATAAGATGACTAAAAAAAAGAAAGAAAAAATGACATTCATGAAGTCGTTAAAAATATCCACAATACTTTCAGCGATCAAACCATATCTTGCATAAATAAACTTCAGTTTATGCTTCATTTGTCTGGCATGTTTCAGTAGAGAATTTCAACCAGTTTTTTATTTTATTGTTGTAAAGTTGTGAAGTTCATTTAGGATCATATCTCTTACTGATGAGACGATCATCCAAGTGTTCCCACAGCAATTCTAATATGTCATAAGAAGTGTGGAGAGTTGTAACCTCAACAGAAAATTGTCTGTAAATATGACACTTCATCTACGCGAGTTGTAATATCAAAACAAGGGAGATAATTGGTCCTTGTTACTTGTTTGAAGATGAAAATGAAGTGTCAGTAAAGATCAATACTGAGCGCTACCTGGTGATCGTTATGTTTAGGGCAGCATTTGGCAGAACAAAGAGTTTTTGTGAGAGATGAATAAAGATTTCAACAAGATAATATTGCATGTCATATCCAAGTGTGCTTGAAATGCAAAGGTGAACATACTGAATGTCAACAAAATAAAGACTGCGACATTGATGACTGAAAATTGGTGAAACAAGTCCTGCAAAGACTGAAGTTTATTTTTATCTGATTTGTCCACCAAGTTTCCATAATGAATATCGAACAACCTAACTTAACTGTGATGTTCTGTTTTAGCTCAAGAATAATTTGAACATTGTTGTGATAGACTACATTTTCTTTGAGAAAACCCTACAGATAAAGTCAGGGCTTGACGAGTGTGATGCATATTTATTCACGACTAGCAGGAGGCACTTGACCTTGCTGGTCATAAAATGTGCTTCATATATTTTAATTCATGCAGATTACATACTTATTATTACAGAAACAATTTTCTATTGATTGTATATATTTCATGATTTTATTTGAGGGTACAAAACTTTATTAAGGCAATCATGAAGGGAAGACATATTCCTTTGGAATTCATTTTATATTAAAAAAAAAAAAAAAAAAAGACAGGAGAAAAGGAAAATGGATAGCGACTAAAAATAAAAGTAGGGAAATAGAGGGGGGGGAATCAAAACGAGTCACTCAATTGACATGTTTCACCCTCACTCATCAAAATTGGAATCGAGGGATTTATTTTTTAGTAATTTGCTTTCTTTAATTATAAAATCTAAAAAAGAGACGGGAGCAACAGTAATCACATGGGGATGAATGTTAGAGACTGATCACGTTCAAACCCAACAAGCAGTCCTTTTGCTTACAAAGGGAAGGCTTCCTAAGGCGAACGTGAACAGTCTCCAAGACTTTTAGATGATATACAGAGTGAGCTCGACTCAATATGGAGAAAGAGTCGATGCTGAAGTTCGTTGCATAATCTCTTCTGTCTGAAAGATTCATTTCATTTCGCTGACTACATGCAAAAATCAACGAGTACAAATAAACTCATGTGTTTGTATGATATCAGCAATGTATTTACTTTCGTCCCAGTTTTAGAAACGATAGATATTTGTGCTGACTTTTTATATCGGAGCCAAAGTCCAACACCCTCCGTTCCTGAACACGTATTTGTTGAACTAATTAAATTTGCCGTTACATCCATTGAATTTAGTTTTAATGATGTAATGTACAGGCAAATTGAAGGCATGTCGATGGGCTCCGTGTTGGGATCTACATTGGCTAACATTTTTGTAGGATTCCATGAGGAAAAATTAATGTCCTGACTCATAAAACCATTAGATATGTAGACGTTTTGCCTATTTGATAGTAATTCGGAGACAAACAAATTTTTCTCATTACTAAACAGTATGCATCCGGCGTTAAAGTATACGCATGAAAGTGAAGATAATTCTGCCCTGGCGTTTCTCAATGTTTTGGTAACGAAAACTCCATCTAGTTACCTCACATCGATTTATTGCAAACCAACATTCACTGGGCTGTATACATGCTGGGATTCATTCTGCCCTAACAAGCGCAAATATAATTTAATCTGGACATTAACACATCTGCTCGCCAGAAAAATTGGATGAGGAATTAAATACAATTACAGATGCTTTGTCCAATAATGGGTATCCTTTAGGTGTAATTGAAACCACCATTAAAAGGAAAAGAGCAGATTTTTTACGAACAAAACCCAATATGGTGGATAAATGTCTGGTTTATATTCGATTGCCGTGGTTGGGGAAAGTAAGTGAAAAATTCACCAAACAAATTAGTTCAACTGTTGAAGGATATTATTTTGCTTCAAATGTTCGTGTTGTGTATAATACAAAACCATTAATGGCTTCCAATAAAAAAGATGTTCTACCCCCTCATCATATTAGTAATGCCATTTATTCATTTAAATGTGGTTGCGATGCCAACTACGTAGGTCGAACGTCTTTAAAATTGGTAAGTCGCATACAACAACATGTGTCGAGCAAAATCAGGAATGGAACATTCCTACCTACCGACCCTGTAAACAACACATATGGATCCTCTATAATGGAACACTTTATTAAATACCGGGATTGTGCAATGAACTTCAGCATCGACTCTTTCTCCATATTGAGTCGAGCTCACTCCGTATATCATCTAAAGGTCTTGGAGACTGTTTACGTTCGCCTTAGGAAGCCTTCCCTTTGTAAGCAAAAGGACTGCTTGTTGAGTTTGAACGTGATCAGCCTCTAAAATTCATCCCTATACGATTGCTGTTGCTCCCGTCTCTCTTTTAGTTTTATAATTAAAGAAAGCAAATTACTAAAAAATAAATCCCTCGATTCCAATTTTGATGAGTGAGGGTGAAACATGTCAATTGAGTGACTCGTTTTGATTCCCCCCCCCTCTATTTCCCTACTTTTATTTTTTAGTCACTATCCATTTTCCTTTTCTCCTGTCTTTTTTTTTTTTTTTTTAAATATAAAATGAATTCTGAAGGAATACGTCTTCCCTTCATGATTGCCTTAATATATATATACATATATATAGTACTAATTTGAAAAAGTTTAAAACTAGGGTGTCATCTGCTAGAATCGAAACCAAAATATTTCGTGCTTCCGTTGCATTTCCTCATTTCGGACTCAAGTCATGTTCACTATCGTTTGAGCGAACCAGAGAGTTAGATAAGAAAGTTATAAAATTAAACCACTTTTAACAATGATTACTAATAGAAATGTTAAACATTTGTCATTTCGAATTGTTGACTTCTGCACATGTTATTCATCTATCCAAACAAAGATTTTACTCGTTATAAACCATCCTTGGAAATGGTTTATTTCAGTGTTATGTAATCAGTAGTTTAAGAGTTTATCAGTTAAATATTTTCATACAGACAGACACATACATACATCTACCATTTTATTTATATAGATGAGGCTATGTCATTGATTGGTTTAAAGAGAAGGACTGTTGGACATTCATAAATGAAACTTGGTGGACAAATGAGGAATACTGAGCAGCAGCAGCAGTATGGGCTTGTTATGCTCATGCTACAAAAGTTGACGTTGAGCTCAACAAGGCGTGCATGATGATTACTGGCAGTCTGAAATCTACCAATCTACTATCTGTCAACAGACTGTCCAAAATCTACTATCTGTCGACAGACTGTCCAAAATCGCTTTTCCATGGATTTGTTGAAAGGCAAAGTGTGACAAGCCGAGCAACGACGATCGTCATTTCTCAAGTGGATATTAACAGGTGTCACAGCATCATCCCACAATAGCTTGCCACCGTCACAAGGCCCTGGACAAATACTAGCATCCTTCAGCCTGCAACGTAGAATAAGTCTGTCGAGAATGGCACTAATAAGGATTTTTCGGCACCAAAAGAAGATCTCCTGAACTCCTCTGGAAAGAGTGGGTAACACTCAACTGGGTCAGAGTGAAGATTGCTAAAACATGAGACAACTTGCACAAGTAGAGATATGTACACGACGCTCAGTATTCCAATGGCGTCAATGTTAAAATCATTGATAAGATCCTTATGAACTGAGGGAGCACATCCTCTGAGTTAGAGTGCATCTGAGAGAGATGTACTTCGATGCAGACCTGAGTGATGCAGACCTGAGTGATGCAGACCTGAGTGATGCAGACCTGAGTGATGCAGACCTGCAAGATGAAAGCATGAGTAAAAAAAAAGTGAGAGTTGCAAGTAATAAAATATGATTAAAATCAACCCAGGCCCTTGTCCGAGAGTGTCGATTCATTTTGCCATAATTAGCATCAACAAATACAAACATGTATTAAAAGGCGGTTGGGAAATCTATATATCTATAATAGTGAATGTGTGTGTGTGTGTGTGTGACTGTGTACATTTCACTCTGCAATAACTCAGTCAATTTTCAGAGTATAGACTCGAAATTTGATATACAGAGTACTGAGATTTGGGAAAATTTTTGTAATCTGTTTTCAACCAGAAATTTGGCTGTTAAGGGGTCAAAATTCAACGATTTGACCTTTCAGAACTGTGCCAAACTCCTCCGACAATTTTGGGTCTGAACACTTGAAATTTTAGATATAGGTTCCTTGGACATGGATCTAACTTAACTCGATTGGAGCCCAAAACAATAAATGCTAAGGGGTCATAATAGGGATCAAAGCTAAAAAAATTGACCGCTTTTTTTTTTTACTCAACATACACCTCCAAACACCCAGGCAATGTCGGGCTGAAAGTCTAGTCTATAATAGTGTTGCTTATTGCATAATTACTCTGAAGAAAGGATAATATTCATCTATGTTAAAACCGTCTAAAAACATTCGTGTAAAATCTGATCTATATACATATCTATCTATACTCCTATAAATTCGTTTTTCTTTTGTGTTTATTAATATTCATATTAAAACCCCTCTTTTTTATTAGAATTTATTTGCTTTCCCACCAAAGCAAAATGTGACACGAAGTCGTTTTTAATGTGGGGTTAAACCAGCTCTCCGAAAAAAAGGGAAAAGGGGCACTGGTTGAGTTCAAAAATAATAATTGTCCCAGTATAGAGGGTTTCTCCTCCATTGACTGGAACAAATTACCTTAAGTGCAGCATCTGCAGAACAGATACTGCACTTTGAGGTATTTATTTGCTCCCCCACTGAGTAAATTAGGCACAAGGCCGATTTTTAATGTGAGGAGTGAAGGGGAAATGGGGACCAACTCCCCGGGGAGTAGGGGAGCTGGATAGTGACAATTTGCAGTTTTGAACCATTCCCCCACTAACCAACAATCACGAGGTTCTTTGCTCAGCAACTGAGAAGGCTAACATGCTTGCCAGTCGGTTTGCCTCAAACTCCACACTGGACCCTCTAAACCACCCCCTACCTCAATTTCCTATGCGGACAGACGCCACGCTAGACGACCTGAAAATCACCCCTGCTCAGGTGCATGCTATCATAAAAAACCTTGACACTTCCAAAGCATGTGGACCCGACCTCATCCCAGCTGTGCTATTAAAAAAGTGCTCAGCCGAAGTAGCTCCAGTTCTCTCCAAACTCTACAACAAATGCCTTAATGAATCTTGCTTTCCGAGCTGTTGGAAAACTGCTTCTGTAGTACCAGTATTAAAGAATTCTGGCGAAAGAACTGACCCATTAAATTATCGCCCTATTAGCCTCCTCCCACTTTTTGCCAAAATATTTGAGACCTTAATTAACCATGCTCTAGTCCAGCACCTTACAGATGCTAAACTTCTGACCGACCGTCAATATGGATTTAGACAAGCCTGTTCCACGGCAGACATCCTCACTGTAATCTCTGAACGCATATACCATTCACTGGACAAAGCGGGAGAGGGAAGAGCGGTAGCTCTAGATATATCTAAGGCTTTTGACAGGGTATGGCATGAGGGTCTCCTCAGGAAGATTAGATCTTACGGTATCACTGGTAGAATACTTAACGTAATTAAATCCTTCTTAGATAAGAGAAAAATCCAGGTTGTCCTCGACGGTCGTACATCTAAACAATATGATATAAATGCGGGAGTGCCCCAAGGATCTATCCTGGGACCTCTGCTGTTCCTGATATTCATAAATGACCTCCCCGACAAGATTGCCTCTGAGATGGGGATATATGCTGATGACACCACACTCTATAGCAGGCACGACAGGAAAACAAACGAACATATATCTAAAGTAATGGCAGAAACACTAGAGGATGACCTCCAATCAGTAGTGGAATGGGGACAAAAATGGATGGTAACGTTCAATGCCACCAAGACAAAACTGGTTTCATTCAATAATTACAAGAAACCTTCTCTACCACCTATAGCAATGGCCAACGACTCTTTATCTGAGAGTACGTCTCTCAAGCTCCTTGGCCTAACGTTCACTGGAAACATGAGTTGGAACAGTTACATCGAGGGCATTGCCAGGGCCGCTGCAAGGAAGGTGGGCTCTCTCTACCGTGCTAGAAAACTTTTAACACCCGAAAGTATCCTGTACCTCTATAAGGCCACTATTCGCCCATGTATGGAGTATTGCTGTCATATTTGGGCCGGTGCATCGGCTACTAGTCTCTCGCTCCTTGACAGGGTTCAAAAGAGAGTCGCAAATCTGATAGGCCCTAAACTGGCATCAAAACTTCAGCCTCTGTCCCATCGTCGAAACGTTGCATCCCTCTGCCTGTTCTACAAGTATTATAATGGTGAATGCTCTGAAGAACTGCAAGCACTTGTGCCCCCACGACGTGAACACCCTCGACAGACCCGATAAGCTGCAAAATCCCACCCCCACACTGTAGAGATCCCTAGATGTAAAAGATCCTTCTACTCCAGTAGTTTCTTCCCCAGAACTGCTAGACTTTGGAATTCCATTCCGGGTCACTGCTTCCCCAACTGTACTGACATGCATAAGTTCAAGTGCAACGTGAACCAACATCTCGCTGCCCTAATCCCTACATAGTACCCCAGTAGATGTTTCCCCTGATAGTAGCCCCCTACACCAAAGTGGCAATGTGCCTTGTTTGGGGTGAAAATGTAATAAAAAAAAAAAAAAAAAAAAAGGGTTGCCCCTACATTGACCAAGGTCTTATATGTGGGGTCGCTCCCACATAGGGTCTTTGCTTGCAGTATCTGCCGAAACAAATACTGCACTTTGATCCTGGCCCAAAGGCCAAGAGAAACAAAAAAAAAAAAAGGCACCCCTCTTTTCTATTTATTTAAAAAGAAAATACAATTTTTTTTATATATGGGTTGTGGAATTGTATTCACTTGAAAAAGATCTAACTAATTTGCATATTCTTTTAAACATTCATTTTAATTAATTCCCTATTAGTTGCTTCGGTTTTCTAATTGGATAATAATCTTGAGTTAACTATTACGTGTAATTATATTCTACATGATTTATACTTGCATAATATTTGCATAAAAAGTTTATAGTAAACACAAAATTGTTTCAATATATATTTATGTATACGTATATATTTTTGTTTAATAAATTTTGCCTACCAAACTCCTCCCAGAGTTTTTGATCTACAGACATGAAACTTCATTTATAAGGTATTTGAATACATGCAAAACTTTATATTTGGGTTTTGGCCTGGAAAAATCGGTGCAAAAGTGTGAGAATTAAAAAAAAAAATGAAATTTCCCAGGTGAAGGTCGAACGCTGGCATTACAAATGCATAACGGAGTAGCTATGTTTTAATTTTTAGCCTTGCAGTAAACATGTTTTCATAGTCAAGTCATTGACGGAAGAGGCAAAATAAATTGTGAGCTGAACGTTTTGGTTTCGATTCTCGGTGGTGGCACATGAGTCTTTTTTTTTTTTTAATACTTTTTAAACTATATATTGCATCCAACCTATCTATCTATATATCTATAAAAGTGAAAATGTCCGTCTTTTCTCTATGGTAGGTAAGGAAGACTATTATACTGAAAGGCATTACTTTACATAATCACACTTTTTAATATATACATAACCTCATGAACAGTACATAGGGCTCGAGCAAAGCTGGACGGAATAGCTAGTCTATACTCCTATCAATTCATTTTGTGTGCGTTGATATTCATATTAAAAACCCTCTTTTCGATTTATTTAAAAAGAAAATACAATTTTCTTATATACGGATCGTGCAATTTCATTCATCTGCAAAAGATCTAGCTAATTTGCATATTCTTTTTAACATTCATTTTAATTAATTCCTTATTAGTTTTTTTTGTTTTCTCATGGGATGATCATCTATTACGTGTAATTATATTCATGCAGATATTCTACATGATTTATACTTGTATAATATTTGTGTAAAAAGTTTATAGTAAACACAAAATTGTTTCCACATATATTTATGTATACGTATATATTTTTGTTTAATATATCTATCTATCTATCTATCTATCTATAAAAGTGAACGTGTCTGTGTGTGTGTGTGTACATTTCCCTACGCAATAACTCTGTCAATTTTTAGTCTGTAGACTAAAAGTTTTATATACAGGATACTGAGATTTGGGAAAATCTATGTGATCGGTTTTCAGCCAGAAATTTGGCTGTTAAGGGGTCAAAGTTCAACGATTTGACCTTTGAGAACTCAACCAAACTCTTCTGATAATTTGTGGTCTAAACAATTGAAATTTTAGATATACGTTCCTTGGAGATGGATCTAACTTACTAACTTGATTTGAGCCCAAAACAATAAATGTTAAGGGATCATAATAGGGGTCAAAGTTAAAAAAATTGTCCGTTTTTTTTGTTTTTTTGCTCAGCATACACCTCCAAACACCCAAGCAACGCTGGGCACCCATGCTAGTATATATATATAAAAGTGAACGTATCTGTGTGTGTACATTTCTCTATACAATAACTGTCAATTTTAAGTCTACAGACTCGAAATTTGATATACTGAGATTTGGGAAAATCTTTGTAATCGGTTTTCGGTCAGAAATTGACTGTTAAGGGGTCAAAGTCCAACGATTTGACCTTTGAGAACTGTACCAAACTCCTCCGACAATTTTGGGTCTAAACACTTGAAATTTAAGATATAGGTTCCTTGGACATGGATCTAACTTAATAACTTGATTTGAGTCCCAAACAATAAATGTTAAGGGGTCAAAATTAAAAAAAAATTGACCTCTGTGGTCTCTACCAAATTACTCAGACAATTTCTGGTCTAAACATTTGAAATTTTACATAAAGGGTATTCAGAGATAGGGCAAGCTTTTTAATCGGTTTGGGTTGAAAATTTTTAATTACCAATATATAAATGTATGTATGTACGGATGGTTGCATGTCTGCCTAAAACTTTTGACAGAGGCGACGGATTTTATCAAGGTCAGTATCGTTTTGAAGTTCGACCTTTCAGACGACAAATATCGAAAAATTGGCTAAAAACATTGATATCTTCACCTTCACCTGGGCACTTTTCTATAGGGGAGGTCGCTTTTTTTCGCCGATATTTTCGAAAGTCATCCTCTCCTTTCGATTGTCTAGCATTAATTTAAACTAAGTCACTTCCAGTTTGGCGGTGGTCGTACCAGCATAAACGTCAGTTTTTTTCTCCATTCTTTTCCTCCTTCGCGGTACAGGTTCGAGCCTACCTTCCTACTACCACTTTTTTTTTTTTTTTTTTGCTCAGCATACACATCCAAACATCCGCGCAACGCCGGGCTGAAATGCTAGTACGCATATACGTTTGTTTAAAAAATTTTGCCTACCAAACTCCTCCCAGAGTTTTTGGTCTACAGGTATGAAACTTCATATATAAGGTATTTGAATTCATGTGAAACTTTATGTTTTGGTTTTAACCTGGAAAAATCGGTGCAAAAGTATGAAAATTAAAAACAATGAAATTTGCCAGGTGAAGGTCGAATGCCACCATTGCAAACGCATAACGTAGTAGCTACTGGTTCATGTTTTAATTTTTAGCCTTGCAGTAAATATTCATGGCCCAGTCATTGGTGGTAGAGGCAAAAATAAGTTTTAAGCTGAATGTTTTGGTTTCGATTCCCAGTGGTGGCGCACAAGTCTTTATTTTTTTAAACTTTAAATCATTACTATATATTGCGTCCAATCGATCTATCTATCTATCTATAAATGTGGACATGTCTGTGTGTGTGTGTGTGTGTTTGTGTACATTTCCCTACGCAATAACTCTGATATACAGGGTACTGAGATTTGGGAAAATCTTTGTGATCGGTTTTCGGCCAGAAATTTGGCTGTTAAGGGGTCAAAGTCCAACGATTTGACCTTTGAGAACTGTACCAAACTCCTCCGACAATTTTGGGTCTAAACTCTTGAAATTTTAGATATAGGTTCCTTGGACATGGATCTAACTTAACTTGATTGGAGCCCAAAACAATAAATGTTAAGGGTAATAGGGGTCAAAGTTAAAAATTGACCGCTTTTTTTATTTTTATTTTTTGTTTTTGCTCAACATACACCTCCAAACACCCGAGCAACGCCAGGCTGAAATGCTAGTAAGAAAATAAAAATAAAATACATTTTATTTGTCAAAGTGAAAATGACAAATAAAGTCAAGTATATAACCTTCGGTTACAATCAAATATACTTCGTAGAATCTACATATCTAATTAACGGCTTTGATGATCACCATTTTTTTTTTACCTAAGTGAAAACATGTCAAGGCATGTCTTAACATAATATTTCTTTTTGACTGAAAGCAAAGGATTGGACCACTTCAATGAAATATTGATTTAAGAAAGCAATAAGACCTTCGGACAACACATCAACAATCATTGGATTGCCATGACAAAAAAAAAAAAAAATTACTTCAAATCAATATTTTTTTTAGATTACTTAGACTACTGTTTTCATCTTGAGAGTTCGGACCTTCTTCAGGTGTATCGTATGGTACTCGAAAACCTTTCTGCCGAAATTAGAAATCTGCACAGAATTTCTAATGCAACTTTTTATACAAAGAAATAGTATGCTCTTGTTCTATCATTTGTGATGAGGTTAAAGTCCCAAGTAATTCGTTATTCTATTCTTTATATCACCTGCACTGAGGATTGAACCCTCATCCCCCAGAAAAATGTCAAATTACATAAAAAATAAAAACATTTTTCAATGCTTTGTATTATTTGAGTTATTCGGACCACCGTCCTCATTTTCAGTGTTATTTTTACAAAGTGTAATCTCTGGGCTTCCTCAAGTATATCTTGTCGAACTTTGGAATATTACTGTCAGAATTTCAAACGAAGCTATGCATCTCATTAACCCTTATCCTTGAATGGCTTTTAATCTTCATAAGTTATGACTCGTTATAAAAAAGTCATTTCATTATGTAGATTTAAAAAAACGGAAGCAAAAAAGATTTTTTTAAAGCAATTTTATTTATTTTAAACGTTTATTCAACCCAAACAAGGCATATCGCCAATGAAACATGAGGAGCTACTGTGATTAGGGTCCAGATGTACAGGGTGTATCTTAAGTAGGGAGTTGTGCAGCATAATGTTTGTTTACATTACATTTAAATTTCTGCATATTAGTACAGTCGGAGGAACTGAGAGCAGGGAAGGAATTCCAAAGCAGAAGAATGAAGGTATTGCAGTAGAAAGTTTTCTAGCATCTATATTGAAGAGGTGGGATTTTGCTGCTTGTTGGCTTGATTGATATATTTACATCGAGAATATACAAGTACAGTAAGCTTGTCAGAACATGTTCCGGGGAAGTACTTGTATCAACCATGAAAATGTCAGAAACTTTTGAGGCTAAGTAATTTGTGGCCAAAGATTGTTTTATTGATTAAATACTTTTCGTTAATAACATTTCAAGATGGACAAGCAGCAAAATGATTCGGCACTTTTAATAGAGTGATCGACTTATAGACTCAAAAAAATCAATTTGGTTTAATTCACAAAATTTGACAATCTTAGAAATATACTAAAGAAAAATACCCGTCCTAGGATAGGTAAAAATAATTCCTCAAACAGTTTTGCACCATTGTTTGTTTCTTTGCCAAAATTCAAATCAACATACGATTTGAAAACTTGTATCCAAAATCCTTATTTCAAACTTATGAAATCTAGTGGATGATGTGCTTTTCTCCTCCTTGTAACCATTCTCTCACAGAAGAGATGTTACAAGTCCATCTCTGCTTTATTGTTATTTTCATGGCAAGTACTTGACTGAATTTCCATCTTATGGTGTCTCCTTCTGAAAAACATTCACAGTAAAAACTTGTCTAGCTACAACCACTGCCAACAATTTACCCTACTCTCTATCAATGTCTAAAATGTAAATTCTATGAATAAAGATTCTTTCCTAAAACTGCCCACCTGTGGAACTCTATACAATGAGGCTGTTTTCCAGCTGACTACAACATGCTAATTTTCAAGTCCAATGTAAACAAGTTCTTGTTGAGTCATCTTCTTAAATAATAAAATTTATCCCAATTTCCACTGCTACCAATCATTATGGTGTTGTCTCACCGACCACATGATACTTATTAACCATTATCCTCGAGTGGACTTCGGATCGTGATAAGTATTGACACCTATGTATAAAAGAAAGAAATAAAAGATTCATTACATGGTTTTGATTTTAGAAAATGCCTTAAATTCAATGCTTTATGAGTCTTAGGAAATTTTGCTTACTCAATGTTTAAAGGTTATAAAGCAAATTCTAATGCAAATCTGAAGTATTTAAATTTTTAAATAAAAGATTTTGTCCATATTATGCCCCCAAAAGATCCTTTAAAATACTCAAAGAGACTGAAATTTCAGGAATATTTATAAATGTCGTCTAATAAAAAAATAATGGAGATGTCGAAATTTTCACAAACGCCTTCCACTTTCCTTTTATTTCTTTTATATAAAACTAAATATACGTCATTTTGATCCTTACGCCTAGCAACATCCCAAATGTATAATGATCTGTTAACTAGTTTAGGAGTGTATCCATTACATACAAATATTGATAATAGTTCGTATATATGATATGAACTAGCAAGACAACCTGGTGTTGCCTGAGGATATGGATAGCAATGTACAAGAATAAGGTATGTAATATTTCTTCTAAAATGTTATTTTCTCTCTATACCCCCTCTCTCTCTTTCTCTCTCTCTCTCTCTCTCTCTCTCTCGTGCAATATAATAAAAGGAAAGAAAAGCAAGAAAGAAAAAAATGAACTGTTGAGCCTAGTTTCAGTGTTGTTTTTGCAACAACTACAAGTAAGCATTAACACACAGACACATATACATATCTCTTACAAATATAAATATAATCTTTAAATTAGAGACTATCAAGATAAAATAAAAGTCAATATACTAGATACAGCAATAAAAAAGGAAATTGATGATGCAAATAAAAATTAATCCATCAAAAATTCAAACAAGGAATTATCATAAAGAACATTTCTAGACCCATGGATTTTCAAAGACTGACTCTTTTCATCAGAGGATAAACATCTATTATATAAAAGGCAAAATGTGTGTGCGTTTGTATGTGTGCCAAAAACTTTTGCCAGATGCAACGAATCAGTATCGTTTTAAAGCCCCGTCTCCTGGACGACAAATATCGAAAAATTGACCAAAAACATGAATTCCTTCATCCTCAACTCATCCATTTTTTACAGGGAAGTGTCGTTTTTTCGTCGAAATTTCCGCAAGTCATCGTCTCCTTACAATTGACTACCCTTAATTCCAACACCTGCGCCTTCCGGTTGCAAGATGGACGCATCAGCTAAGACGTCAGGGTTTTTTTTTTTTACCTCCTTTTTCTACTTCGCGTTACGGGTTCGAGCCTGCCTGTCTACTACAACTTTTTTTTTTTTAAACCTCTCTCCACTGCCTACTATTATTTTAACCCCCCCCACTACTACCACATTTTTTTAACATCTCTCTTCCCCCCACCCTTTATTTTTATTACAAGAAAAAATGTATTCCCTGTTATTTTAGTAAGAACGAATTACTATTTCGTTATCTTTCTTACTAAAATAAAATTGTTAATTCTTCTATTTGAATAAAATTCACTGAAAATGAAATAAATAACGAAAAAAACAAACTAATTTCTTCTTGGTCAAATAACACGGCAAATAAGTACCTTAAATGGAACACATACATCAAATCCGTTGCCAAGGCCGCTGGAAAAATGGTGGGATCCTTCTATCGATCCAGTAGATATCTCACTGCTGATGCAATTCTCTATCTATATAAGAGCCAGGGACGTCCAAGGATGGAGTACTGTTGGCACATCTGGGCAGGAGCTGCTAGAAAAGACTTATCCTGCCTTGATAGAGTTCAAAATAGACTTTGTAGCCTTGTGGGGGATGTCCTTTTCTCTTCCCTGCAACCTCTTTCTCACAGAAGAGATGTTGCGAGTTTGTCTCTGCTTTATCGTTATTTTCATGGCAAGTGCTCGGCTGAGCTCCATTCTATGGTCGCCCCCCCTCGCCAAACTTTCACAAGAAACACCCGTCTAGCAGAAAACACTATCACTAATTTCCCCCACTCTTTATTTGTGCCTAAACCTAAATGTAGATTCCATGAGCAAAGCTTCTTTCTTAGAACTGCACACCTATGGAATTGTTTTCCGTTTTTCTGCTTTCCAGCTGACTACAATATGGTTGTCAGCAAGTCTAATGTAAACAAATTTTTGATGAGCCGTTCCATATAAGTTAACAAATTTACCGAATCTTCATTACTAACGATTACTATACTGTCCAATTTCTACTGTACACTCTTTAACCCTTATCCTCGAGTGGCCTCTTGGCATGATAAGTGGTAAAAAAAAAAAATAAACGAGATTTTTTTTTTTCTGAACACAAAATATTTGAAAAAAAAAACATTTATGGTAAATGTCAGAGGAATTCTAGCAGAGGACTATTAAAAATCTCATTTCATTTGACTTCGAAAAAAAAAAAAAAACGTTCATAAATATTTTTTAAACAAAATCTCTTTAAAAAAAAAAATAAAACAAAAAAAACTGTTCATAAATATTAAAAAAAGTTTATAAACATATTTTTATTAGAAAGGTTATAATTAGGTTATAATAAAAGTTCAAATAAAGACTGTTTGAATAAAACATCTATTTTTATATTTGCTTAAAAAAGATACATTCTATACACTTTTGGTCATCCGTAGCTAAAAATTTGTCTGACGTCACTTCTGTCAAATGGCCTTGTAAACACGGGGATGTGGAAGGTCAATTTAACTGCTATTAATGCTATTTCAAGAAAGATATTATTTTTAAGGTTAATTATCATTTGTTTCTTGGTTAGATATGTTATTTTTCTTACAAATTACATTGAAAAATGAAGCTATGATTTTCTTTTGATAAAATATTAGTCAAAATTCGCAAAACTTATCCTTCAGGATGGAACGATAATATTGTTGCCTAAAAAAGACAACATAATTCCATTTCCGTTTGATGAAAACCGGTTTTTTCTTTTTGTTGAAGACCATCTACTAGTTGGTCAGTTGTGTACAAATTCCAAGAGCAATAAGGGCCTTCTATCATGTCTGAAAATGACACAATGCAAGATCAAAGATGTGCCGCTGTACAACTCATGCTCTCTATCGATCCAAGTTCTGGCAACAGGATCATTGCCAGCACCCTCAAAATGTATTGCTGGATTGCCACAAATAACAGGAACATGCCCAGGGTGATGAAAACAAAGATTTCGGCCACAGTTTTGGTCTTTGATGTGGTTTCAAGTGAAGGCCACATCATGCCACTTCACATCTTTGAAGTCGACTTGAAAGTCAACACTAAAGTGTACCAGGATGTGCTGAAGAGTGTGGTGATCCTCTGGTGTAATCACGTGGCTACTAGCAGACCCCTGGGTATGGTAGCAGGACTTGATGCCAGCCCACAAGTCCAAAGAAACCCATTCTTGGCTTCAGAAGAAGTGCTACGACTTTGTTCCCTTCCCTCACTCTTCCTGATCAGAACCTGCTGGACTATTTTGTTTGCTCATACAGCAAGAACATCACCAAAATGACCTCCCACAACAAGAAAAACATCATAATTGCCAGCATCTGTCGAGTATTCACCAAGCTCCTACCGGTGCTTATGGAAAAGGCATGCTCCCAGTTCTGGACCCGTATCAAGGTGGTGATTGAGACTAAAGGCAGCTACATTGAATAGATGTCAGCTCTACTACATAATCAAGTTACCTGAAGTGATTTTTTTCAATAAGTTTTAAAATAAAGCTGTAGTGTTGTTTTCTTTAGGGCGACAATTTTATCGTTCCACCTTGTATAAATTTAGGGAGTGCGAGGTTTGAGAGAAATTTCTTGAACAGTACGAATCAAAAAAAAAAGTTGATCTAGGTGAAAGCCAGTTTTAGAGAGGTTATCATTTGGATAGTCCACTCATCTCACCATCGACCTTCTTCCTGATGACTCCTAATGTGAAAGCATGTTATGTTGCTGTTGGCCTTTGATACATGTCCAAATAATCTGATCAGTCATTCCTTCATTTTGCCCTCAATCAGCGCAATGCTGTAGCACATTTGAATGTTGTCATTACAGTTGTGGCCAAGTGGAGTAATTTTCGAAATCCAGTGGAATATTTTGCTTTACAAAATGGCAAATCATCATGCTTGCTCGTTATCACTTGGCAAATCTCATAAGTCTCGTTAATCTTCAACTTTAGACAGTCATTAATCTGGCAGGTACAGAGAATTTTGCAATTGAGATCATAGGAAATTGGTTCCTCTAGAATTGCAATCAGTGTCAGCAAATGCAGAAATAATAGCAACGAAGTGGCATGGATAAAGCGACACCAAAATTTTGTAGTTTGTTCTGCTTGAGGTCTAAACTCTGGATATAAGACACCTCTCTCCCACCAAAAAAAATCAAAATTAGAGAGTTAGACCCTTATAAGCATTGTAGTCTCAGACTTCTATATGATAGAGTTAATAATGAAACATAATGGAGCAAATACATCAGGGACATTGCCAAGGCTGCTGCAAATAAGATGGGCTCTCTCTGCCATGCTAGAAAATTACTAACACCAGAGTATCCTATATCTTTACAAAGACACAGTTGGCTCATTGCCACATCTAGGTTGGTGCATATGCCAGTAGTTTCTCATTCTTAGATAGGCCCCAAAAAGGAGTCTTGTATTTAATAGGTTCTGCACTGCTGAGCAAACTTCAACATCTGTCCCATTCGCTACAATGTTGCATTCCTGTGTCGGTTTTACATGTACTTTAATAGAATGTGCTCTGATGAACTCATAACGTTTGTTTCAACGTACATTTTCCTGACTAATCCAACAAGCAACTCTTCACTGTTGAGGTCCCTAGATGTTGGAAAACCTTCAATTTTCATAGTTTCTTCCTTCGGACTGCTAGACTTTAGAATTCCCTCCCCATTTTCTGCTTCCCTGATTGTACTAACTTGAAGTTTAAATGTGATGTGCACAGACATTTAGCTGCTTAATTTCCCACAGTTCCCTGTCAGACATAATCCCAAATAGTAGCCCATTATATTATAAGTCGCAATATGCCTTGTATGAGATGAACAAGAGCAAAAACTACATCTTCCTTCAATGTAAGATAATCATGGTCCAGGTTTTATTACATTAGAACGAAATGACATTGTCCAGGTTTTATTTCATTAGAACGAAATGACATGGTCCAGGCTTTATTTCATTAGAACGAAATGACATGGTCCAGGCTTTATTTCATTAGAACGAAATGACATGGTCCAGGCTTTATTTCATTAGAACGAAATGACATGGTCCAGGCTTTATTTCATTAGAACGAAATGACATGGTCCAGGTTTTATTTCATTAGAACGAAATGACATTGTCCAGGCTTTATTTCATTAGAACGAAATGACATTGTCCAGGCTTTATTTCATTAGAACGAAATGACATGGTCCAGGCTTTATTTCATTAGAACGAAATGACATGGTCCAGGCTTTATTTCATTAGAACGAAATGACATGGTCCAGGCTTTATTTCATTAGAACGAAATGACATGGTCCAGGCTTTATTTCATTAGAACGAAATGACATGGTCCAGGCTTTATTTCATTAGAACGAAATGACATGGTCCAGGCTTTATTTCATTAGAACGAAATGACATGGTCCAGGTTTTATTACATTAGAACGAAATGACATTGTCCAGATTTAATTTTATTAGAACGAAATGACATGGTCCAGGCTTTATTTCATTAGAACGAAATGACATGGTCCAGGCTTTATTACATTAGAACGAAATGACATTGTCCAGATTTAATTTTATTAGAACGAAATGACATGGTCCAGGCTTTATTTCATTAGAACGAAATGACATGGTCCAGGCTTTATTTCATTAGAACGAAATGACATGGTCCAGGCTTTATTTCATTAGAACGAAATGACATGGTCCAGGCTTTATTTCATTAGAACGAAATGACATGGTCCAGGTTTTATTACATTAGAACGAAATGACATTGTCCAGATTTAATTTTATTAGAACGAAATGACATGGTCCAGGCTTTATTTCATTAGAACGAAATGACATTGTCCAGGCTTTATTTCATTAGAACGAAATGACATTGTCCAGGTTTTATTACATTAGAACGTGATTACATTGTCCAGATTTGATTTTATTAGAACGAAATGACACTATAGAAATCACATTCGATAAAAAAAAAAAAAAAAAAATATTGTACAAAAACCTCAGTTTGGGATAAAATATAAGAATGCAACAGAGGCCTGAAAAATATATTCTCATAGAATGTTTAATTAAAAGAGATAGAAATTATT
Organism: Euprymna scolopes; assembly: GCF_053919585.1. Taxonomy (NCBI): domain Eukaryota; kingdom Metazoa; phylum Mollusca; class Cephalopoda; order Sepiida; family Sepiolidae; genus Euprymna; species Euprymna scolopes. Next base: position 100,401,257 of record NC_136485.1, read on the forward strand.
CTCGTCAATGGTTAGAAACTGACTGGCTCCCTAATAAATAAATGTTTAAGATTGAAAATTTTTTTAGGTTTCTGAATTTTTTGAGATGATGATTCATTATTCATATTATTTGCCTTCTTCAGACTACTGTTCTCATATTGAGTGTCATTTTCACAATGTTTCAGCCGATGTAATGTTCAACCTGCAGGCGTAGCTTGTTGAACTCGGGAATCTTTCTTCCCAACTTGGAAATCTGCACGGAATTTAAAACAGTTGATTTTTTTTTTAATTCACAGAGTAGCATGTTCTCGCTTCGTTAATCATGAATTGAATTAAATTTTACCATTTTATGCACTATGATTTGTTTTTGTTTTCCAGTTTAAACCAACAAGTATGTGTTATAAGAAGCACAAAACAACAACAAAAACGTGTATATCACACAGAAACGAGTAACTCACACACGCACTCACACGCACAAGAAGTGGTTGCACAATTTTATTAATATAGTGCTGTTCCTGAAAGTCACAACAAAACTCTGAATGGAAAATGAATTGTACAAATAAGCGAATAAATCGAATTAGGGTTAGGTAGACGGTAAATGAATTGATGTTATGTGTGCTTGCAGCTCTTCAGATAAACAAATGCCTCCCTTGTCCACCAATGCACGCTTGAACATGATCGACACAATGTACAAAAACATTCATTATGATTTCTTTTCCAGAGGTTTTCTATAAATGAAGATCAATTCTTATATTAAAAAAAAAAAAAAAAAAAAATACTTGACATAATTCCCATTAGCAGAAATTCATGAAGATATTTCATAAAAATTACAAAATTCTTAACACAAAGAAATGAACTTATTTTTCTTTTAAATTTTTTTCATGAAAGAATTATTTGATTCTACTTCAGTCACTTTGGGTCAGACGCCAGAATTGTTCAACCATTCAAAAATTGAAAATAAGAACGCAAGTTAACTATAAGATAGCATACCTCTGCTTGACTATTTAAGGATGGACCAAAGTCTTATCTGGGCTTTACTTTTCCATATTGTATGAAGTATTTCCGAAGTTATGCCCTGAAAGAATTGGTAACTATAATTATCAGAATGAAATCAAAGAGCATCATATCCATATATCAAATATGGAAAAATCGGAAAATGAAATTCCATCAAATTTTTGATTGAAACTGAACTTTTCAAAGTCAAAATAAAAGACGAGCCACTTTATTGGCTACAATATTATACGGCATAATCATGTTGGTATACCAGTTCTCATTAGATCACTGAAGTTAAGTAACATTAAGTCTGGTTAGTACAAAATGGGTAACCATTTTGGAATTCTAGGTTCTATATGTAGGAGGACATCAACACCTTCCTGCAAAAAAACAATGTTATATCCCATGACTGGAATATACAAGTGACTAGGGACCACTTGTTAGTTTCAAATTACCATAAAATTTGTTTGTTTGGAGGAAGCCAGTTCGACCCGGCTTAAGGTGAATTTGGACCAAGTAGAGAGAACCGAGATTATCACTAGGGCTGTAACAACAGCATATTCTTTTCATTGTTTTGACTCTTGAGTATATATCCATTAATATGTTTTTAAATAGACGCATCTGGTTCTCAGTTTATTAAGTGTGTCTAACTGTGTCGGATATATACCTGAGCATCAAAAGAATAAAAAGAATATTCTGTTGTCACAGCCCTAGTTATCACCAATAGTGTGACCTTCACCTTTTCTGGGATCTTGCTCTTTAATTTATATATCCCAAAATTAAATCAGTTCTAATTTAGATAATGACTATATTTTGACAAAGTTTGATGATGCTCAGTTAAGTGATGTTGAAAGTGAGGTTGTACAGATATAGTAAAACTGAAACTTGATTGAAGACGAATACAGCTTGGAAGACATAATAATCAACCAAAAATTTATCTTGAGATTTGGTGTGTCTGTATAACTGAAACTATAACAATTTTTTCAAGCTTATATCATATTCTCAAATGTTTTTAATTCTGATATACGAGTCATTTATGGAAATTCTCGGCATTCTCAGATGTGCATTGATTTACATCTTTTCTTTCAAATCCTCAGTGTCAATATCAGCAACAAAGAGACGAAACTTTCAAGACATGAATACATAAGTTGAGTCATCAAAACAATGCAATTTGCAATCCCCTCTGATTGATTCAGGTGGAATAAACAATAGAAGGCATTACTTTTGAAATGCCTTTATATTATAATAGATTTTTATTGAACTTAAAAATGAAGGTATTGAATTTAATAGTCAGTGCACAGATATTTGACCACTTGAGCTAGAACTGAATAGAGTTGGAATATAAGCAGGCTTGAATGCCCTATTAGATTTAGATAAACAAGTCCATTCTCTCACTTGTGATTGGTCTCTAGTATATAAATATTGTTTCCATCAAGAAAGAATTTGAATATCAACTGGATGGATGTTTCGACATCCATCCAGTTGATATTCAAATTCTTGGCAATTTGTAATTCTGGGCAATTTGTAATTCTGGGCAATTTGTAATTTTGATTTTATAAATTAGAAAGTAAAAACAGCCTCCAACCCTGATTACCGCTTAAATGTTCACTCCAAATGTATGGTTCATCTTTTGGCATTTTCCAACTATATGTAGTAACTAAGATATTGTGATGCCAGCTAGGAAAAAGAAGTACAAAACAAAAGAGTCTGTATTTTGAGAAGAGAGAGGAAAGAAAAAGAGGAAAGAGTCTTGCAAATAGATGGCATTTGCAGAACTTCTCTCTGAAGATGCGCCTTTTTTAATGGTTCTTATATTTGTTATTCTGAATTCGTTTTAACTCGGTTGTAGAAATAGAAAGCTTTGTTTTCTGTGCTATGTATGTCAGGTATTAAAATTTGGATCCACTTTTGACGCATTTCATGCTAAATTTGGTGCTATTTTATAATCCATAAGTATTTCTCAGCATTATTTGTAGTAGTAGTAAAAGTTAATACCTCCATTACACATCCAGTATACAACGGTTCCTATATGCCAAATCAAATGTAATTCTTTCCAATAAGTGTAGTATTAACTGTGAGAAACCTCAACCCCAAGTCCAGTCTTTTCCCACCATGGTAGAATGTGGTAATGTCAGAGCTACATGGTTAACAAGGATCTGATGAAAATCCAGGAATCAACATCAAGAGCTGTTGTCCTCTGGTCGTCTCTACATGTGGCAAGTTAAGATTCGTCAGTTGCAGAACTACAAAACTCATGTAATTAGGAGCAATGTCGTTTCTTTGGATTCCTGTGTGCTACAATCTTGAATGCATAATGAATATTTACAGTCAACAAAATGTACTTTCTGCAGACCAAACAGGTCTGCTAAATAACAACAAGCAGTAGAAGCAATATAAAATTTTTATCTTTCTTCAGAATTTCAACAAGGCTTCATGCCAAATTTGGTATAATTCTGTAGTTTTGGAGCTTATAAATGACCAACAGAAAGATAACAAAAATGATCAGTAAAAGTAAACCAGTAAATTAACAGTAAACTTACCATGAAATACTGCTTGCCTAACAACTCTTTAGGTGGTCCAATAATCCATCATTCTGTTTTTGACATCTAAAAAAAAAAAAAATTGAGAATTTAGTTTCAAACATTTCATATTTTATTTCACTTTAAAATAAACAAAATAAAATTAACATCCGCATCTGATTACTTAATTTAATAGCTTTGTCTAAAAAAAGTTTTTTTAAATGATTCAAAATGAACACCTTGGCCTTTTGATTAGGATCAAAGTGTAGTATGTGTATGAGAGTAAGATAGGCAAACTTGACTTAAGGCAATATTCACCTAGAATGGATTGAGTCGACTCCTTCCATAGAACACACAGTGTCACGGGTGGATGTATATAGTTTGTCTTAACCAAGATAGTGATGGACAAACAGTCCCGGGATTAGCAGCAAACACTGTAGACCTGTGAATTGAAGGTAGATTCAACGTCTGCTGTGATGATGTGTAACTATGTCATCAGCTGGCTTCTTAAGTGTCTTCAATAACTTTGGAGTAGTTCTGGAACTATTTCTTAAAGAATAAACTCACTTGGGATAAACAGAAAATGACCAACAATCTTCCACACTCGTCACATATTCTGTGGCAAGTTAGCAAAAATGCATTTGTTAATGTATTTTATATTTTTTGTAGTTTTATGTTTTTTGTATTTTTATATTTTTTGAAAGTAAATAATTTAAAGTGCAGTATCTTTTCTGTTCTGTGAGTGAAGGAGTTCTAGACTAAGCCAAATTTTATTATTCTCACAATCCCGAGTGCTCATTTTGAGAGAGCTGAATTTTTCCCACATTAAAAACCAATCTTGTAAATAGGGAATCTTAACATGGGCACCTTCAGAATTTTTATGAACGATTTTGCCCATCAGTGAATGTGTCCAAATTTAGTGTCTAATACACGCAGATTGAATATTCGTATTACACTTTAAAATAGTTGAAACATACAAAAACTATCCTAATGGGTAGAATAATAACTTATATTGCCTTTGGTAACATTATTTGTTGCCGATTTGTTTTTTCCGATTTTTTTTGTTTTGTTAGATTTAGTAATAAATCGCCTAAAATTAGTACTGATAGTCACACAGCCCAAAACAATCAGAATGAACTAGATCAAAGCTCAAGCAGAAAAAAAACAGCAAAATAACTTTGTATAAAATGGGAAATATTTGATTGGTTTAAAATTAGTAATGGGACGATTTCAATATTTTCCCAGATTCTGATACAATTACTGATTCCATACAAAATTCCTGATTTGGTCAATGTCATCTTCAGCCTTCTTCAGGTGTATCTTGTTGAACTCGAGAATCTTTGTCAAACTCTGGGATCTGAATTTCTAACCGAATATTTGATTCAACCCACAATAATTTATATTATTTGGTTTATTCAGACTACTGATCTCATCTTATGTGTTAATTTTCACTTTTCTGTTGATGTAACCTCCGATCGTGGATTAAATAAAAGGTTCCGTTCAAAATTCTGTGTAGATTCTAGAGTTCAACAAGATGCACTTTAAGAAGGTTGGCGATTACATTGGCTAAAATGTTGTGCAAATAAGGGAACCATAGTCTGAATAATATAAATTATCAATATTCATCTAAAACATCAGAAATAAATCTTTTTTGAAGGCCAAATAAAGAGTTAATATAAATAATAATTACTCAATCCAATCTCTTCTTCCTCAAAGAAAAACCCCAAATAAATAATGAAATAAAAATGATTATCCGTTCTGAAAATCAAATAATCATAATTCTAGCAATGAATACAATTTTGTATTTATTTGGAATTGTTCATTGCAGTATTTTGACCTGTATTTCAAAAATGAAATTTACATGAACACTAACATTCCATCGTGTGAGCTTTAACTTTTGAGCCAAAGCAACAAGTACACGAGAACTATTTTTAGAAACTTCTTAGAATTAAATGCTATTAATAAACTTTCTTTTTCTAATTAATTTAGTCTAATTCAGAATACCACAAGACTTTTATTCATGGCAACATACAAAGTCTACAAAATCTTTATTAGCGAGAGAACAAAATTAAACGTTTGTTTTAAAATTAACATCATCTAAATCATAAATAAATGAACAAGCAACACTCCAAATTGCAAGACTTGTAATAATATTAGAAAAAATGGTGCAAATAGAAAAATGTCTGTTCAAATTTCACTAGGATGGAAAAAGCTGTATAATATATCGTTTTAAAAAATGATGGCGGTGGAAAGACCTAGAAGCTCAACATTTCACCTGTTTTATGCAGATTTTTTCAAGAGTAAAAATGGTCAATGATGAGACGTTCAGTTATTTAGGTTTTTACCTTCTCAATTTTTTAAACCATATATAAGGCTTCCTTTAGTCTTGACAGACTATGGATACTCACTGTAAGAGTGCCTGCACGTGGAATTTTTTTTTGGCAAGAGTTGCACAATCTCCAACCACATCTCTCCTGAGTCGATATTGTTAAATACCAGTGGCAAGTGGAGGTTCAAGACGACTGGAAGCAATGACAAGATAAGCGGAGAGCACATACAGCTCCTAAAATCCCCAAATGGTCACCCATCTGGTAGAGCAAGGCTCAATATTACTTCGGTGATCTGACAAGAACCGGTTTGTCAACGTGATTATGCCATATATATAAGTTATAAAAATATATATGGCAATTAAGCTACACAGAATCTTCCGCATTTCATAAGCCTGACGAATCCTAGCATGGATGAAATGCGTAATATTCTATGTAGCTTAATAGCCATATATATTTTTATAACTTACTACCTAGCTCTACCTATGTATTGAGCACTGTTGAAGTAAATATTTAAAGTTTACACATAAAATTATACTTTCGTATATTAATTTATGGGATTAAATGAAGTAACCATATATATATATATATATATATATATATATATATATATATATATGCACACACATATATATATACATATATATACGCACATATATATATATACACACATGCGTGTATATATATGTGTGTGTGCGTGTATACATGTATGTGTGTGTATACATGTATGTGTGTGTGTATGTGTATATATGTGTGTGTGTGTAATACATATATATATATATATATGTATATATACATATATCTATAATATAAAGCTGTGTGTGTGATCACGAATAGGCTCCTATATGGTTGACTATTATAGAAAACTGATCACATATGATAGATGTATCGAGACACAGGAATGGGTATGTTTGATCTGGCAGAACAGTGGTTCATTAAAATTGTGGGGCCTGCATTCGCGCCTGGTCCACAAAGTATGGTAATAAAAAATCTAAAAAAAAAAAAAACGTTTACAAGGGTTTATATATAGATGTACATAATAATACTTTTATAAGTATCTTTTTACTTAAATAGCAATGGTATAATAAATTTGTGGGGTATGCGTTCACGCCTGGCCTCCATAGAATGGAAATAGACACAAACTTTAATAAAGACTTTTTATATCTATCTGCATAAGTATACTTTGAAAATTATGTTTCAGTTTGAAGAAATATGGTATAATAAAATTATGGGGTATTCGTTCGCACCTGACCGCCATAGAATGGAAATATGTCACAAAGTTTAACAAGGTTTTTTTAATATAGATCCACAGAATATTGTGATAAGTGTTTCAGTGCGAACAGGTATGGTATAATAAATTATGGGGTCTATCTATTTTATTTTTACTTTCATCATATTTTGCTTTGGTTTTGATACCCCCAAATTCGAAGCTATCTCTTTACAACTCTTTTTTTTCATAACCTATCATACTTTCATAAATCAGAGTCCATTTTCTGTAGGCTGTTTTTGAACCCAGTCAACGACGGGTACTTTTACTAGTATATATATATATATATATATATATATATATATATATATATATATATATATATATATATATACACACACACATATATACATATACATATATATATACTACCATGGAGGTTCAACGATGTCCGAGACTTAATGAGGATCCTACGATACTTTTTATCATCAAAATTAGTGAAATCGGACATTTTTAATCAAATCGACCCCCCCCACACAGGGAGGAAACTTCACATACATCCTCACATTGACAACCCACATTATATTGTAGTCTACATTGAACTGTAGAGAATCTTCTGTTGATTTTATAAAATTATTATTTGAATATAATGGCTTGAAGTAAAGTTTAAAATGCACAAGTTCATCGTATAATCGTTCAATTGTGCTCTAAACAGAAATATTCATCTCGAACGTGCTCCTGTCTTATAAAAAAATCTACATTCAATTTTATAAACAGGGTCTTTCTGCTTGTGTGGTGATAAAAGTTCTCAAATGCACTTCTGATGTTAGGTTGTGTAAAAGTGTTTACTGGAGTCAAAATCGGACTTCCTTCCTTAATAGGATTTTCTGGATTATCAATCATCAGATACATTCTGATATAAAATCTAAGAATTATTAAATTAAGGATTATCAATCATCAGATACATTTCGATATAAAATCTAAAAATTATTAAATTAAGGATTACCAATCATCAGATACATTTTGATATAAAATCTAAGAATTATTAAATTAAGGATTACCAATCATCAGATACATTTTGATATAAAATCTAAGAATTATTAAATTAAGGATTATCAATCATCAGATACATTCTGATATAAAATCTAAGAATTATTAAATTAAGGATTACCAATCATCAGATACATTCTGATATAAAATCCAAGAATTATTAAATTAAGGATTATCAATCATCAGATACATTCTGATATAAAATCTAAGAATTATTAAATTAAGGATTACCAATCATCAGATACATTCTGATATAAAATCCAAGAATTATTAAATTAAGGATTATCAATCATCAGATACATTCTGATATAAAATTCAAGAATTATTAAATTAAGGATTATCAATCATCAGATACATTCTGATATAAAATCTAAGAATTATTAAATTAAGGATTATCAATCATCAGATACATTCTGATATAAAATCTAAGAATTATTAAATTAAGGATTATCAATCATCAGATACATTTTGATATAGAATCTAAGAATTATTAAATTAAGGATTATCAATCATCAGATAGATTCTGATATAAAATCCAAGAATTATTAAATTAAGGATTATCAATCATCAGATACATTCTGATATAAAATCTAAGAATTATTAAATTAAGGATTATCAATCATCAGATAAATTTTGATATAAAATCTAAGAATTATTAAATTAAGGATTATCAATCATCAGATACATTCTGATATAAAATCCAAGAATTATTAAATTAAGGATTATCAATCATCAGATACATTTTGATATAAAATCTAAGAATTATTAAATTAAGGATTATCAATCATCAGATATATTCTGATATAAAATCCAAGAATTATTAAATTAAGGATTATCAATCATCAGATACATTCTGATATAAAATCTAAGAATTATTAAATTAAGGATTATCAATCATCAGATACATTCTGATATAAAATCTAAGAATTATTAAATTAAGGATTATCAATCATCAGATACATTCTGATATAAAATCCAAGAATTATTAAATTAAGGATTATCAATCATCAGATACATTCTGATATAAAATCTAAGAATTATTAAATTAAGGTTTATCAATCATCAGATACATTCTGATATAAAATCTTAGAATTATAAAATTAAGGATTACCAATCATAAGATACATTCTGATATAAAATCTAAGAATTATTAAATTAAGGATTATCAATCATCAGATACATTCTGATATAAAATCTAAGAATTATTAAATTAAGGATTATCAATCATCAGATACATTCTGATATAAAATCTAAGAATTATTAAATTAAGGATTATCAATCATCAGATACATTCTGATATAAAATCTAAGAATTATTAAATTAAGGATTATCAATCATCAGATACATTCTGATATAAAATCTTAGAATTATAAAATTAAGGATTACCAATCATCAGATACATTCTGATATAAAATCCAAGAATTATTAAATTAAGGATTATCAATCATCAGATACATTCTGATATAAAATCCAAGAATTATTAAATTAAGGATTATCAATCATCAGATACATTCTGATATAAAATCCAAGAATTATTAAATTAAGGATTATCAATCATCAGATACATTCTGATATAAAATCTAAGAATTATTAAATTAAGGATTATCAATCATCAGATACATTCTGATATAAAATCTAAGGACACTTCAGACACATCAAGTACCTTCGAGCGAAATTTTAAAGAAATCAGCCCAACCTTTTCAGAGTCTATAGGAGACAAACTTATACATGAAGTTCCTTTAATATAATAGCATATATATCTATATATAAAGTAATAGAGTTCGTGTGTGTGTGCGTGTGTGTTCGTGTGTACAACTCTCCTACAGCCCAAACCACTGGACTGATCATGATCAAACTTGGCATGATAATTATCCCACACCTAGAGAAGGTGCACCCCATTATTCAAGGTCAAGGTCAAACGTTAATGCTGTGGCTTTACTAGAACATACACACACATATATACATATGCACACACACACATATACATACACACACATATATATACACACACACACACACACACACACACACACACACACACACACACACACACACACACAGGGTCATCAATATTTAGCGTCATAGTCTATTTCAAACTATAATTTTAATCATTGTTCTTGGTATTCCTCTATTTTTGACACTTTTTCATGAATCTTTATACTTTCAGATACCAGAGTATAACGATGAGTTGTATTTTAGACAAGCGAACTGCAATTCTTGAGTTGTTTAAAGCAGGAAACGCCAGGAAGTATATCTGTAAGAGCCTGAAAGTGAATAGAATGCTGGCATGGAGGACTTTAAAACGTTTTGAGGAGACTGGAGACATTCAGAATAGGCCAGGGCAAGGTCGCCCTCGAACAGCTAGAACCCCTAAACTTGTTAAATCCATCAGAGAAAAGATCAGGAATAATCCTAAGAGATCCATCCAGAATCTGGCTAAAGAGTCGAGAGTGTCGTATGAGACCATGTCAACTGTATTTCGAAAGGACCTGAAGATGTCTCCATTCAAGCATGTCAAGAAACAACACATTTCTGTTCAAGTTGTTGATAAACGACTCCAAAGATCCCAGATTCTTCTTTCCCGCATTCAGGATGGCATGCTACCAACTCTCGTTTTCAGTGATGAGAAGAAATTTGATGTTTAACACTCAAAACGATTGAGTTTGGTCGAGGGATGGGGGACGAAGGATTCCGAGTGGTGACAAGGAGACAATGTGCCGCCTCATGATGGTCTGGGCAGCCGTGACCGGTAAAAGTCCCCTCTTTTTTGTGTACCTGGGAGTGAAATTGAACCAGCAAAACTATCAAGATGACATCCTCCTTAGCGCATTGTTGCCCTTGTCACAGAAGCACTTCAAAAAACGTCCCTGGTCTTTTCAGCACGACTCCGCACCATCACATGAGGCCAAAAAGACTCAGGAGTGGCTTTCCGAGAATGTCCCGCACTTCATTCCCAAAGAGGAATGGCCCCCATCTTCCCCCGATCTGAATCCCCTTGATTTTGGGATCCGGTCATATCTTGAGAGCAAGGTCTCGGCCACTCACCATCAAAGTTTGGAAGCTCTGAAGGTCAAACTGCAGAAGGAGTGGGCCAAAGTCCCCGAGAAAGTAATTTGTGACACATGTAAGGCTTTTCCTAAACGTCTTCAAGTAGTTATTGACGCAGATGGTGGACATATCAAATAATATTTTGTGTATTAGCTTTTTCTATAATAATACATTTGCAAAAATTCTAAATTTTGTTTAATTTCCTAAATATAACCACTAAGTTGTAAAGATAAATACTGATAACCCCATATATATATATATATATATATATATATATATATATATACACACACAGACACACATATATATATGCAAACACACTCTAGGTGTTTCCAGGATGCAATGACATAATTTTAGGTGTTAAGTTTTGTCTGTCTATTTTCTTTTAACTCTAATAGAGATTTCTATCTTGGGCCCCCAAATCAACCAAGATTAGAACATTCCTGTAATGATCCGGTCCCTGTTGACTTTGAGGTGGGAGTTTATTTCTGTGCTTTGTCTTCTCCTTTGAAAAGGGTTTAGTTTATTACTGATCGTCTATGGTGCCCTCCCCAGGGAATGCTAACAGGGCTACCCAGGCACTTTTTGCAGATCAAAATGCCCCTCCTTGGAGGTGCTGACTTCTCAATCCCATTTTCCGACTCTGGTATCTAAGTTCTTGTAGTGTGAAAGAACTAAACAACCTACTACCCTGATTAAATGTGTTGAAGGCTGATAGTTGGGGTTTTAGGACTGGTGAGCGATGTTACTTTGATGCTCGTAAAAAAAAAAAATATATATAAAAATAATACTCTTCTTTTTAAATATTTTTGCTCATGAATCTATATTTATAGTTATCTTGGTCAGACTTCTATATTTATAGTTATCTTTGTCAGACTTTTCAAAATCAGATCCACGTAGCATATAAGCTGAAAAACCAAACATGTTACATATTAGGGACCCTGCATCAATGGCGATTAAGTTAGCTAGTGTGAATTTTGACAGAGCTCACCTTGAGTGCATGATAACCCAGATCTGTAGACCAGAGTTGTTCTTAGAGTTGAATGAAAGATTGTTGACAGAGTTGAGGCAGGATGCAAATGCCATAGACAAAACAGAGACAATGAAAAATGACGTTATGTTTCTGAATGAAGAGAAAACTGGGATTTTTAGACCAGTCTTTTTGTGGAAGGCATGTTAACGAACTATCATCAATAATGTAGAAAATTGATAATCTTGGCGAAAGTTACTGATGCCTGTCTGAATGCGTCACTTATTTTGTTAAGTTAGTAAGCTTAAAAAGTAAATAACTGGCTAAGATAACATTAGTCTTTCTTCTGTATAAATTCTCTCCATATAAACCCATATGTGAAAACTCTCAGCGAACATCCATGTGTTCTTTATCTTTATGAAAAGAGTTTTCTTTATCTCAGTTAAACAGGTGAGACGATTGAAGATCACTCATGAAAAGAAGTGGAAACCACGTAAAGGACGAGCACGTATAAACATTCAAATATAAAAATTTGGTTATTAAAAATGTGACATGTTGAGCCAATAGTCATTTATTATTGGTGGAGCATGTTATTAACAATATAGCATATTTTGCTGAAACTGATTTTAAAAATAACTTAGTGTAGATTGTCTGGGTTGGACTATGAAACATTTTTGACTAATCACAGAAAAATTAAATTCAGGAATTTTCGCTTGAAGAAATCAAAACTAAAGTTTTATTTCTTTTTCTGTGTAAGTTTTAAAAAATGTGCAAACAAAAATTAATAACTAAAATCACTTCACTTCATCTCAGGAAGCGCTAGGTTGGAACAGCTAGTTATTTATGTATTTGTTATGGAGAAAAAAATATCAGAAAAAAATATTAAATTGATTTAAAAAAAAAAAAAAAATGGAAAGAGGAGCTTTTGAAAAAGAAAACCGGGTCTGGATCTTGCTTGAATCATAAGTAGGTTTTTAATATATAAAACCAACTTTTTTTTTTTACTTTGTTTTAAACAATTTTCAAATGTTTTCCATGTCAAATTATAAAAAGAAACAACAACTGATTGATGTATAACTTTATTAAAAAAGAAAATATTCAAGAAAAATAAGTTTTTTTTAAGGATAGCCACCAAGATAAATGTTAACCTCTTTAAGCAAGACTCATAACAACATGGCCGTTTTTTTAACAGAAGTATTTCATAATGACATCTACAACTGCCAGCATTTTTATCATGTGTCAAATTACAGATAATTTATTGTTATTCGGCTAACGTTTCCTAAAACGCCATGTTTAGTCGACAGCTAAAGAAAAAGTTTATATTTTATTCATTTTTAATGCAGATCACGTTTTCAATGCAACGGTGAAAAAGGATTTTTATGATTATTAAATCAGAATGCTTTCAATAGAAACTAAATTTCATACAGTTGAACAGAAAGCAGTTTTAGTTTTAAATAAGTGTTTTATCAAATAGCTTCATGAAAGTGTACCTTATAAACCTTGGGTTAGGTTTTAGTTTTCATGTTATCTGCTGGATAGAAATAAACCGTACGCTTTCTCTTTAAATCTTAATGTCACATGAAGTTACAAGTAAATCATTGTCTAAAGACCAATTTTTATTGGAATACTTAAGTTTAGCCATGTTGAGCTTTGTTAATAATCAATGACTATTTAGTAGTTTTGTAGTAGTGGAAGTATTCTGAAACAAAATAATACCTATCTCTTCCAATTTACAGACAAAAATGAGTGCTTGTTAAGATGTCGTTTTAAGCAAAAATAAATTGCCATGTCGAAAATAGTAATATATCCCAAAATTATGCAAATTCATTGAGTAGAACAGCTGCTATTGTGATTTTAGTAAAAAAAAAAAAAAAAACAATAAATATTGCATGCCATGAACAAGTAACCTAAAATATTTGTTCAGAGTTATATCCCCTATGTGTGAATTCTTTACCGTCTACTTTATAACATTTAAGAAAAATGCAATTTTATTCAATTTTCCATAAAAACTACTTTTAACTGTAAATAATTGTGTCTATTCAATGAATTTTTACAATTTTGGAATATATTACTATTTTCAACATGACAATTAAGTACGTAATATTGTTTTTGCTTAAAACGACCTATTTAAAATAATCGATCTATCGACTATTTTAACAAGTACAAAAAAATGTAAGAAATGGTGGCACTGATAAAGGAATTATTTGTTATTACAAACAAATCGCACATAACTAACATATATGAACATGTCAAACGTTTTTTTCTCCAAATTGTCGATATAAGAGCATAAGTTGGTAAAGAAAAACCACTAAAAGATTTATTCGGTTTAATTTAAATTCAAATGAAGACCATTACGATTTCACTGAACTGACAAGACACCCTAGTATCAAAATAAAAAATCATAAAACGTGCTTGGAAATATAATTGTGATTAGAGACTGTTGGAAAAACTGTTAGGATTCATCTGAAACGATCAAGTGTTTTGTTTTAAAAACGATTGATAAATGTGTAGCGAAGAACACATATGACATATAACAATGGCGATTTTCTCGTCATCACGCCATCTATAACTATATAAATTTAATCCCTTGTTTGTATTTTTCTTGGGCCATATGCTTATTTATAAAAAAAAGTATACTTTGTAGGTACAAAAGAAAAGGATGTAAAATCGTTTGTGCTTATATGACTCTGAGAAGACTTCTGATTGGATTAATAAATGTAGATGTATATTTTGGAGCCAATCAGAAGTCATCTATGCGAAATTATTAAGTCGTTATTTGTCATCCACTTCAGAGACTCTTAAGCATATAAAAAAGGTAAAAATTAATTGATCTTAGTCATGGCTATTCTGTCCTGTGAATATTGTGGTTGTAGCTAAAAGAGGTTTGAAGTACAAAATACAAGGGCCTATAATCGTTTGTACCATATGGCTCAAAGCAGATATCTAGCTGGATTAATAAATACAGATGTATATTTTTGAGTCAGTTGAACGTCTATGTGAAATTATCAAGTTATTTGGGGCCCACTTCAAAGCATATAAAAAAAGGTCAAAATTTTGCTAATTTTCAATTGAGTAGAGAAGTTGTTCTGTCCTGTAAATATTTCACAGCACTAAAGCTTTCCTCACCATCAGAGTGTTAGGAAGTGATTCATATAATTGATCTTCAGTTGATTGGAGAGGATTTCAGTCACAGTTGTTCTAGTAACTTATCCTGATGTCTTTTGTATTCAGCAGTTTTTGTTGCCTTTAGCTGATTTCTGAATCCTATTTGTTTTGCAAAGACATTTATTTTCAGAATAAGTTTTTTTTTTCATTACAACCTTAATTAGCCATCTATTTTGATATTACTTATAGTTATAAAAAAGCTCTTCATAAATAAACACATGGAGTGATTTAAAAATGGTCAACGTTTATATAAAAACAGTGGAGATATGATGTACAAGCACTGATCCCATGGCTCAGGGAGTAAATTGTTGTAGGTTCGATCTCTGGCTTGGAATAGACACTAGTCTAATCAGTGAAACTTAAGTGGTTGTAGCTAGACATGTTTTGAAGTACAAGTAAACGTGTTTATAACCATTTGTAAACATATGGCTTAAAGCAAACTTCTGGTTGGATTAATAAATGTACAGGTATATTTTTGAGCCAACCAGAAGTTATCAATGTGAAACTATCAAATTATTGTTTGAGATCCACTTCTGAAACTCCAACGTATAAAAAAGAAAAAATTTAATTGATTTTTAATTGAGTAGGAAAGATCTTAGTCATGACTGTTCTGTTCTGTGAATATTTCTAAGCATTTAATTGTTAATTAAAATTTCCTTGGCAGCTTAACTAATTGTCTCTTTCCTTTATCTTCTTTGTCACACCTTTTCTAAATGAGTTTATTCACCCTTAGTGGCACTACTCAAAACTCATCCTGACGTCTTGCATTCACCAAAGGCTTTTACTGCCTTTCAGATGCTCCCTGAATCTTTTTTACTTTTGCAAACACACTTATCCTCAGGACAAGCAGTATTTGTTTTCAACCTTTGTTTTGATATATATTTGATACACTATTTTCTGCATGCATAAGCTTTCTCCCAGTATTAAGAGCAAGGTTGCTGAATCAAAGTTTAATTTTTCAATGAAAATCACTCCAGGCAAAACATAAAGCCACTTAATGTAAGGATCTAACAAGAACAAAAGATTATTACCACAAAGATAGAGGTTTGCTTTATTATTTAGCTATCTCACTTGCATAACAAGCTACAAGAGGATTCAATATAATTTCAGCTTAAATTACCTTTTAGATCTTTTTTTATTATTTCATTCCCTATTTATTTTGGTTAATGTTAGGGTTATATGACTAATGCAAATTTTGGGATATAAAATACTGTGGCTTTCTTACATACTGTTTATGCTGAACACTAAAAAAACAAAAGACTCTAGGACGCCATACTCATAGCTGTTCCTGATAATCTATCATGTAAAGAGCAATTGTTTATGTTTGTGTACAGTTGTATGTCTAATGTTGTCAAAAAGGACAAAACAAAGATTCACAAAGTTTATATATTCTTGATTGATATTGCCCCGAATAATATCTAAAATTTAGAAAAAAATGATTTTTTTGAAGTCAACTGGGCAGAATTTCAGTATAATGTCTGTTTCATTTACTTATATGTTAGCTTAAAAAAAAATAATTCAAAGGTAACCTATCTCTGGCCAGGATTTATTTATCCCCGAGGCCCGTTTTTATAACTTTATCATGTTTTCCTTAACTTTACCTTGCAAAATATAGTTGATAGCTCAACTGTTATGCACCTACAAGCAAAGAACTCTCATCAATTCTTTCAACATGGCCCTATTATTCAAGTCTCTTGTTCTGCACACAGTTCCCTATAATTTAACCATTCTGTAATGCCATTCAAATTAAGCCTAGCTTTGAAAAATACTACATATCCATAGTTTCATTCTAATATCATTTCTTTCCATGCAATGCATGCCTTAATCCTTACTGATCAAGGTTCACTTCCATACATCATTAAACTGCATACACATGCTTGATAGACTCTTTCCTTATTTGACAGGTAACGCTCTGCTGGTTAGTAATGGCAGAAGTTTCCTGAACTTACTCCATCCACTCCCAACTGTTGCAATCACACTAGCGGCTGCTTAACCCTATGCTTCAATGGTAAATAAACAACAAACAACAAACTATACATTTTTTGACCGACATTTCTGTTCCCATTATATATTTTTCTCAACTTGCTTTTTAGCTAATATTCTTTTGTACACTTAACAAGCATTACAGCCTAATACGAGATTCCTCATTAGTCAACAAATGGCAAATCGACCAGGTGATGGTTTAGATCCTCCTGATCTACAGTAACTCTGACACCAAGCTGATAATGTTTGCTGATCAATGTAAGATTTATCAAAGATAATGGAATTGTTCTTGAATCTTTTAGTGTTCAACCAAGGCGACTATGAAGCTATAAACTCCTTAAAACTTCAAAACAACCATATTTTGATGAAATTTATATCATATGCACAAAATTCCACAGGGAAGACAATGGAAAGGGTCCTGAATATCTATGACTTACCTCTAACAGAATTATGACAACAGAACTCACATTCAACTTCAAATATGCATATGCAACTATTTCAGAGAGTTTTCCCACATTGCAGCTTTTTCCAACTATATTACGGGTGAAACAGGAGGAGGGGGGTTGTAGTAAAACCAAAGTAATACGGTGTTATAAGCATAGTGAAAAATGACAATCGTTGTTAAGGTGTTAGGAGTATGAGAAAGAGGAGTTAACTTTCTCTTATGTCTTATGTGAGTTATTGCATGGAGATGTAAGAGAACGGGAGGACACAGATGTTGGCAAGTGTCAATGAGATAATGATTTTGAATCCGGGTAAATGGAGATGAAGATATACTACTTCTGTCCGTGATAGTTGTGACACACAAACTTAAGTTATATCAGGCTAAAACTGATTGATGTAATTTGTATTGTTCTAGTTGTGGCCTCCTTGTAAATAAAATGACTACATGAAGTCAATTGTGAGTATCCTCATTTCTTCCACCGATTTCTGCCATTCATGTGCTACACACACACACGCACACAATAATTTTGTGCCATTAATAGTTATGATATGTCAACATTCCCGTACATAAGAGTAGTGATTCAATTAGGATTTTCATTCTCATTCAATCAGATCTATTTTTTTTTTGTCTTTTTCACTCCAAACACGGTAACAAACAAGGCACAGTGCCACTTTGATGTAGAGGGCTACTATTTGGGACATAATTTGCAGAGATACTATGTAGGGAGTTGAGTAGCAAGATGTCTGTTTACATTACACTTGAACTTTTGCATATCAGTACAGTCAAGAAAGCAGGGATCCAAGAGGGAGTTCCAATGTCTAGCAGTCTGAGGGAAAAAGCAGAGTAAAAGGCTTTTTAATGGAAATTACTCTAGACAAGACCTGAAGCCACTTAATGTAAGCAGCTAACAGGAACGAAAGACAAGAGATACCTATTTGCAATATGGCCATTACACTTTAACTGTGTTGTTACATTTTAACCACTCAGACTTGCACATTGTCTGGTACCGTCGCAAAGGAACAAACAAAAAATATCCGACTCAGCATGTTTTCAAGTGCAATAAAATGTATTTATTCAGAGTTCTTCCAAAATAACGCATTTCATTATCTTCCAAGAGTTCTTTTGCACACGTTTTATAATGCTCCGCCATATACCATGAGCTTTTTTTCTTAGTTTTTCTCCCCACCACCTCATGCCGACACTATCCAGCGCTTTCTTGCCCTCGACTTCATATGTCTATTTTCCCCGGCACGCAACTTGTTTCTCTTTTTCTCGACCATGTGCTGGCCCTTTTTCCCTTTTTTTTCTCATTCCTGTGACATCAGCATGTGCACACTTGCTTAATTTGCATATGTGCTAAGATGGCTGCTGCTACTAATATTTTCACTAGTCAGCTATCCTACAGCTGCTGCTGATTTCGTTTGTCGACGCTCTGTTACAATAGGAGTGTACCACTTCGTTACATATTGACCATAATCTTGAAAAGAATTTTAATGAAATTAAAACCATGTGTATCACACATTTTTGCAAAGTGTTTTCCAACATTTCAGCTTCTTCTGTCTATATTAAAAGACAAAACAAGAGAAAGACATAGTAAAAACAAAGTAATGAGCATAGTGAAAAGATAATGATCTTCATATGATCCCGGACAATATCAGGTCTCCCTGCTATTATTATTATATAAAAATAAATAGAAAATCTTTTCATGTGAAAAGGCTTTATTCATTTCACATGACGTTTCGGAATACTATATACTTTCTTCTGATATATAAAAAACCGAGAGAGAAAACAAAGATGTTTTCACACAGGATATAGCATTACATATGAATAAGTAAAATCCTCTTGAGCTCATATCGAAGTTCAAAATCAATTTCAGACTTTTTTTAGGGAAAGTCTGAGGACGGCAAATGATGAAGGCTCACATCAAAACCGAATGAGAAATTACCATAAAATTACCTTGGAAAACAGCTGTATAGTCTATCATTTGAGTTAAGAGATGAAAGCAAAAAATAGACAAGTCACCACAGAAAAGAAAAACCAGTGCTAGAGATGATCACTGGTCATGTTAACAGGTTTCTTGACATATAATATGCACGGCAAAGTGTTTTCATAAAAAAAAAAGATGTACAAATGTTGCATATGAATTTTACATTATTTGAGCTTGAATTCTGGTTTTTATTTGAAGAGAGATTTTTATATCAGAGATAGGATTACGAATGACAGAGTGAATTTAATTTTCAGTGAAAAGAAAAAAAAAATGGAAGGAAGAGGAAAAGGACACTAAAAGATGGGATGTGGGATATGTTCGAAGTGACTTTCCTTATTGATTTGTTATGCGTAATTCAATGTGAAAGGATCTGTTTTTGTATTGGCTTTTGTATATCTGAAAAATGAATATAAATACTGAAAGGTAATATCAAATGAATAAAGCTTTTTACACATATAAAGAACTTAAAGCCACACACACACACACACTTATATGAGGGTCGTTCCAAATGTAAAGAGTCCTATTTTCTTTTAATTCAAAAAGTTGAAGAGTTATGAAAACGAGAGTGGTACTGTTAAAAGTGATATTTTTTGCTCCAAAATTTATTTTTCTACATAGTTACCACCATTCTCAATGCACTTTTGCCAGGAATTCATTGACACATCACTGCTTCGGACACACGTCCATGACAAGTCTGTGTGTGTGTCTGGTCACGAATACACTCCTACATGGTTGACTATTATGGAAAACTGATCACATATAATGATAGAAGATGCATCGCGACAGAGGAATGGGTATGTTTGATCTGGCATAATGATGATTCATTAAAATTGTGGGGTCTGCGTACACGCCTGGTCCACAAAGTGTGGAAATAAAAAAATTAAAAAATAACGTTTACAAGTGTTTTTGATATAGATGTACATAATAATACTTTTTTAAGTATGTTTTAACTTAAATAGGGATGGTATAATAAAATTATGGGGTCTGCATTCACGCCTGACCTCCATAGAATGGAAATAGGCACAAACTTTAATAAAGACTTTTCATATCTATCTGTGTAAGTATACTTTGATAATTATGTTTCAGTTTAAAGAAATATGGTATAATAAAATTATGGGGTGTTCGTTCGCGCCTGACCTCCATAGAATGGAAATATGTCACAAAGTTTAACAAGGTTTTTTAATATAGATCCACAGAATATTGTGATAAGTGTTTCAGTGTGAATAGGTATGGTATAATAAATTATGGGGTTTATCTATTTTATTTTTACTTTCATCATATTTTGCTTTGGTTTTGATGCCCCCAAATTCGAAGCTATCTCTTTAGAACCCTTCCTTTTCATAACCTATCATACTTTCATAAATCAGAGTCCATTTTCTGTAGGCTGTTTTTGAACCCAGTCAACGACGGGTACTTTTGCTAAGTCTACACAGACTCATCAATATTTTAATATTCCAATGTTGTCGTCAGAACTCCAAATGAATTTTGCAGTCAAAAAAATAATTTTATAAGTAAAATCTACACAGAATGCAGGGAAAATCAGAAGTGAAGAAAGGACTACCCATTATTACTGCTCCGATTTTTTTGGTAGGCACTCAATCCCCTGCCACCCTCTAGGCTGTTCTTTCTTTCCTTTTAATTTTCGATTAAATTCTGGGAAGATTTTAAATTTAAAATTATTTTTCTGAGTCCTGACAACGACGTTGAAATGTTGATCGATCCAAGCAGATTCCTTACAATATTTAAATAATTTTATTTATTTATATACGCTCTACACATGTATTAAGCACTTTTGAAAGAAACATTGGGTTTTAGTTCATGATAACAATATATTTTAACATAATTTCTATATATATGAAAATATATGGCAACTAAGCTACACAGAATCTTCCACCATTTTTACTGTAGGCTAAACTCCAAGGAATTCATGTGACAGAGATTTTATATATATATATATATATATATATATATATATATATATATAATATATATACACACACACACACACACACACGGTGTTTAATTCATTCTATACTGACGATCAAAATCAAAAATACAAACATTCAATAACAAAAAATGCTGAATAAAAACGGCACAAGCGATCCATTACTGGGAGCGCAAAGAAAGCAGAAATTCGCCAGTAATAGTGGAAAATAGTACATGTAAAAAATTACATGACCTGAGGAAATTATGTTTGAATGAGAAATGTAAAATTTTAAACTTTAAAAACGCCCCTCCCCCCCAAACTTGGCTCTCAATTTCATAAGCCAGTGAGTAAAGCTGTCAACTATCAACTAGATAGTTGTAGGTTCAATCCCTGACTCAGGATGGGTGGTACTCAAGGTGCACTGAAAAGTTGTGATACAGTGAAACAGTGCGGCTAGTCAGGGATTGAACCTACAACAAGATAGTTAGCAGCTCTATCCACAAATCGGTGCCTGTAAAAGATCTTATAAAATGTCTATTTATATAAACATTTTGACCACTACTTTTAAAGTGCTTCATTTGTTTGTTTACAAACAAATAACTTTGCATTATACTAATTAAGTAGCAGGTGAAACCGTTTACAACAGTTTTCAACAAAGAAAGGGGAGCTTTTTTTTTTATATAGCAGTTATCCACAAACTGTTTCACTGTATCACAGCTGTTTGGTGTGATTAGACTAGCACCCATTCCGAGTCAGGGATTGAACCTACAACCACATAGTTGATAGCTCTACTTAGTGTCATTCGCACAATGTTTTGGCCAATGTAACCTCTAACATTCTTTAGATATATCTTGTCTAACTTCGAAATCTTCCTGTTGAACTTTGGAATCTGCACAGAATTTTCAATGGAACCCTTCATTTCATCCATGAGCGTAGCATACTCTCATTTCATTAGCCATCACTGGGGAGAAATAAGTAATCTGCAATTTAAATTTATGTATTCTCCATATCGCCTCCACTGAGAATTGAACCTTAAACCTGTAGAAGAGTGTCACTTACAACTGAATTTTGCCTTGCACTTTATCCGTTATGCCAAAGTCCTTGCCAAAACGAGAGTATTTTACCCCTGCAGATTAAATAAAGGTCCCGTTGAAAATTCCATGCCGATTCCCCAAGTTTGACAAAATACAACTGAAGTCAGAGGTTACATCGACCGAAACGTTGTGAAAAGAAACGTTATGAGAACAGTAGTCCGAATAATACAAATAATCAATTCTCATCTAAAAAATCCAGAAACAACTTTTTTTTTTTTTAGAACGCTGACTAATATTTGCCATAAATAACAAAACTGATTTTAAGTATGTGCCTTGTATTCAACTGTTGAATAGCCCTACTTTATATATAAAGTGTGTGTGTGTGTGTGTGTGTGTGTGTGTGTGTGTGTGTGTGTGTGTGTGGAAATTGAAGACTTCAATTACTTCTCTTGTCTGCTATTTTTATCGCCATCAAATCATTGCCCACATAAAAAGTAAACATTTCTAGTCCTTAAGATTATAAAACCATGACACCTTGACGCTCATCTCATTAAAGTCTAACATATCAAGAATGCTAGAACTAGAAATCAAACTTGAAACAAATTTACTTAAATTCCATCATCAGATTGAAAAGTTAATTTTGCATCAGCGGAGGGGGGAGGGGAGAGGTAGAACTTCAAAATGCATGTTTATTTAAATTCAAATGTCTTTAATCTTATCTGATATTTTTTTTTTGTAAAAACACAGATAGGGCTTAATTTTGTTTTTCTTGGACATCATCAACTCATCTTATAATCCGACGAATATTGGGGAGGAGGCATGTCAAGTTCTTTAGCAACACCTCATCTAACTGGAATAGCTTATATACACGACTTATATCCATTTATCTTTCATATATAATACATATATTAGCCGGTAGTAAACTACTACTACCACTACTACTACTAATAACGAGGCTTATTGCTATCCAAATTTCAGTGGAAACCTGTATGGTATGCAGGTGTTGCGATAACAAATTCTTCTGCAATGGTTATCGACAGAGATGGGGATTCCTGGAAATCTAGGGAGACTTGTTGTTACTCAGACTCCAGAGAACGCCACAAGTTGTTCTTAAAGAGAAATCTTTGATGATGGCCTGTGTGACTACTCCTACTGAGTAAATAATGATAATAAAAAGACCAACAATAATAATTAGGCAATAAATAATAATAAAACTAAAAAATAATAATAATAAATAATAAAAGACCAAATTATCAATTATAATAATGATAATAATATACTAACAACATAAAAGTAATAAGAAATACTAGTAGTAACAAAAATAAAATATAAAAATAAGAATAATTTAAAAGTATAAAATATTTAAATAATTTACATGAAAAATAACCCTACATTCGATATTTTTCAAACATAAATCAT
The DNA here is from genome assembly GCF_053919585.1 of Euprymna scolopes. Taxonomy (NCBI): domain Eukaryota; kingdom Metazoa; phylum Mollusca; class Cephalopoda; order Sepiida; family Sepiolidae; genus Euprymna; species Euprymna scolopes. The sequence goes on from NC_136485.1 coordinate 100,425,310, forward strand.
TAAAGTTCATACATATTTAAGTTTATGTCATATAAAGATACATTAGTTTATACTTCACTTATTATTTAAAATTTAGAATATACATGGCAAGTATTAAACATTTAAGTTAAAAGTAGCTCAAGATTAGGGTTGAGATTACAAACTATGGTTAAAGCATTCTGTTATTATTGATAATAAAACTTAAAATAAAACGAAGGGAAGAAAATATTTGAAAAATTACTTAGCAATTTCATCCAATAATCAAGAAGTTAAAATTAGAATTTAAGATTAAAATGTTTCTTAATTAGTGTTGCATTATACCAAATGTAACAAAGATTCTGATCCACAAAAATCTGACACACAAATACCACACACATAAGTTGAACAATTTTTTTTTAGGTGAATAATGTTTGTAAGCTATATAATATAGGTTATATAATATGAATCATAATAATAATATGTATAATATATATAGTTCTAGCATTAAAAAAGGAGGAAACAAATAAATATCTAGTGTATGTATACAACAAAGAACAGCAATTGTATTACTTCGAAACGGATTTGATAAAGATGGTCAGGGATATTATCTTCCAAAGATGACTGCCGGAACAAACACACGATGTTGAGTCTTCTATGAACTTTATTCTTCTTGCAGCATTAGATTGTCATGCATTTTTTCTACCTAAGCAAAGAATTTCTAATTTTTCTAAAGAGTATAAGCATGAAAAGGACGGTATTGACATAATGATACCGTTTCTACGATGAAATGAATCTGTAAAATAATATACCGAATTGTAATATGCTAGAGGAGCTGTTTTGTATGAAAAATGAATACGTGGATCTTGGAATGCAACTATACTATTATTCTTATATCTAAGAGACTGAAGCCCTTCATACAAATAGAGATACCTCTGAATTTTAACAATAAGTATTAGACATCAGTTAATAAATGTTCCCTAAGTTTCAGTTTCTTTATAAGGATTTTTAACATGCGCAAAAACTCTCATTTGAAAATTTAAATATTTCAGATTTGCAATGAATTTGATGCATAATCATTTAAGCAATATTCTTTGAATTTAAATTTCTTAAGACTTCTTAAGCTTAGGCCTTATATTTTAGACACTTTCAAAATGATGTCATTGATTTTTAACTAAAATTAGAATGAAAATTGTAGACAAAGTTTCATATTAATTTTTGGAAGGAGCAAAACTGTTTCATTTTGGCAATTAATTTTACCAGTCCTTAGACAGGTATTCTTCTAATACATAATATTCATATAAATAGCTTTATTACTGAGCACTATTATTGATATTTATTTGGATTTTATTCTACAAATACATTCTTACCATGGACTAATACATACATATATATATATATATGTACTAGCAAAAGTACCCGCCGTTGACTGGGTTCAAAAACAGCCTACAGAAAATGGACTCTGATTTATGAAAGTATGATAGGTTATGAAAAGGAAGGGTTCTAAAGAGATAGCTTCGAATTTGGGGGCATCAAAACCAAAGCAAAATATGATGAAAGTACAAATAAAATAGATAAACCCCATAATTTATTATACAATACCTGTTCACATTGAAACACTTATCACAATATTCTGTGGATCTATATTAAAAAACCTTGTTAAACTTTGTGACATATTTCCATTTTATGGAGGTCAGGCGCGAACGAACACCCCATAATTTTATTATACCATATTTCTTTAAACTGAAACATAATTATCAAAGTATACTTACGCAGATAGATATGAAAAGTCTTTATTAAAGTTTGTGCCTATTTCCATTCTATGGAGGTCAGGCGTGAATGCAGACCCCACAATTTTATTATACCATCCCTATTTAAGTTAAAACATACTTAAAAAAGTATTATTATGTACATCTATATCAAAAACACTTGTAAACGTTATTTTTTTATTTTTTATTTCCATACTTTGTGGACCAGGCGCATACACAGACCCCACAATTTTAATGAATCAACATTATGCCAGATCAAACATACCCATTCCTGTCTCGATACATCTATCATTATATGTGATCAATTTTCTATAATAGTCAACCATATAGGAGTCTATTCGTGACCAGACACACACACACAGACGTTCAGCTTTATATTATAGATATATATTTGGAAAATGAAAAAGGAAAAATTAAATTCATCAGTGTTTCTGAATATTCGTATTATTTGGATTCATCGGACTACTGTTCTTAACTTAAGTGTGATTTTAACAACATTTCAGTCGATGTAACCTCTGACCTTCTTTAGGTGTATCTTATCGAACTCAGAAATGTTTCTGTTGAACTTGGGGACTTGGACGGAATTTCGAGTGGAACCATTTATTTACTTCAAGGAGGTAGCCTGCTCTTGTTCCGTCAGCCATGACTGAATAGAGGTCCTAAGTAATTCACAACTGAATTTTTCGGTCGCCCACACTGAGGATTGAACTTCAACCTTCAGGAGAAGGTCATTTTTTACAATTGATTTTTCCAAGTACTCTCACCACTGTGCCACTTGCGGACTCTCCTTGAAAATATTTTTTTTCAATCGATAGTTCAATTTTTTAAAAAAGGTGATGCGATTATGACATGTAACAACTGATTTTGTTTTTTTTTTGCCTTTTTAAACTATTATTATTTAAAATGTGCGACTCATTTATGTTTCATAAAAAAGAAACAAAAAACGAACATTCATGTCAAATATTTTCAAATATTCTACTTGGATGTTAATTCTTGAAATTAAGATGAAACGTTGATGAATATATAAATAATCTTTTTTTTCTTTTGTCATCACATTATATTGTTTTTCTCCATAATTTTCATTCATATATATATATATATATATATATATATATATATATAAGTCAATGAATTTTATATAACAAGCACTTGCTTGAATTTATATTGTCTTGGTAACACTAGCTTTAATACTTAAAACAAGAAAACATACTCTTACTAGTTCAGTCTATATTTGATTGTTTAGAGTCATTGGCAGTTTTCCAAATTGTGGCCTATAATAATCAAAGATACTGTATATGAATGTAACAAGACCTATCAAAGTAATGCGCTCTTGTTTACCTAACAGCAACAACAATCATTTTCCATACTAAGTCAGCCATAGCTAGAATAATAGAAAAGACAGCAAAATAGACAATGCTTATCAATTTCACATAAAAATGACATCTGATAAGATTATACCTTTCCTAGACATTAAAATAAATATGCCAAAAATGGTACCATAAACCAATAAACAAAACTACAATAATGTGTATTTTTATTCACACAAAGTAAAATTAAAACAAAGCGCCCGATGCATTACTTACCAAGTAGGCATTTATTTGCAAGAAAGTGAAAGAGCATATTTAGGTTTTTATAGATGTCAGTGATTTCAATGTTTGCACGCCGACACATTTTAAAAAGGTGAGATACAATGACAGTACGATGGACAAAAGGAAAACTTTCATGCAGTTGGATGAACATTTTGTAAGTTTTGTTCCTGTGTTTCCCAGAACGCACCTCCTAAAAAAACAAGAATTCCTTCTAAGTTTTATACTGTCGTTGAGATTTTACTCTGATACAAAAGATGCATTTGTTGGCTACTGTTTCTGTGTTGAATTTGAGAATATGCAGTTTCCAATACTTCAACAAGTGAAAATTCATAGAAAACTTAGAAATATTTGTATTATTTCAATTATTCAGCTTGATAGTTATTTTCGCTATGTTTCAGATGATGTAACCTCTGACCTTCAGGTATATCTTGTCAAACTGGAGAATCCTTTTGTTGAACTTAAGAATCTGCATGAAATTTCAAACAGAACTCTTCATTTAATTCAAAAGGTTAGCATACAAGGATGTGTAACGTAATGAATAATAGGTAAAATTCAGTTATAAGTGACATTCTTCTGGATGTTGGCAGTTCAATCCTCAATGTAGTCGATATCAAGAATATAACAGCTGATTACTTAAGATATATGCAGATCGAATGAAAGCATGCTACCACTTTGGATTAATTAAAGCATTCCATTCAAATTTTTCTGCAGATTCTCAGAGTTTTACAGAAAGATCATTTAAGTTCGACGAGATATATCTGAAGAAGGTTGTAGGTTACATCGTTTGAAATGTTGTGCAAATAACATTCAATATGAAAACAATAGTCCGAATAATTCAAATAATACAAATTATCAATCCTCATCTAAAACAATTCAGAAACATACCTTAAATATATAGTATTAAATGTTAAAAGAAAAAATAGAAAAAGAACCAATCTGATATTCATTACCTAACAACATAAATCTATCAAACTACAAAAAAATTTTCATTTCAGAAGAAAATGAAATACATCTCTAGAAAAGAGATTCTGTGGTTGATGATAATGATACAAGTAGGATCAGAAACTGTTGTTAGTCTTAGAGGACATGATTGCTGCTTCTAGTAGCAGATAATAGAATTGTTATAGTGGGCAATGATAATAGTGGACAGAAGCAAGTTGTTCAGCTGCCGATAATGCTGCCTTGATGCCACCCAATTAGCATGAAGGGAGGCAAAACTATCTTTATTGTTGTCGCATGTGCCGAAGCTGTCAAATGATGAACATCCGGTTTGTTACAAGGAGCATCAAGCCATAAACAGTATATAAAAATCTGACTAATTTAATCGTTTCAGTAAATACCAGTTACTTTGAAATTTTCGAGGATACACAAAACAAAGTTACTTTGAACTTGATCAAAGGAATGTTCGAGAAATTATGAAAGGACATTTTGGAGTTAGAGATTGTTTATGTGTTGAGACTTAATGGAAAAATTCATTTGGAAAAGAAACTACATGAAGGAAAAGCCACAGTGAAGCAAGAAATGAAGGTTCAACAAATTAGAAATAAGGGTTCAATGAATAACCGATCACTGCTCAAATAATAAGGAACAACTTTATTAATATGGGAAGAGATATCTTGCTGAAGGTGCTTTAGCTGAAAGAGAAACAGCCACTGTATACACAATGAGATGAGGGAATCTAGTAACCTGCTCGTGTGTACATGACAATCTAATGTATATGCGAGTGCCATCATCTGTTGTCTGTGTGGCATAAGGTTAGAACATCGGTAATGCTATGGACGAACCTGCATTTTCTAGTAAGGAATCATCAATAATAATCCCTTCAAAACGAGAAAGTATTTCCTAGAAGTATACATCTCATAGGACCGAACTGAACCATTCCTCATTACAAAACAGCAGGACCTAGTGCTGCTATGAAAACCCCTGTTCTGTAGGATTTATTGCTGTAGCAAAGCTGGACTGGTATGAAAAAGCTAATTTTTCTCACATATGATATACAATTATTTTTTGGAGTGGGTGGTAGATGTTTGTCATGATATCACCCTATCAGCCATTACCTCCATTATTTGGGGATCAGTTTAGCATATGCTCCTTCATAATATTCTCCCATACTAGCAAATTTATTTGACCAGATGGAACACATTATTGTGTGTAACAATAGCAGGTAGTTTGTAAAATACTGACCAAGTTTTCATTACTTGTGCAGTTTACTGACTGTGCTATTTTCGTAGACAGGATTTTAAAGTTAAGTTCAATTTCTACAGTATCATTTGGTTACTAAATTGCTAGGTGAACGTACAGAATAGTTAACAAATCTCCCTCTTCCCAGGTTAAGAATGGCTTTCTAACTAATAACATTATTTCATAAATTGCACAATTACCAAGTTTTTACTCACTTTTCAAAAATTAATAGCGTTTCATACAACAATTTTTTTTCAACTCTATTCCTTCAAACGTCACCCTTCTGGTTATAATGCAAAACTGCATCCACTAGTGAGGCCCCAATTTGGGAACTTCCATGGAGTGTTGAATTACCCCCGAGTTACCACTACTCCAAGGTCTACTCTGACCTGGAATTGTTGTATCTGTTGAAGTCTCATATATGTGTTTAATAGAAACTATCATTTATGCCAAGTCCGAATCCAGGCTGTTCCACAGAAAAACTTTCATCAAACTCCTGCTTGACCTTGTGACTAACATCCTGGACAGGAGGTAAAGAAAATAAATTAATCTACAAGTACAGTTTTGGCACAAAATGACCCATAGACGATATAAAAGACAACAAAGTATATCTTTAAAAATAGGTTAATAGCAACATTGGTCACAGCAAGAATGTTTTGCGTTACTGTTCTAGTAATCATTTAGCAATAAAACAGTGTCACACAGATATATTTTTAAACTACATAAAATAAACCAATCGTAAATTTGAGTCATTCTCATAAGTATGAGTTTGTTTCATAAGTATAAATTTAAAATTAGACCTGAAATTTGTTGGGCTTTAACCATTAAGATTTAAAAACCTTCAATAGCATTTCATTTCTATTTTTGTTTCTGAATTTTTTTAGATGAGGATAAATACTTTTGTATCATTTAAATTATTCAGGCTATTGTTCTCATCTTGAGAATTATTCTCGCAATGTTTTGGCCAATGTAAATGCCAACCTTTTCGGGCGTACCTTATTAAACTCTGCAAAATACTTACATACACATTACTTAACAACGATGCCTCCATTCAATCTCATGAGAGAATGGAGACCCCCTGTAAGGGTAGCTACGCAGATAAATGTGAGGCAAGGGCTGTGCACTCCCCAACCACATCTCTCCTGAATCTGCACTGCTTAAGTCGAGTAGCAAGGAGAAGTACAGGACGACTGGAAACCATGCTAAGTGGTGAGCACATATAGCACTTGGCAGTCCCAAATAATCACCCATTTAGTACTGACCAGGCTCAATGTTGCTTAACTTTGGTGATCTAACGAGAACTACTGTGTCAATATGATTATACGGTATTCCATGTGATTCTTGCTTCAAGATGGCCTCTACCAAAGTCAGGGACTACACCACAACTTCACAAATATCAGAATTTATTGCTGTCTAGACAAACTGAAAGATTAAGAAACATGAATATTCAGTTGAAATTTCAACAGGTGGTCCCAACAGGTGTGCCCTGCCATTCCCTGCCCCAGCCGTCAGTAGATTTATAATTGCACAGCCACTTTTACTACAAATCAACTATTTTGCTGAGACGCTTCAGATCTATAGCCACCTTGTGTCGCCACTCCCAAACGCCCAATTCCAAGTTTCAGAAATGCAGCAAGCGATTCATCTTTTTTTTTTTTTTTTTACTCCATCTGTCATTTTCCCAACTGGAAAATGTGCACACAGAGAGACACGATAGCCATAAAATGTAATGCGATAAAATACGAAAAACCAACAATATTCTTTTGTTAAAATATAATGTCCACCGCAAAAATGAAAAGCATTAATATTAAATGGGAAATTATTAAAAAGAAAAAAAAAAGAAAAAAGCCCACCCCACATCATCCTCAAAAACGAAACCTATAAATTATGTCTAGAAGACAGATCCCAGTTAATTACATTTGTTTAGTTTGGTTGTTTTGTTTTATGGCATATCAACCTTTTTCAGTTTATTTCATGCTGAACCAAGTTATTTTGAATAATATATATATATATATATATATATATATATATGCTTTAAATCCTTATATCTTCCACTATTTATAGAGAGTGATCAGCTGTGATCAGATAGAAATCTTAATTCGCATTTTTTGTATTACCCGTACTGAGAATTGAACCTTCAACCTCCAGAAGAGTTACTAGTAACTGAATTTTACCTCGCACAAGAACATGTGTCATAATGGCTAAAGTACTCGGTAATTCGGGTGTAAGTAACACGCTTCTAGATGTTGAAGGTTCAATTCCCAGTGCGGGCAATACAAGAAATATAATTGCAAATTACTTAAGATCACGGTTGATAGAACAAGAATATACTACCCCCATTGGATTAAATAAAGGATTCCATCTGAAATTCTGTGCAGATTCCAGAGTTCAACAGAAAGATTCCAAAGTTATAAGTGACACCTGAAGAAGGTCGGAGGTTACATGTTGTGTGAATGACCTATTGGCAGAAATTTATTTTCATATTTTGACATTTAAATATTGAATTGTACAGTGTAAACATTACTCCAGATATTTTTCAATAAGTGATCGCCTCAGTGAGGTTCATTCATTAAATGATCGCCTCAATGAGGTCCATTCATTAAATGATCGCCTCAATGAGGTCCATTCATTAAATGATCGCCTCAATGAGGTCCATTCATTAAATGATCGCCTCAATGAGGTCCATTCATTAAATGATCGCCTCAATGAGTTCCATTCATTAAATGATCGCCTCAATGAGGTCCATTCATAAAATGATCGCCTCAATGAGGTCCATTCATTAAATGATCGCCTCAATGAAATCCATTCATTAAATGATCGCCTCAATGAGGTCCATTCATTAAATGATCGCCTCAATGAGGTCCATTCATTAAATGATCGCCTCAATGAGGTCCATTCATTAAATGATCGCCTCAATGAGGTCCATTCATTAAATGATCGCCTCAATGAGGTTCCTCCATTAAATGATCGCCGCAATGAGGTTCCTTCATTAAATTATCGCCACAATGAGGTTCATTCATTAAATTACCACCACAATGAGGTTCCTTCATGAAATGATCGCCTCAGTGAGGTTCCTTCATTAAATGATCGCCTCAGTGAGGTTCATTCATTAAATGATCGCCTCAATGAGGTTCATTCATTAAATGATCGCCTCAATGAGGTTCCTTCATTAAATGATCGCCTCAATGAGGCTCCTTCATTAAATGATCGCCTCAATGAGGTTCCTTCATTAAATTATCGCCACAATGAGGTTCCTTCATTAAATGATCGCCTCAATGAGTTTCCGTTCATTAAATGATCGCCTCAATGAGGTTCCTTCATTAAATGATCGCCTCAATGAGGTTCCTTCATTATATGATCGCCTCAATGAGGTTCCTTCATTAAATGATCGCCTCAATGAGGTTCCTTCATTAAATGATCGCCTCAATGAGGTTCCTTCATTAAATGATCGCCTCAATGAGGTTCATTCATTAAATGATCGCCTCAATGAGTTTCCGTTCATTAAATGATCGCCTCAGTGAGGTTCATTCATTAAAGATCGCCTCAGTGAGGTTCATTCATTAAATGATCGCCAAAATGAGGTTCCTTCATTAAATGATCGCCTCAGTGAGGTTCATTCATTAAATGATCGCCTCAATGAGGTTCCTTCATTAAATGATCGCCTCAATGGGGTTCCTTCATTAAATGATCGCCTCAATGAGGTTCCTTCATTAAATGATCGCCTCAATGAGGTTCCTTCATTAAATGATCGCCTCAATGAGGTTCCTTCATTAAATGATCGCCTCAATGAGGTTCCTTCATTAAATGATCGCCTCAATGAGGTTCCTTCATTAAATCATCACCACAATGAGGTTCCTTCATTAAATCATCGCCAAAATGAGGTTCCTTCATTAAATGATCGCCCCAATGAGATTCCTTCATTACATGATCACCAAAATGAGGTTCCGTTCATTAAATGATCGCCTCAATGAGGTTCCTTCATTAAATGATCGCCTCAATGAGGTTCCTTCATTAAATGATCGCCTCAATGAGTTTCCGTTCATTAAATGATCGCCTCAATGAGTTTCCGTTCATTAAATGATCGCCTCAATGAGTTTCCGTTCATTAAATGATCGCCTCAATGAGTTTCCGTTCATTAAATGATCGCCTCAATGAGTTTCCGTTCATTAAATGATCGCCTCAATGAGGTTCCTTCATTAAATGATCGCCTCAATGAGGTCCATTCATTAAATGATCGCCTCAATGAGGTCCATTCATTAAATGATCGCCTCAATGAGGTCCATTCATTAAATGATCGCCTCAATGAGGTCCATTCATTAAATGATCGCCTCAATGAGGTCCATTCATAAAATGATCGCCTCAATGAGGTCCATTCATTAAATGATCGCCTCAATGAGGTCCATTCATTAAATGATCGCCTCAATGAGGTCCATTCATTAAATGATTGCCTCAATGAGGTCCATTCATTAAATGATCGCCTCAATGAGGTCCATTCATTAAATGATCGCCTCAATGAGGTTCCTCCATTAAATGATCGCCGCAATGAGGTTCCTTCATTAAATTATCGCCACAATGAGGTTCATTCATTAAATTACCACCACAATGAGGTTCCTTCATGAAATGATCGCCTCAGTGAGGTTCCTTCATTAAATGATCGCCTCAGTGAGGTTCATTCATTAAATGATCGCCTCAATGAGGTTCATTCATTAAATGATCGCCTCAATGAGGTTCCTTCATTAAATGATCGCCTCAATGAGGCTCCTTCATTAAATGATCGCCTCAATGAGGTTCCTTCATTAAATTATCGCCACAATGAGGTTCCTTCATTAAATGATCGCCTCAATGAGTTTCCGTTCATTAAATGATCGCCTCAATGAGGTTCCTTCATTAAATGATCGCCTCAATGAGGTTCCTTCATTATATGATCGCCTCAATGAGGTTCCTTCATTAAATGATCGCCTCAATGAGGTTCCTTCATTAAATGATCGCCTCAATGAGGTTCATTCATTAAATGATCGCCTCAATGAGTTTCCGTTCATTAAATGATCGCCTCAGTGAGGTTCATTCATTAAAGATCGCCTCAGTGAGGTTCATTCATTAAATGATCGCCAAAATGAGGTTCCTTCATTAAATGATCGCCTCAGTGAGGTTCATTCATTAAATGATCGCCTCAATGAGGTTCCTTCATTAAATGATCGCCTCAATGGGGTTCCTTCATTAAATGATCGCCTCAATGAGGTTCCTTCATTAAATGATCGCCTCAATGAGGTTCCTTCATTAAATGATCGCCTCAATGAGGTTCCTTCATTAAATGATCGCCTCAATGAGGTTCCTTCATTAAATGATCGCCTCAATGAGGTTCCTTCATTAAATGATCGCCTCAATGAGGTTCCTTCATTAAATCATCACCACAATGAGGTTCCTTCATTAAATCATCGCCAAAATGAGGTTCCTTCATTAAATGATCGCCCCAATGAGATTCCTTCATTACATGATCACCAAAATGAGGTTCCGTTCATTAAATGATCGCCTCAATGAGTTTCCGTTCATTAAATGATCGCCTCAATGAGTTTCCGTTCATTAAATGATCGCCTCAATGAGTTTCCGTTCATTAAATGATCGCCTCAATGAGTTTCCGTTCATTAAATGATCGCCTCAATGAGGTTCCTTCATTAAATGATCGCCTCAATGAGGTTCCTTCATTAAATGATCGCCTCAATGAGGTTCCTTCATTAAATGATCGCCAAAATGAGGTTCCTTCATTAAATGATCGCCAAAATGAGGTTCCTTCATTAAATGATCGCCAAAATGAGGTTCCTTCATTAAATGATCGCCTCAATGAGGTTCCTTCATTAAACGATTGCCTCAGTGAGGTTCCTTCATTAAACGATTGCCTCAGTGAGGTTCATTCATTAAAGATCGCCTCAATGAGGTTCCTTCATTAAATGATCGCCACAATGAGGTTCCTTCATTAAATCATCACCACAATGAGGTTCCTTCATTAAATCATCACCACAATGAGGGTCCTTCATGGCCATAGGAAAATTTAAAGTAATTTGGAATCCCTTAAATTGTCGATTATTATTTTATTAGAATTTTTATAGCAGACCTTGTAGATTGTCTACAAGGGAAATTTATAATTATATTTGTAAACAATTTATTTCTAGATGGTTTAAAAAAAAATGTTTTAAGTTTTTACAAAGTTAATTTCTGATATCAACGACTTTAAATATGAAAATAATTCTTTAAAAGTGGAAATTATCACATACGTAGGAAAATCCAAAGTAAAAAGCAATTTAATGCATTAAGGTTAGAGTGAAAATGGATATATTTCCGAAAGTTGCGCATGCGTCCACAGTGAATATTTACGAGTTCTATGAATTTAATTTTCTTTTTATTGAATAGAAATGTTATCATTTATGAAAATTAAGCAAAATAATGCATCAATTTTTAAAAATTTTAAGAAGACATGAAATTGTATTTTCATATTATTTCCATTTATAAATATCGGTGCATAGCATAAGATGGCTGCCATTGAAATTGTTCCACTTCCTAATGAGTGATGATAGTAGTACTATTTTCTGTGGCATACCATTTTTTTTTCTATATTGTCTACAATCTCCGCCTTTTTATTTTCATTTCTTTCTCCCTTTATTTGAAAAAAAAAATATGGAAATCACTCCAGATAAGGCATCAAGACACTTTATGCAAGGAGCAAAAAACAATATACCACTTCAAGGTAAAAAACAAGCCAACAATGGGTAGATTTCGATTCAGAAAACAGCAATTTTTCCCCCATTTGTTAGAAATATCGCTCATTGAACAAAATGAGGAAAGTGAGAGTTATTATGATGTCGAAAATAAAACCAATGTCTACTTTCTACTCTTATTTCTCATACCAATGAAACTTTTTTAACAAAAAATTAAAAAAAATTTTTTCTTTTAGAAATATTAAAAATCTTTTGGTTTTTGTTTTTTTACAAGGAAGTAAGTACTTATCAGAGCCCACTCAGGAATAAGAGTTAATGAGTTTAAGGCGGTCACTAAGACTACAGCATAGTAATTGCTAGTGGTGGAAGTTAAAATTTAATTACTTAAGGTGACGGTTCTGCAAAAACTTGTTTACATTGAACTTTAAGACAATTATGCTGTAGTTAACTGGAAAGCAGGCCAGTTCCACGGTTGGGTAGTTCTAGAAAAGAAGCTTTGTTGAATATTTAGACTTAGGCACAGATAGAGAATGCGGGGAAATTGTTGATAGTGGTTGTAGCTAGTTGATCGCTTGTTGTACAAGTTATGCAGTGGGGGGCAGACGAGCAATCTGTTTTTCTATCCATCTCTATATTTTGCCACATTTAAATATATAGATACATTTAAATATATAGATACATTTAAATATATAGATACATTTAAATATATAGATACATTTAAATATATAGATACATTTAAATATATAGATACATTTAAATATATAGATACATTGAAAAAAGAATAAAATCTGAAAGAATGTATAGAAAGCAAAAGCAGACGAATAAAAAAAGAAAAAAATCACAAGTGAAATCAGTCGATTAATATTTTGCTTTTTTATGAATGGAAACTTTTTAATTCATTTTATAACAAAAGACAAGCTTATTATTCTCTTTGTAGAAAGTAACAAGATAATTTTTTTTTTTTATCACAATAGTATTTTTATTCTTTATTCGATTTTATTTCATCTCAATTAGCTCTAGCACGTTTGAATAAATTCTGGCCTTTTACCTCCTGTCCTTATCAGACTTCCTTTATTTTCTTTATTGTTCATTATAGAATGCTTTTCCTGTTATAGTACGTCAAACATCCTAATATGCTTTTTACAAAATATTATACATACTGTTTTCTGTCAGAATTTTTAACCACATTCCTTTTAAATATATGAGAAGCGTACTCAAAAGCAATGCCTCTTATTTTTTATTCTGAGGAGGCAAGAATATGAAGATGGTTATAGAATTGTGAATCGCAAATAAAACAGGATAAAGAGTTGGTGGAATGTGTGAATATAGTAGGTCATTGAACTACTAGGGAGATTCCAAAATTTATGTCTCCTATTTTTATTCTGCCCTAATGGATTTGATGAGATTGCGAATTACATTGTTATATATTCATGATCTGAAAGTTCCATCTCTCTGTTGAAGATATTTATGGTGTGAAACTATGAAAGCAACCTCTCTCATAGACGTGTATCAGAAGTAGAGATGTGTTATTGAATTTTTGGCAAAAGTGCATTGAGAATGGTGGTGACTGTGTAGAAAAATAAATTGCACAAAAGGTTGTTTTAAATGGTGCCAACTTTGATGCCATAGACTAGCATTATACCTCTCTAGGCTAGCAGCAATTAACACAACAATTAAGGAAAATTAAGTACCTATAAATGCCAAATCAGTGCACATAAACAGTCAGAGAGCAGTGAATTAAAACTAAATATAACCTGCATTATCCACTATTAGGCCTATTAGCTGAATTCACAAATTCATAATAATGGATCAATTAGTTTAGTTGTATAAACATATATGCATATCATAGATATGCATATATGTTTATACATTTATATTTTTATATTTATATGCATATCATAGATATGCATATATGTTTATACATTTATATTTTTATATTTATATGCATATCATAGATATGCATATATGTTTATACATTTATATTTTTATATTTATATGCATATCATAGATATGCATATATGTTTATACATTTATATTTTTATTTTTATATGCATATCATAGATATGCATATAAAAATAACAAAAATACTGAAGCAAATTTTGAAATTATGTGATTTTTCTTAAAACCAATTCCATCAATAATGGCACTTTTTCAAAACTTGCAGAAATAAAAACTAATTTTAAAAGTAAGACAGTTTTAATTTTCAGAAACAAATACCGTATATACTTGTGTGTAAGTCGATTTTGTGTATAAGTTGATGTGTATTTTAAGACAAAAAATTGTGTCATTTAAGGTATTACCTGTGTATAAGTCGACTGTAGATTCTAAACAAGTTAAATGGTCTGTCTCATGGCTTTTCCCTGCACAGATAATTTCCTTTGTGGTGTTTTTTTTTTGTAAATTATTTTTTTAGCATCTGCAAGCGATAATATGTGCATTTATGCAAGTGTTGGTCTATTTGATTTTCATATATAGAACCAACCCGCTGAACACTTACATGCAACAAACGCAAATGTTGCTAATCAGATATTCTGATCAATGACATGCTGTAGATTCCAAGCGCAGTTATTGTTTTTAGACATAATTTATGTCACGAACCATAATAACGTAAACGCATACATTGCATGAGTTGTAATATACCGTAACAATGTAAATGCACGTGTTAAGTTCCATTAAATGGTTTCATTAAATAGTTGTCATTAAACTGTTACTAAATAGTTAATATTGTCGTTTATACGATTTTTATTAGCGAACTTACAGGAGAACGACATATTGTAAACACTACATTTCCCAACCTACCCCCCAAAAAAACTCATATCACCGAATACATCATATCAAACTTGGACCTATAGCCATTTCTAGAGAGTGAATGTTGTGAGAGCTATTCCAATTATTATTAAACCTCCCACTGAAAAAATGTGCATGTGCTTAAATTCTAGCAAACACTGCAGTGGGGTTTGAAAGGAGTGCAATTAATTACTAGGATTACCGGTATATACCGAGTGCACAAACAAAATGGCATTTTCTATACTATGATTGAGTGCAGAGTTGCTCTTTAATAACATTTCTAAAAACATTGCCTATGTATAAGTCTACCCCTCCCCCAAATAACCTTAAAATCGTCTTCCAGAAATTTGACTTATACACAAGTATATATGGTATTTATTATAGCCATAAAAGCAAATATGTATGGAGGCCAATCTTTTTTATGCACAGAGAAAATGGTAAATCTGAAATGACAGTGTGGAACTAAGCAACATATGTATGGTCGCTTTGCCATCAGTACTATGTAAATTACACAAATACCTTTGAAACTATACAATATAACGGTTACATTTCATAGGATTAATGAATCCCTTGACGAAGGCTTCCTTTCCAGGGCAATTGCTCGACATATCAAAGGCCCTCGATAAGGTATGGCATAAGGGCCTACTTCACAAGATTTACAGCTACAGTATCACTGGTAATGTTTTCTCAATCATTAAATCATTTCTCTCCGACAGTTTCATAAGAGTAGTGGTTGATGGACAGAAATTAGAGGCCCACGGTATTAATGCTAGAATCCCTCATTAACTCTCTTCCTGATCTACATCAATGATCTCCCAAAACGCATACTTAAATCATTCGTTGACATCTATGCTGATGACACGACCATCTATGGCAACACATCAAAGGCCGTAAATGACAAGGTTCTCTCTAATTCTCTCTCTTCTGATCTTGAGCGCGTGGTACAGTGGGGGAAGAGGTGGCTGGTTACTTTTAATGCATCGAAAACCAAGCTTCTATCTTTACATCATCAACGCTCTGATCCCCATCTGGCATCAATTGTAATGGATGGTTCTCGTCTTGGGAGGCTCCATGTTTTGACTAGCTTTTGGGTTTGACGTTTACTTCTTATCTGAAATGGAACATGTACATCAGGTCTGTTGCCAAGGACGCTGGGAAAATAGTGGGATCCTTCTACCGTTCCAGAAGATATCTCACTACTGATGCAATTCTCTATCTGTAGAAAAGCCAGTTACGTCCAAGGATGGAGTACTGCTGCCACATCTGGGCAGGAGCTGCTAAAAACAGCCTATCCTGCCTTGACAGAGTACAAAATAGACTTTGTACCTTAGTGGCGGGATGCCCTTTTCTCTTCCCTTCAGCCTCTCTTCCACAGAAGAGACGTTATGAGCCTATCTTTGTTTTATCGTTATTTCCATGGCAAGTGCTCGTCTGAGCTCCAATCTCTCGTCCCCCCTTGCCAATCTTTCATGAGAAACACCCGTCTGGCTGAAACTACTGTCAATAATTTTCCCAACTCTTTATCTGTACCTCAATCCAAACATAGATATCCATGAGCAAAGCTTCTTTCTCATAAGTGCACGACTGTGGAACTCTCTTCCATTTGCCTGTTCCCACCTGACTACAACTTGGATGTCTTCAAGTTCAACATAAACAAATTCCTGACAAACCGCCCCCTTAAGTAAGACACTATCAAATCTCTAATACTAATGATTACTACAATATTATCTCATTGATTACTGTACACACAATAACTCTTATCCCTGAGTGGCCTCCTGGCCTTGATAAGTGGTGACCTCCATGTAAAAAGAAATATATATATATATATATAAACAGCCGTTTATCACAGTTTTTACCGGATTTGGATGGAAAATAATGTAATTTAAAATGTGAAAAAATATTGGAATTCGAATGAAATCTAAGTAAATTTCTTAACCTTACTTTAGGATAGGGATAACCAGAACTTGTTTATTTTTAATAAATAATACTAAATTTTAGCTGATTTTGAGTAAAAAACAAAACAAAAAACTAATGAATGAATCTAGATACTATTTTGGACCAATATTTTGACAAATCGGAGTTTTTGGGGGTTTTTTTTTAATAATCTTTCTAGGTCAGTTTTCTTTATTCATGGTTATATAATTTCATAGATAATATGAAAAACTAATGAACTACATTTGAGAAAAACAGAATAGGGTGATGGACTAAATGACTTAGGGATTGACAGAATATGGAACTTGCTGGAATAGTCGACTAATTAAAAAAAAAAACAAAAATAAAAGAAGTCTTTCCTTATTAAGTTTAGCAACTATCAATGAATTGTTAATTTTTAATGCGTCTGAAACAATAGAATCAGCACCTTCTAAAATCCTCACTATAGTAAGGAAAGTAGCAATTATCATCATCAATATCATTATTATTATCATCAATATCATTATTATCATCAATATCATTATTATCATCAATATCATTATTATCATCATCAATATCATTATTATCATCATCAATATCATTATTATTATCATCATCAATATCATTATTATGATTATTTTTTTTTTGTCTTCTTGTCTCATATTCGACAGACAATAGAAGAAAATAAACAACAACAGCACAACAACTACTATTATTATTTTTTTATTTTTTATTTTTTTTTGTGCTCACAGGTCATCAGAGATCACTTTCTGACAACTGGTGTTCCATGAAGTCTGGGTGATAACGTCTTCAGATTTCCCATACCTTCAATAACCTTTGCAAATGAATTTGCATCATCACAACAACTGTTTGCCATTAATTTCTCACTACCAACAACCATTGGTCATCACTGGAATTTGGGTAGCGATAAGCTTCACCAAAGTCCTAGCCCTCTTCACACTTATCCAGTGGAGGTCTGGTTAGTGCTTTCTCTCCTCAGTATTTCATCCTCCTTGGTTTGGTGCCAGTCGATATCAACACTACATTTTTTAAGGGGGGAGAGGTAAATAACTCACAATTTTGTGGCTTCAGTTTTCTTGGTTCCATGTGGGATTCCTCTATATTTTTGTTTTTCTTCTGTTGCAATTTCCATTTCGGTGGTTAGTGTTTATCGTTCATGCGAATTAATTTCAAGAGTTTTTCTTAAGATTTTAGCTATTTTCAGCATTATTGTCTGTTGTATAGTCCCAGTCTATCCCTTAATTCCAATTTGTCCTAGTCATTTTCCCAAGTTCTTTGGGATTGTTCTTAGCACTTCTCTAATTAGTTGTATTATATTGATTTTCATCATGTTCTATATTTCTTTCAGTTCTTTGGAAAGTTCTGCATATTTGTTTTGATTTTTTTGTCACTTCGATTTTCACCCTGTAAACTGCTGGGATAACGAAATCTACAATTTGACAGTTTCTTTTCTTCTTGTTAATTATTGTGATGTCCGGTCTCCTTACTTGGATGAGTTTATCTGTTTGTACCTCCATGTCACAAAGGATTTTGTGATTTTCGTTTTCCAGTACTGTCTGTGGTTTGTGTTTGTATTATTTGAAGTGCAGTTGTTGGAGAACTCCCAGTGCACTGTCTTTTCTATGCAGTCATGCCTGTGCTTATATTCTTTTGGGGCTAGTTTGCTGCATTTACTTATGTGGTTTTACTGTTTCGTCTTTTTGTCCACAGAGTCTACATTTACTGTTTTCCCGTGTTTGATTCTAAAGAGTGGACTGATTCTAAACCAGTACAGAAGTAAAAAAAAATAATTTTATTTATGCTGTAATTCTTTATTATATAACAAGATGTCAATGTGCTGAAGAAAAAGTACTGACACCCTCCTTTCATATACAAAACAATGAATTATGTTGAATAGGGCATCAATAGCACATACTTGGCCTGATGCTGAACTCTTAATTCGGATTCATTTCCTGTTCCGATCTCGAATGCCTCTTTTGGAGGAGCTAAATTTTCTCTACATTAAAAACTGATCTTGGATCTAAGTTTGCCCTCGTGAGGAGGCAGGTAAATTGAATCAAAAATTAGGAGTACGAGTACAACCATAATACTAGTACATTACCAAACTTATAACTACCTTTTGTTCCCTTACAGTAATAAACCCTTGCATATTTATGAAGTGTAACATGTCTATTAAAACATCTCTCTCCCACTCCTTCATTTTTCCTTCTCCCTCTCCAATCTCCTTTTTCCTTGCACCCAACTCATACAAACACGCAACACTCCTTCATATAATAAATTCTCTAAGAAATCATTATGGTTTCACTCCATCTCGAAATCCATCATCAACAGTGTATGAGGCATCCCTCAGGTGCACATTAGAGTATGCCTCACTTAGGGAACAGTTTGTGAGGATGTGTGCAATAGTCGACACTGCAGAGACACATGTGTTCATGTTTTGCCAACCTTCACTAAAAAAATCTACAAATGAGTCAGGATTTTCATTTCAAATTAATACATAAAATGGCTGAAAATACATTCTACAAAATCTGGTTCAGTTGATCTCCAAAGAATGAATATATTTTTTCTAAATTTTAGATATTATTCATCCAAGGCAATGCTGATCAAGAATATACAAACCGTGTGTGTGTGTGTGTTTTTTTTTTTTACTGGACATACACACATACATTTACATAGACAACTCAACTTCGAAAATGAGTTGGGATTTTCTTTATAAATGAGTATATTAAATGGCCAAAAAAAAAAAAAAAAAACCGACCTCACCTGATAAAACCTGGCTTAGCTCATCCTCTAAAGCATGAATAACCTTTTTTAATTTTAGATATTATTCATCAGATTAAGAATTTACTAACATTGTGACTGTTTTATAGTTTTTTTATTTAGCTAAACATACACATACCCTCACACAGACAACTGGACTTTATATAACAGATGTCAAACATTCAAGTTATTACATATTTTCAGATAACATTACAAAACGGCTATATAAAAAGTTTGGTGTAGACATTTTATTAGAAAACAAAATAACAAGTTGAGAAAATAATTGTAATCACTTAATATACACTCTCCTTGAGCGATATTGGCACATTACCTGGTGTAGAGTAGGAAAAATGTGTCCTCTAGCTCGTTGCTAAGATCCACTTGAAAAATAAATGGTTGCCCCATCTGTCCTCTCTCTCTCTCTATATATATATATATAGCTATCAAGGAAGATAACTCGCCCATATACTTCCTGTATTAGGAGTAGATAACTTTTACTTATACACATGGGTATGCCAATTTCCATCTTTATCTAGCTTCTGTAGCTTTATAATTATTACAAAGAAAAAGAATTGTGTAATTTTGTGGGGAAAATATTATTTATTATTAGTATGAGAGAGTAATTATGAAGAAGGAATGTATTTACAAATTGTTTTTAGTGGCTAAAGACATTAGAAATCATGTTTTTAAGCTGTTGAAGGCTGGTGGATATATTATACATATCCCCCAGTCGTACAAAATAGGAAAAATTGTTTTGAGGACGGAACGAACAACGTGTTTATTTGAATTAAACGAACTCGAATTTATTTCGTGAAGAAACAAATGAAAGAAAAGGGTACAGCACATGTTTAGTTTGGGCATGTGTCTCTCGTTAGCTATTGTTGTAGAGAGAGAGAGAGAGAGAGAGCGAGTGAGAAAGTCAATCCAGTTTGGCGTGCGTCTCTCGCTGTTAGCTGGTGCGAGGGAAAATCTATTGTTGCATAGAGAGAGAGAAAAAATAAATCCCGGCCATGGAGATAAAAAGCGTGTAAGGTGTACGTACTGTCTGTTGACTCTTCCCCCACACATAGTAGCAGGGGGCGTGACATGTGCGGGCCCCGAAAGAGAGCGAATGGTCCGTCGACCGCTCAGCTCGAGAGTCAAAAAAAGGAAGGAAACAGCTTGTCGCTTTCTTTTATAGTTGTTCCCGGTGGTCTTTTGTGCATGTGTGGATTTCCTTTAAAAGGGAAGTGACGTTGCCCGTGTGTGCGTACATGTATGTACGTTAGCGTGTGTGTGTATGCACGTGAATGTGGGGGTATGCACATGAACGTGAATATATCTATGTGTGTGTACGTGCGCGCGTATGTTTGTATGCGCGTATATGTATGACAAGAAAAATGGCTTGAGATGTGAACGCGTGTTTTTGTGCGAGACTAGAAAGGCTCGTACAAAGCAAAAGTAATTTGCTTTTTTGCTAATGTTGCATAGCTTTTCATGTCTTCTCTTTTGTGGATTATCAAAAAATAAATAAACATAAGTCATTTAGTCCAAAAAGATATTCATGTCATGTTTGAAACGTTAATTTCCTGAAATTTATGAAACGAGTATCCAGTGGAAAAAAAAAAAATTATGCTTACATGAGATTCAAATTCGAGTATTGACATAAAAACTACTACGTTAGTAAGGTGTCCTCTGCCTATTCCTTTTTATCAACCAATCACATATCACTATTTGCATACAAATAGACATACTCAAAAATCAATAACTTAAATAGTGTATAGATTATAAAATTTAAATATTTGTGCCTGAGTGGGGACAAATACTTGGTCATCATATAAAAATTAATTTTGGAATTTGGTGGGTTTTGTTTTATGGTATATCAACCTCTTCAGAATCATTTTGTAAACATTTTTATACTTTAAGCACCCTGCTAGGGAGTTTAGTGTCATTCTGAGACGTCAATTTTTAGGAACACATTTTTATGAAGAAACGAATGGGCACTAACAAAGTGATTACGAAATAAGTACGATTCTAAAAAAATATACAAACATTTAATTAGAAATAGTGGAGCACGCCAGGGCTATGAAGGGGAGGTGGGTCATTTCATTCTTGATGTGTGGGATTAACAACGATAAACAAAACAAATTTGTTAAAAAAGAAAAACACAAAAAGTGAAAACAAAATATTTTTCAGAGAAAAAAATAATAGCCAGACAATTATTTTTAATTAAAAGAAAAAAAGAGAAAGAATGAAGATCGTTATAAAAAAAATGTTATGAACTAATTTTTTTTTGTTCTTTTTAACCGGAAAAACAAGAAAATCTGACAAAGAAAAAAAAATGTAAAGTATTTAGAAATATTTTATGATGATGATGATGATGATGAGGAGGAGGAGGATGATGATGAGGAGGAGGAGGAGAGAAATTCAAATAAATTTCTTTAAAAAAAATTATTCAGAAAAATTAATTTGTTTCTTTTATCTGAACAATTTTCCATTGAAACATTTCAGATGAACCCATGCAGCTTTAGAATTGGCTTTTATTATGTCTGTCAGTCAGGTGTCATTTTCTAAAAAATTATATTTATGTTAACTTACTCATTGTATAATAATTAGTGGAAACAAAATGCAAACTGTAAATAAAGAAAAAATATAAAACACGTGTAAATATTTAGATGTTGAAATTGGAGAAAAACAAATACAAAAAGACATTGCTACCAAAAACAAAGTCAATTCGCTATTAATAGTAAACAAAGATTTCTCTCATAACACATCTATATATATATTTCCCCCAAAACCTCTGCATCGACGGAGAGATTAAAACTTGCTGCTACGGTCAAAGGATCTGAAATAACAGCAAGGGAAGACTTGATTCCAAATATTTCTCATATGTTATATCTCCCCTCTTTTGAAAATAGGGTATGATTATGAATATCTTCAGTATCAAATAATCCTTATACACTATGTAATTTATTTCATGTATGAAAACCAAAGACAGGAAGTCTCTCCTTGCTATTATTTCAGATCATTTGAAACCATAGCACTCCAAGGCCAGAGGTTGTGGAGAAATATCAGATATTTTGCAATTCATATGCAAAACTATAAAAACAAATGACTATGATTGAAACATTGGTAAAGGTACAGCACCTTTCCATCCTCAAAAAATCCTTTAAAATTACAACGATAATAGGTTTTCGAGGGTGCTGAAAACGAAAATAACGTTTCAAATTTTTTTATTTTTTTTATTCAATTTTCACCCCAAACAAGGCACAGTGCCACTTTGAAGTAGGGGGCTACTATTAGGGAATTAATTTGCGGGGTCATTATGAAGGGAGAAGAGTAGAAAGATGTTTGTTAACATTACACTTGAACTTCTGCATATCATTGCAGTTGGGAAAGCAGAATCCCGGAAGGGAGTTCCAAAGACCCGCAGTTCTGGGGAAGAAACTATTGGAGTAAAAGGCTTTCTTGCACCTAGGGATCTCCACTGTAAAGGGATGAGACTTAGTAGCTTGTCGGGTTTGTCGGGGGTAGTTACGTCGGGGAGGTACAAGTGTTTGCAGTTCGTCAGAGCATTCACCATTAAAGTATTTGTAGAACAGGCAGAGGGATGCAACATCTCGTCAATGGGACAGAGGTTGAAGCCTAGATGACAGTTCAGGACCTATCAGGTTTGCGACTCTTTTTTGAACCCTGTCCAGGAGCGAGAGACAAGCAGCAGATGCACCAGCCCAGATGTGACAACAGTACTCCATACATGGGCGAATTGTTGCCTTATAGAGGTATAGGATACTGGCAGGCGTAAGTAGTTTTCTAGCACGGTAGAGGGAGCCAACCTTCCTTGCAGCAGCCTTGGCAATGCTCTCAATGTATCTATTCCAGTTCATATTCCCTGTAAACGTTAGGCCGAGGAGTTTAAAAGAAGTACTTTCAGGCAATGTGTTCTTGGCCATTGCTATTGGTGGTAGAGAAGGTTTCTTGTAGTTATTGAAGGAAACAAGCTTAGTCTTAGCAGCATTGAATGAGACCAACCATTTTTGTCCCCATTCCACTACGGATTGGAGGTCATCCTCTAGTGTTTCTGCCATTTTCTTGGATATGTGTTCATTTGTTTTCCCCTCATATCTGTTATAGAGAGTGGTGTCATCGGCAAATATACCCATCTCCGAAACAATATTATCAGGGAGGTCGTTTATGAATATCAGGAACAATAGAGGTCCAAGGATAGACCCCTGAGGCACTCCCGCATTTATGTCATGTTGTTTGGATGTACGTCCGTCGAGGACAACTTTGATTTTTCTATTACTTAAGAAGGATTTAATTACGTTATGAATTCTTCCAGTGATTCCATATGATCTAATTTTCCTTAGAAGACCATCGTGCCATACCCTGTCAAAAGCCTTAGATATATCAAGGGCCACCGCTCTACCCTCCCCTGTTTTATCCAATGAACGGTATATACGTTCAGAAACTACAGTTAAGATATCTGCTGTTGAACGGGCTTGCCTGAATCCATATTGTTTGTCAGTCAGGAGTTTAGCAGCTGTTAGGTGCTGGACTAGGACTTGATTAACTAAGGACTCAAATATTTTGGCGAAAAGCGGGAGGAGGCTAATGGGGCGATAATTTAGTGGGTCAGTTCTTTCACCAGAATTCTTGAAGACTGGTACCACAGAGGCGGTTTTCCAGCAGTCGGGAAAACAAGATTCGTTCAGGCATTTATTGTAAAGTTTGGACAGAACTGGAGCAACCTCGGCAGAGCATTTTTTTAATAGCACAGCCGGGATGAGATCTGGTCCACATGCTTTAGAGGTGTCTAGGTTTTTTATAATAGCATGTACCTGAGAAGGGGTGATTTTCAAATCGTCAAGTGTGGCGTCTGTTCACAGAGGAAAATCAGGGAGTGAGTGGTGTACCGAGTTCAGTGTGGAGTTTGAGGCAAACCGACTGGCAAGCAGATTAGCCTTGTCAGTTGCCGTGCAAGCAACCTCATGGTTGTTTGTTAGTGGGGGAATAATTGACTGTCCATTATTAACTACGCTGTTGTAGATTTTCCAAAAATCCCGGGTTCCTAATTTCTGTGCTTCGATGCGCTTTCTGGTGGTTTCAGAGTAATCTGACTTAGCTGTGTCTATCACTCTCTTACAATTATTTCTAGCTTCTATAAACTTCTGTTTATTTGAGCTGGACTTATGTCGGTTGAATCTGCGGAACGCATGCTGCCTTTGACAAATGGCAGCTGCACAAGCAGAAGTAAACCATTGGGGGGAGTGGGGCTTGCTATAGTATTTCCGTGCGGGAACATGTGCTTCAATAGCAGTTTTGAACCATTCAGTTGTCTCATTTGCACACTGTTCCGCTGGAAGAGTAAAGATATTTTGCCATGGGGCATCTCTGATGAGCTCCCTGATGGCTTCCCAATCAGCCTTTTTGTAATACCTCGTTGTTTTGAGTAGTGGGTCATCAGTTTTAGGGCGAGAATTTAGGCTGATTTCTACCATTATCACAGCGTGATCAGCATTCCCGAGTGGGCTATGGGCATTTGTTGTACAGTCATTGGGAACCGTTGTCAGGAAGAGATCTAGAAGTGAGGCATGTTGATCGTGCTGGTCTGGGAAACGTGTCGGAAATGTAACCAATTGAGATAGGGAATGAGATATAGAGAAGCTATATGTGGCGCTACCAGCTACGTCTGTGTGATTTGAGAATCCTAGCCAGTTACTGTGGTGGACATTGAAGTCACCAAATACATGTATTTGTGCGCTAGTATCGAGGGAGAGTGCTATATCTATGCTGTCTGAGACTTTGTTTATTAGGGTACAGTCTTGGTTTGAGGGAGAGCGGTAGAGAAAAT
>NC_136485.1:100458325-100473325 GCF_053919585.1 Euprymna scolopes
ATTTTGAAAGCCATTCTTAACATGGGAAGGGGAGGGTATCGTTTAAAAGTCATTTCGGGGGCACTTGTGCAGTACTTAAAAATATACAAATTTATTTTCTTTTGGAGGTGGGGGAGGCTCGTTTTAAAACTATATCTACCTCAGTATTTTCTTTAATTTTCGGACATTTTTTGTTAAAAATTATTTACTAAGTAATGTTGAGTCTGACATTACTTGTTATTTCTTTTTAATTAAATAAACTCTTTAAAATAAGTTTAAACACCAAAAACTTACAAAGCTAGGTAGAAAACGAAAACTTAGAAAAATCAATTTAATTTTTTTAAAACAATAAACATGTAAAAATATTTTGAAAAATATTATGGGATGTGCATTATTACCTAAAAATATACAAATTTATTTTCTTTTGGAGGGGGGGGGGGGCTCATTTTAAAACTATATCTACTTTAATAGTTTCTTTAATTTTCTATTTTTGAGCAATTATCCTCCTAAGACGTTATCCTCTTATGTCAGACATTTTTTGTTCATAAGTAACACTCGACATTACTTTTTTTTTTTTTTTTAACTAAACTCTTTAAAATAAGTTGAAAGACCAAAAACTTTCAAAGCTAAGTAGAAAACTAAAACTGAGAAAAATTATTTAAATTTTTTTAAAACAAGAGTAAACTAGTAAAAATATTTTAAAAAAATATTATGGGATGTGTATTCTCTTTTAAAGACTATATCTTCTTCAAGAACGGTCATAAAATGTTTTCAATCGATATTTATTCAATAAGGGACCAGTTTTCCTACCTAACAAAAGCGGACGAGTTTTCCAGGGTCGAGTTTTCCTAAATTCAATACGAATATATCTATACTGTTAACCAAATTGAATATTGAAATGCTCATATGTTTGGTTCTATGTGACAAAACCACATGAAAATTTCCAGACTTTTTGAAGATTATAATAATATTCTATAGTTAAGATTTTATGACAATTGGTAAAAAGAACCTATTTTTAATGCACAAATTTGCCTATATTTGTGTATATATATATATATATATATATATATATATATATATATATATATAGTGACCTGGCAATTCAGTTTCAGTTCTTCTGCTCCGGTTGTCTCCCCTGTGGCTTTGCCAAGCCACTAATATATATATACACACACACACACATACTTTTATTCTTTTTAACTGCATTGTTTTTCACTGGGAACAAAACCCATTATGTTCATCCAAAAAGTTTGTTTATTGACTCTATAAGTAGACAATTGTTTCGACACGTACTAATACATATGGTCCACTGTATATGTGTTTTTTTATTTTTACTTCAACATGGGCCATTATCAGTGCTCAAATATACACACAAAAAATAAAAACAAAAAAAATCCTAATCATGTGGGGATAATTTTTGATATTTTTTTACGACCTGCTCCAGCATAGTATAAACATCCAACCTCTCCATGTTAATAAAGGCTTTCAAGGTTGGAGGTGTTTATTCTGAAAGCCGTTCTTAACAGGTTGGGGGTGTTTATACTGCGCTGGGGCAGGTCGTAAAAAATTACCTAATTTTCTTGCGGACAGTTTGTACATTTATAATGAGAAGGCCTTTTCTTTTTTATAGGTAATCCTCGCATCATATGCTATACGCCAAATTACATTCTCTTCCCCTCATATATATATATGAAAACTAGAGAGAAATGTTTACAAAAACCCATCATGAAAATAAATATCAATAAATTAATAAGTTATCCGAAATCTCGGTCGGTCAGTCTAAAAAAAAAAAAAAAAAAAAAATTTTTTTTACAAATATTTTTAGGAGCTGTGGGGAGGTGAGTATCAGGGCAGCATGCCAGTTTGTCTAAATTAAATTCGTTTACTTCTTGTTCTTAAGAATCCCAGATTGCTAGGAGAATAATATGCGTGAATATCACAGGAATAGAGAAGCAGTATGAGCATTTTGCTTTATAGCAAAATCTTTATTAAGTTTTATAACTTGAACAATTTGAACACAATTTAAATTAAAAAAAAAATTTTTTTTCATTTTTTATTAGCAAACCTAAATCTGTGGCTTCTTAAAATGATTCAAGTGAATTTTTGGCATTTTACTCCAATTAAATCTACTTGTGTAATGAAATGTTCTTTTTTGATTTATTGCAGTTTTTCTTGAAAGAAAAAAAAAAGGTCATAAAAATGAAATATGAAGGTTTACAAGAGTCTAATTTCGTCTTTTTTTTTTTTTTCAAGAACATCTTTGAAAGAAACGTTTTGGTTGCTATGCAGCAGGCGATGTGTGAGTGAGGGAGTTGAGAATGGAGGGAGAGTATGCTTTTTTTTCTTACCAACAATTTTATAAGAGTTTTTATTACTTTTGTCTCTTTTATAACCTGAAAAGTGTTCTAAATTTGTCAATTGAAGAATTTATTAACACAAGCCAGCAATAATCTTCAAGTTTGCATCGTTTATTTTTAAAGATCAACAATAACAACCACGGTGTGTTTCAATTTGATTGAATTCAACACTTCAAAACCAAAGAAAAACTTGAAACGTGATAATTTGAACTTTCAGCCATTAAACTTTTGTTCATTGACCTTGTAAAGAAAAAAGAAAAAAAGTATATATATATATATATATATATATATATATATATATATATATATATATATATATATATGTATATTATATATATATATAACTTCATTGTTATCATAACGTTTAATGCAATGTGCCGTACAGTCTTATAATCCTATGAAACTAATGTGGAATTTGGAATATGACCATTATTATTGGAGCCGTAGGTCGTACAATCTGGTTACCTTTTTATTTGGATTCTTTAAACTACTGTTCTCATCTTGAGTATTATTTGCATAACATTTCGGTCGATACAACCTCCAACCTTCTTCATGTATATCTTTCTTGAACTCGGAAAACTGCACAGAATTTTAAACAATATCCTTTATTTAATCGCGGCGATAGCATGTTCCTGAGTAATTCACAATTGTTGCCTTTTTAATTTTTTTTTTTTACTATGATGTTACAACTAGGGTTGGATCAAATACAATTGTATTTGTATTTCAATTGTATTTAAATACAATTTTAATGTAATTGTATTTGTATTTGTATTTTTAGATTTAGGAATAAATGTATTTGTATTTGTATTTGTATTTTTAGACTTAGGAGTAAAAGTATTTGTATTTGTATTTCTGGTAACCTAAACGAAAGTATTTGCATTTCAATTGTTAAAAGTCAGTATTTGATCCAACCCTGTTCACATTCATGTTGCGTACGTGTACCAGTCTACCAGCCCTGTCCACTTCCAGTCACACACGCTGCTGCTAGTTGAGTGACGATAGGTCTGTGAGTCAAGTAGCTTCAATTCAGGGTTGCCAGCTTGGCTTTTTTAAGGCCAAATTTCGCGAATTTGGCTTTTTTTGAAGCAGTTTGGCTTTCAAAATTTTTGTTTGTTTTTTTTTAAATTTATGCTTCAAATTTGGCCTTTTTCGGATAATTTTATATAAATATTTATTAAATATGGATTATTAAAGAAAAAGTTATAATAAAGTAATTTAAACAGTTGTTTGGATGTCTAAACTTGTAGATTTAAAAAAAAAACTTTTGACCTCCCACTTCCATTCATGGATTTACACCCTCTCGCACTAAGCGAATCTCACACCTAAATGTTTAATCCGGTTTCACAGTTACTTACTAAATGTATATATGGACCCTTTCAAAGAGTTCACAGTTGAGTATGAAACCATTTTGGGGACATTTTTTAGTGCTGGCGCCTTGTCCCTGCCAATTAGGTCACTGAGTATATTTCCTCTGAAATAATTAATTCTTGTATTTTTCGTTTGAAATTCTTTAAAAGTAGTGTTTTGAAATTAATTGAATTAATTTATTTTCAATTTATAGAAATTTGAAAACTTATAACTATAGCTATTTAAAGTTGTATTTAAAATGAATATTTTTAAGTATTCATATACTTTTTCCTGAGTAGTCCCAAAAGTTTAATTAAAAGT
The DNA here is from genome assembly GCF_053919585.1 of Euprymna scolopes. Classification (NCBI taxonomy): domain Eukaryota; kingdom Metazoa; phylum Mollusca; class Cephalopoda; order Sepiida; family Sepiolidae; genus Euprymna; species Euprymna scolopes. The sequence goes on from NC_136485.1 coordinate 100,462,330, forward strand.
CAATAATTATAGATTTTCTAACTATCTTGGATTAATAGACACATTTGCCTTAATAATGACGCATAGATTGTTCTTGGAAACAAAGTCTAGTTTTAGAGTTATGACTAAAATTAAATTTATCAATATTTTAGAGATATTTTAAGTTGATACCTCCAATCCCCTGAGTAAATTTGGTCTTCTGACGACTGACATAATTCTTTTAAGAATATGATTGACAAATAGAAACTTATTTACAAATTGTACCAATAAATATGGTATGGAAAAAAATGGCACTAGTAAAAATGGTAAGTAGATGTGGAGTCTAAGATAATAACCAACTACTTTTCAATCGATTATACTCGCATGTTTACTCATTGTAAGTATTTTCTTCAGATTTCATGTGTAATACTAAATAGATTGTAACTCCAAATGGTTACTAATATCATAATCGTAAAAAAAACATTTATAAACATCTCTTTTATGTAATCTGTCCCCGTTGTCAATCAATGCTTACATTAAAGTGTAGTACCTGCTCTGATGACCTAACTTTATCTAGTCTGTCCTTGGTCGATGAAAGAAAAATTCTTCTAAATTGGGGTATATATTTTTGGCTATGGGAGATAAATTCTGTGCCTTTTACTTTTTAAGGCAATTTCATTTGGTTTTACAATTTTGCCAGTCAGACTTAGAGATAGAAAAAAGTTAACTACCCTAAAAAGTTATGATGGCCCGAAAATGAAAGATCATTTTATGTATAATTTATATGCGAAACTAATTACTTAATTTAAATTATAAAATATTCCTTTTCTAGATGTTCACAAGTAATCTTTTGAAAAAAAGTAGAATTACATTTTTAGGAGGGATAGCTGAGGGTTCTCATCTACTTTAAAATATAGATATAATTTCATTTTAATTTGACAAACTTCTTAATGTTATCCTGGTGCTTGTCCCTAAAAGTACACAGGTGAAAATATCACTTCCAAATAAATTAACAAGAAAACTCTTTGATATAATTATGCATTAGGCAAAAATATGTTCTACAAATATGTTCCAAAAATCTTATCTCCCCAATTTTACGTATTTGCAAATCATAAAACTATGATAAAATAATTAAAAATCCACTCAATAAATATCCTAATCTTTAAACAAAAAACAAACAAAATAAATTACTTATACCAAATGCAATAGGACTTAATTATCTATCGACCGTATAATTTTAACATGCTGCAACTCTTAATTGTTTTTATATTTCAAAATGTTAATGTGTTCTAAATGATCTTTACCCAACATTTACAGTCTTCTATCAAAAAGAGATTGCATCCGTTTCTTGATAGGACTGATGTCATTGCTGCAGCTGTCATAGACCCCAGGTTTAAGCTGTCATGGCTGTCATGTGAAAAAATGAAAAATAAAAATATTTCGAAGATTGTGGACCTAATTATTTCGCAGTCAACTCAGTTGTCTTTGAAGAACACAGTTCAAGAGAGGAAGTTTTTCATGACCGTGAACACAAATCAAGACGAGGCTGACATGAATGCAAAACGCCCTCGTCTTTTTGCCTACATGCCACCAGCTGGGAAGCTAAATGTAAGTCCATCAATAAGCGACACTACAGCGGTAAAGGCAGAACTCGGTTCCTACTTAGAAGAATGTGTTCTGGCTTTTGACGTCAACCCACTGAGGTACTGGCGGGAAAACAAGAGCTTCAAGATTTTGAAGCCTTTCGCCAGAAATATTCTAGGGTGCTGTGCAACATCGGCACCATCTGAAAGAGTTTTCAGCAAGGCTGGTAATTTTTATACCCCAGAGCGAGCCAAACTTGGCCCGGAAACTTTCAGAGCTCTAATGATGATAAAATGCAATGAGGACATGATATAGAGTGTAATGTAGATGTCAAATTTGGAAGGAAATATTTCTTCTTTTTTCTTCTTTTCTTCGCATATTTTCAGATTGTTTAAATCAGTTATTGTATTTTTATTTGTATTTTGAGATTGAGGAATAAAAGTATTTGTATTTGTATTTGTATTTTTAGCGTTAGTATTTGTATTTGTATTTTTAGAGTTAGGAATAAAAGTATTTGTATTTGTATTTCTGGTAACCTTAACGAAAGTATTTGTATTTGTATTTCAATTGTTAAAAGTCAGTATTTGATCCAACCCTGGTTACAACTCATCAAGGCCATTTTAGGATAAGTGATAAAAGTGTCACCTGGCTAGTGAGACAACACCGTGACGATTGGTAATGGTGGAAATTGGTCAGAATTTCATTTATGAAGACGACCCAACAAGAATTTGTTTACGACCATGTTGTAGTGAGCCAGAAAGCAATCCCACAACATTGTGTCACACAGACAAGTAGTTCTAGGAAAGAAACTTTGCTTATAGAACTTTTTTTATTAGTTTTAGGCTCAGTTTGAGAATAAGGGAAATTGGTGACAGTGGTTGTAATTAGACGAGTGTTTGTTGTGAACATTTTATGGGGGGGGGATGAGAAGATCATAGCTTGAAGCTAAGTCAGATACCAAACATGCTTTAACTGAAATTTGGTCCAAATAATTCAAATTATTAATCATAATTTTTCAAATTTTCCCGATGGATTAATATATTATATAAAAAAAAATACCAGACAGAAATATCAATTTAATGAATGAAATGTCAAAAACTTAATGAATGAACAAGAAAGAAAAAAAATAAGTGGAAAATTTGTGAATGAAGAAAACCTAATTTGCTAATTAAAAATGAATTAATTTGTCAAAAGCAAAGATTTTCTCTGAAGAAAAAAGTTGAAATTCTAGAATCTCTTCGTAATTAATTTGTCGACATAGATGTGTCATTCCCCTGATAACTGAGACATGACAAGCTTATTAGTAGGACAGGCATTACAACATTTTCCAGATGGGTCCACTTTATATTTGACTTCTTTTGGGACGAACATGTTATATCGCTTATAGGAACAACAAAAACGGTCATGTAACAGACACATTTAAAATAAGGCAGACTCACATCGACACATCCCCACCCGGGAAAAACTCAATTTACAAAATGAAGAATTATTTTTGAAAGCAGAGAAAAAGCAATATAGGCTCTTAAGAACCGACCATAGAATTTGATCACATAGCTATGGAACTGAAGTGTGACAAACCAACAAAAAGGTGATATGAATCAAAACATGACAGGCCAACAAATTACTATTTAAAACAAGCAATTTAAACTAAAGGTGACAGACCAACAAACATTTACAACTAAAGCATGACAGATTAACGAACAATTTAAAACTAAAGCGTGACAAATTGACATGAAAAAAGCATTTTAAACTAAAGTGTGACTGATCAACAAAATAAGGCTATTTAAACCTAAAGCATGACATAACAGAAAGGCCATCTAAAACTAATCCTAACAGACAGATGGAGAAGCCATTTAAAACTAAATCAACAAAAATAAACAAAAAAACATTCCAAACACAAGCATGGAAATAGTTTCTTATAGAGATGCCTGAATATACCTCGGATATTTCTATTCAACCAGCACATGAAATACCATTACTAATTGAAGTGTGACAGAGTGATGAACGAACAAAGGCTCTTAAAGACATGTTTCTAAGAATCCGATCTAGAATTTATTTATACACGGAATGTTAAAAATATATTCATTTCTGCACATAAAAAAATAAAATAATTTAATAAATATAGTAACAAGAGTGCAACTATTTTAAATAAAATTTTAAAAATCAGTACGCCATTTTTTTTATGATGGGAGCAACAACAAATTCAACAAGAACAAGTTGTCTCCCTTTGTTATCACTACGACTTGAATAATGTTGAAAAGAAACATTAATCTCGACTTTTGTTGGATTTTAGAGAAAAGTTTATGAGTATATGAGGTGCCTTGAATAAATTTCAAACCTTTTTCGTACAGGCATTTAAAATTGTCATAGACTCTTGAAAATTCAGTATGTTATTGCTATACAGCTTATAAGATGACTGACCAATTTTTATGATTTCCGGTTCAAATTAACAATTACAGCAATTGGAATACACCCCGCTAAAGCACGATTGTCACAACTAGTTAATTTCAAAAATAGACGAGAGGACAATTTAGAAGAATGATATGCAATAAAATTCTATTTTAAACTTGGAGAAAAAAATGCCACAGAAACGTATGAAATGCTTCAGACCGTTTTGGACTATTTTACATGAATCAGCATCAGTTTTTTAGTGGCATAAAAGATTCAAGGAAGGCATGAAGTCAGTGAGGGATGATGAGAGTTGTGGGAGGAGTAAGGAAATCAGAAGACCAGAATTGAATGACCAAATAAAGAATTTCACGAATAAGAACCGTCATATGTCTATAGAGACAATAAGTACACAGTTTGATGTCAGTGTGGGAACTGTACACATGATTATTTACAAGGAACTAAAGATGTGGAAGATTTGTCCAAAGGGTGCTCAGAGAAGATCAAAAAGAAAGACGTTATGACAGCAGGGAGATAATCGAGCTGATCAATTCAGATCCCACAGTTCTTGATGCTTTGGTGACCTGAAATTAATGCTGAATCTACTGCTATGACTCAGAGACAGAGTTCCCAGTGGAAGCATGCAGGCTCTCATAGATCAAAGAAGGGCAGACAGAGCAAATTCATACTTATGCTGATCCCTTTTTTTTTTTTTTTGACAGCACAAGTATGATCTACATGCACTGAGTTCCTACTGGTCAGACAGTCAACAAGGAATACTATGTTAAGGTTTTAAGGGAGTTCAGGAAGAGACTGTCGAAAAAGGCCAGCACTCTTTAAATCAGGCCAGTGTCATTTCCATCAGGGCAATGCATCAGTCTACAACTGCATCCTTGTTACAGACTATTTGACCAGTATGGGCATCATCAAGACAGTTCCTCACCCTCCCTATAGTCCAGAACTTACTCCCTTGAACTTTTGGTTATTCGCTAAGCTCAAAGAAAACCATAGAGACAATTGAGGAGATGAAAGAAGTCACCGATATGTTCACACAAGAAGACTTCCATGAGGCTAACTAGAAGTTGTTGGAATGTATAACAAGTGCATTGCAGCCGGAGGAGATTACTTTCAAGGGGACTAGAGTTTCATGTGTGTACTATCAATAAAAGTGCACATAGAAAAAAATTCTGGAAACTTATTGAAGGCATCTTGTGCTTTGAAATATTTTTTGAAAGTGCAATTTTGGCTAAATAAAATTTCATTAAGTGTCTTTTGGGACAAAATGAAAACGTCCTAGGAGTCATCAGAAATTTTTGTTTTTGTTGTTGTTAACAGCCATTAATAATTTTGAATCATTTTGAGCAAGAGCTAATTAAGCAAAATGTAGACATTTGAAAAATATTTTCATTTTGTTAGACATTTGAAAAATATTTTCATTTTGTTAGACATTTGAAAAATATTTTCATTTTGTTAGACATTTGAAAAATATTTTCATTTTGTTAGACATTTGAAAAATATTTTCATTTTGTTAGACATTTGAAAAATATTTTCATTTTTTTAGACATTTGAAAAATATTTTCATTTTTTTAGACATTTGAAAAATATTGTTGTTTTGTTAGACATTTGAAAAATATTGTTGTTTTGTTAGACATTTGAAAAATATTGTTGTTTTGTTAGACATTTGAAAAATATTGTTGTTTTGTTAGACATTTGAAAAATATTGTTGTTTTGTTAGACATTTGAAAAATATTGTTGTTTTGTTAGACATTTGAAAAATATTGTTGTTTTGTTAGACATTTGAAAAATATTGTTGTTTTGTTAGACATTTGAAAAATATTTTCATTTTGTTGGCATTTGAAAATCATTTTCATTTGGTTAGACATTTGAAAAATATTGTCATTTTGTTGGACATTTGAAAAATATTGTCATTTTGTTGGACATTTGAAAAATATTGTCATTTTGTTGGACATTTGAAAAATATTGTCATTTTGTTGGACATTTGAAAAATATTGTCATTTTGTTGGACATTTGAAAAATATTGTCATTTTGTTGGACATTTGAAAAATATTGTCATTTTGTTGGACATTTGAAAAATATTGTCATTTTGTTGGACATTTGAAAAATATTGTCATTTTGTTGGACATTTGAAAAATATTGTCATTTTGTTGGACATTTGAAAAATATTGTCATTTTGTTGGACATTTGAAAAATATTGTCATTTTGTTGGACATTTGAAAAATATTGTCATTTTGTTGGACATTTGAAAAATATTGTCATTTTGTTGGACATTTGAAAAATATTGTCATTTTGTTGGACATTTGAAAAATATTGTCATTTGGAAAGCAACGGCCCAGAAGGAAATTCCAAGGTATAGCAGTCTAAAAGAAGAAACTATCAGAGTAGAAGGCTTTTTGGCATCTGGGGATTTTTACTGTGTAGGAGCGGGATTTTGGTGTTTGTCAAGTTTGTCGGGGGTATTTATAGCGAGGGGGTACAAGGGCATGTTGTTGGAGTATCTACCATTAAAATACTTGTAAAACAGGCAAAGGGATGCAACATTTCGTTGATGGGACAGAGGTTGAAGCCTAGCTGACAATGTAGGAACTATTAGGTTGATAGCTCTCTTTTTAACCCTGTCTAAGAGAGAGAGAGAGAGACTAATAGCAGATGCACCAGCCCAAATGTGGCAACAATACTATATACATGGGAGAATGGTGGCCTTGTAAATGTACAGGATACTCCCAGGTGTAACTTTCTAGCACAGTAGAGAGAGTATGATCCTGAATTGTAGTGAGTCAATCACTAAAAGATTGTGAATTTTTTCCATGGGTGGCATTTTTTTTTTTCTTTTTTTTTGGGGGGGGGGGGAGAGTGACTATCATTTACAATGTTAATCTGAAAAACCGAAACGGAAACACATCTATGCTAAAGATTACCATTTTTTTTTTGTTCTTATCTGCTGCCATCTTCATTTTTATGCTAATCCACTACCTCCTTCTTACCAGAAACATACGAAAAGCATTGCTTTTTGGTATTAAGAATACTACATGCACAAACTTGGAGTCTATATTTGTAAGACTTTATGGAATTCACACTAGAATCAGATGAGCAGACCTTTATGTACTTTAGACTAAACCTGCAACATAGCATTAGTTACTTATCTGCGTATATATTTTCTCTACTCTTTTTCATCCTTCCAAAACTGTACTCTAATAACTATGTCTTTTGGAAGGTTACAGTGGTCAAGTAGTTAACGACATGGACTGACAACCTGGGTGTTCCAAGTTCGAATCTAGTTTATTCCACAAAAATCACTTTCACTTGGGATGTTGGTAATCTTCTCATGGTCCCTCCTGTAATCCCCAAGTTTGTCTAGAAAAATATCAGGGAAACCAATGCCAACAATAGAAATTTTGGATTTATACGATATGATGATGCTGATGATGACCATGTCTCTGACAGCATAGATGTAGTACTCTCCTTTGATACTAGCACCCAAGTACATGTATTTGATTTTAATGCCTACCACAGCAATTGACTTGGTTTCTCTAACACAGATGCAGCTGGTAGCACCACACATAACTTTTCTATATCCTATTCTCTGGCAAAGACAGTCACATTTCTGATCCATTTCCCTGATTGACAGGATCAGCAAGCCTTATTTCTAGACCTATTTTTGGTCACAATTCTCAAGGATTGTGTAACAAATGCCCATAGCCCACTTGGTAATGCTGATCACATTGTGATACTGATAGACATTACCCGAAACTCTTGACCCCAAGTTGAAGAGCCATTGTTCAAAAAGATAAGGCTGACTGAGAAGCCATCAGGGATCACATCAGAGATACTCTATATGGAGCTGAATAAACATGTTACATTAAATATAAACACTAAAAACATATCCAGTTAGGTAGAAAAGTAACTTATCTTGCCTTTGATAATATTTATTTGTTATATATTTGTTTTTTGAGAACTTTTTCAAATCTATGTGTATAGTAATACAAACGAGATTTTCATATATCTTTTGATTTTGAAAAACACATTTGTGGCTGTTCGCAGTGAAACATTGTTTTAATTTGCATGCAAGCTACAAAAGTTTACTTTGTTTTTTTAAACATGTTTTTAAATTTGACCAGAAATGTGAGAAATTATAATGGATTCATAATGCCGAATTGGTTGGGATTGTTGTTATTATACATTTTGAAAACCAAATAGTTCTAAATTAATGTTATTCTGATAACAAAATAGCTCTAATTAAAATTCATATTTTCATGTTTTTCTTAATTCGTTTGTGAATAAAAATCAAAGAACGCGTGTTGTTTATACTGTGCTATGACTAATACGACAGCTGCTGCTCCTGCTGCTAATAATACTAAATTAATTTGACCAAACTCGAGAAATAGAAACATTTTTTTCGGGTAGGTCCTTTTAAATTATTATCAATTACCGCGGTTCTACTAAACATAGAATAATACTTTTAATTGATAAAGATAGTAAAAAGAATAATTTACTTACTAGTGGGTGTCCGATGAAATTTTTTTCAAAATGTTCAATACTCGTCATATTAAAGTCTTATTTTTAACACGACAAAAAAAGAAATGGTCAAAAATATTTTGGACACTTGACAGTTAAGATTAACACCTCTTTTGGTTGTTTCCTAAATTTCATGACGAAATTCTTCATACAATCATGGTACGGGCCTTTAGAAAACAGGGAGGGTCATTACAAAACCTTACCGAAAACGCCATTTTATGACGTTCACATTTTTATCAGTTTATTTGCTTAAAACTCTTAAAATATGTAATGTACATTCATATTTATTAATTTATTTGAAAGTATATTCATTTCCGAATAAAACAGTAGTATTTTGAAGTCTTGAAGTGCTTTGGTTTGAAAAATATGGCTATTTTAGTAGAACTACCTTGAAATCTGATTATCCAAAGCGTTTTTTTCGTCCGTGTGTATTACTAGGATATGTATCGCACCAAGACAAGGAAACAAAAGTTTCCAGTTACCTGTGGACTAAAACAAGGTTGTGTCTTTGCACCTACCCTTTTTTCCTTATAACTTGCTGCAATGCTGCACGAACTTCCTCCAAATAACCCGGAGGTGTACATTAGGTACCGTTATGATGGGGAACTTTTCAAGCCTGCTAGACTAAAATCTCAAAGCCTTGTAAAATTCCCACACATACCAGAGCTTCAATATGCAGATGACAACATGGTCCTTAACCATTCCAAGAGATCCGTAAATAACTTCACGGCAGCCTAGCATCGCTTCAGACTCTCTGTTAATATTGGTAAGACAAAGGTGTTAGTACAACAAGTACCCAATACAATCTTACAGGACGCAAGCATTCACATAAATGACACTCCTCTTGAGCAAGTAGATCACTTTCCATATCTCGGTAGCATAATATCAGAAAAGTGCTCAAATGAGAATGAAATAGAAAGCCGAATTAGCCTTGCCTATGGAGCTTTCGGTAAACTGATGAAGCGTGTCTTCAATAATAAACATCTTTCAATAAAAACTAAACTCATGGTATACCATGCGATTGTTATACCTACGCTTCTGTATGGGGGTGAGACCTGGACTATATACCAAAGTGATCTCATTAAACTCGAAAAATTCCACCAACAAAAACTTCGAGCTATACTGAACATCAAATGGTATGACTATGTAACCAGCACAAGCGTTCTCGAGAGAGCAAACAGCTGCAGTATTGAGGCCACCACCATGAGGCACAGACTCCGTTAGTTGGGGAATATCCTCAGAATGGATGAAAACAGACTCCCTCGACAAACCCTGTACTTGGAGATAGCCACAGGAAAAAGACCTATCGGCCGCCCTCTACTGCGATATAAGGACCAACTCAAATCCACCCTAAAAACACCCAATTTGATCTTTACATCTGGGAAACAACATCTCAGGATCGGTACCTGTGGCGCCAATCCATCATACATGGTATCAAAGGATACGAGGCAGAAAGAAGAAGACTGGTGGAGATCAAGAGGCAGGCAAGAAAAAATTGTGCTGAACAAAAACGCCCCCTGCCAAGCATTGCTTGCCTTCTCTTCCCACGCAAATTCCACGCTCAGATTGGTCTGAGAAGCCATCTGCAATCCAATCACTGAGAGAAGAAGAAACTGAAATTCTCGGATATGAGAAATTGGCCGACGATGATAAAACTGATATATAACTGATGAATGTAATTTGCAAATACCTTTCCTAAGCTCTATTTTTAGTTTTAATATGTAAAGGGGCACAGTAGAACCAACTGAATTTGAATCAGCATAACTGATTTTATAGGTCATAAATGATATACTTTTTCTTCTTCATGGAAATTGTTCTAGACAAAGCCATTTGATGTTAAGAGTAAAAAAGACCAAGAACTAACCAACAATGTCAAATGGATCCCGACCAAGGTAAAAGCAATTCTTCCTCCTTTGTCAGAAACATTCCTCATAGAATGTGAGAACTAAAGGACAAAATAATGGAATCGAGAATTACAAGGCTTACAATTGTATTATAAATATTTGTAAAAGAACAAACACAAGATTTAGAGATTTAAAAAGAATCAGGAATTTAGAAAAGAATCAGTAACTGTATCGGAATCTGAAACAATCTATTAGAATCGTCCTATCTCTAACATTAACAAAGAAATAAAAGTTTTCCAGATGAGGATATAACCCAAATCTTTCTCTCTTAAATTTTAATTGAAATCTGATCCTTTTGGGATTATTTGAATCTATATAAATGTAATTTATATTGATACAACAATATATATATAATACCAGGTTAATATTTTCTAAAGGGTAAAGCAACCGATGAAGTTTTAACAAGGTTAATGCAAGAGTGCTCAATACTGAAGGAGGGCAAGGTATACTTTTTATTTGTTTTACATAAGCATTAATATGTTAGTACACATGTATGAACATGTTTTGGCCAGCCAGTTACAAGTAACCAGAAACTTCTTCAGGTGATATTATACAAAAGTTGAGTCTGTAGCCATTACAGACTTAATTCTGAATAAGCAATATAACCTGAAGAGGTCTACAGTTACTTG
>NC_136485.1:100478325-100489027 GCF_053919585.1 Euprymna scolopes
CATGAAATATAACAGTCAATTCAGTATATTTTGAAATGTATGAAATTTATTTTTAAACAATAATTTAAATTAATTCAATTAAATAAATTTTCAGTAATTAATGATTTCTCTTGTGCTAGTTCATTAATTTAATGTATTTGTTTTGATTTACCGACAAAGTTTTGTTGAAAATCAAAGTTTAATATAAAAATGATCCTTAAAAGAATGAATCCTATCACCATAAGACAGATGACACATTTTACGGGATGTCAAATGGAAACGTATTCTTGTGTTCAACTTCAACTACCTTCAAATCACTTGTCATGACCTGTTTAAGGGTTACAAACAGTTGGATCAAGGATTTGTGGGAATAGGAAACTGTGAGAAAGTCAAAGGTCAGGAAAGTACGATTTACACAGGAAAATATTTAGAGTTTCGTTAATTGTCTCAGTCATGGGATTTATTTCAAGACATATTTAACCAAAGATTATTAGACTGAAAGTGAATTTTGAAAAGCAATCATAAAATTGATTAGATTTCTAATTTAATTGAAATGAAAATAAAAAAATGTTAAAAGAAAAAGGCTACGAAAAATAAGAAAAGAGAAAGGATTGAAAAAAAAAAAGAGAAAGGATTGAAAAAAAAAAAGAGAAAGGATTGAAAAAAAAAAAGAGAAAGGATTAAAAAAAAAAAAAAAGAAAGGATTGAAAAAAAAAAGAGAAAAGAATTTTAAAAAAAAAAAAGGTAAAGGATTGAAAAAAAAAAGAGAAAGGATTGAAAAAAAAAAAGAGAAAGGATTGAAAAAAAAAAGAGAAAGGATTGAAAAAAAAAAGAGAAAGGATTGAAAAAAAAAGAGAGAAAGGATTGAAAAAAAAATAGAAAGGATTGAAACAAAAAAGAGAAAGGATTGAAACAAAAAAGAGAAAGGATTGAAAAAAAAGAGAGAAAGGATTGAAAAAAAAGAGAGAAAGGATTGAAAAAAAAGAGAGAAAGGATTGAAAAAAAAGAGAGAAAGGATTGAAAAAAAGAGAAAAGAGTGAAAAAAAGAGAAAAGAGTGAAAAAAAAGATAAAAGAGTGAAAAAAAAGATAAAAGAGTGAAAAAAAAGATAAAAGAGTGAAAAAAGAGAAAAGAGTGAAAAAAGAGAAAGGAGTGAAAAAGAGAAAGGAGTGAAAACGAGAAAAGAGTGATAAAGGGAAAAGAGTGAAAAAGAGAAAAGAGTGAAAAAGAGAAAAGAGTGAAAAGGAAAAAAGAGTGAAAAGGAGAAAAGAGTGAAAAGGAGAAAAGAGTGAAAAGGAGAAAAGAGTGAAAAGGAGAAAAGAGTGAAAAAGAGAAAAGAGTGAAAAGGAGAAAAGAGTGAAAAGGAGAAAAGAAGTGAAAAAGAGAAAGGAGTGAAAAAGAGAAAGGAGTGAAAAAAAAGAGAAAAGAGTGAAAAAAAAGAGAAAAGAGTGAAAAAAAAGAGAAAAGAGTGAAAAAAAAGAGAAAAGAGTGAAAAAAAAGAGAAAAGAGGGAAAAAAAGAGAAAAGAGTGAAAAAAGAGAAAAGAGAGAAAAAAGAGAAAAGAGTTAAAAAGAGAAAGGCTATGAAAAATAAGAAAAGAGAAGGAGTGAAAAAAAAGAGAAAGGAGTGAAATAAAAAGAGAAAGGAGTGAAATAAAAAGAGAAAGGAGTGACATAAAAAGAGAAAGGAGTGACATAAAAAGAGAAAGGAGTGAAAAAGAGAACAGAGTGAAAAAGAGAAAAGAGTGAAAAAAGAGAAAAGAGTGAAAAAAGAGAAAAGAGTGAAAAAAGAGAAAAGAGTGAAAAAAGAGAAAAGAGTGAAAAAGAGAAAAGAGTGAAAAAAGAGAAAAGAGTGAAAAAGAGAAAAGAGTGAAAAAAGAGAAAAGAGTGAAAAAAGAGAAAAGAGTGAAAAAAGAGTGAAAAAGAGAAAAGAGTGAAAAAGAGAAAAGAGTGAAAAAGAGAAAAGAGTGAAAAAAGAGAAAAGAGTGAAAAAAGAGAAAAGAGTGAAAAAAGAGAAAAGAGTGAAAAAGAGAAAATAGTGAAAAAGAGTAAGGAGTGAAAAAGAGAAAGGAGTGAAAAAGAGAAAGGAGTGAAAAAGAGAAAAGATTGAAAAAAAAGAGAAAAGAGTGAAAAAGAGAACAGAGTGAAAAAAGAGAAAAGAGTGAAAAAAGAGTGAAAAAGAGAAAAGAGTGAAAAAGAGAAAAGAGTGAAAAAAGAGAAAAGAGTGAAAAAAGAGAAAAGAGTGAAAAAAGAGAAAAGAGTGAAAAAGAGAAAATAGTGAAAAAGAGAAAGGAGTGAAAAAGAGAAAGGAGTGAAAAAGAGAAAGGAGTGAAAAAGAGAAAGGAGTGAAAAAGAGAAAGGAGTGAAAAAGAGAAAAGATTGAAAAAAAAGAGAAAAGAGTGAAAAAGAGAACAGAGTGAAAAAGAGAAAAGAGTGAAAAAAGAGAAAAGAGTGAAAAAAGAGAAAAGAGTGAAAAAGAGAAAAGAGTGAAAAAGAGAAAAGAGTGAAAAAGAGAAAAGAGTGAACAAGAGAAAAGAGTGAAAAAGAGAAAAGAGTGAAAAAAGAGAAGAGTGAAAAAAGAGTGAAAAAGAGAAAAGAGTGAAAAAAGAGAAAAGAGTGAAAAAAGAGAAAAGAGTGAAAAAAGAGAAAAGAGTGAAAAAAGAGAAAAGAGTGAAAAAAGAGAAAAGAGTGAAAAAAGAGAAAAGAGTGAAAAAGAGAAAATAGTGAAAAAGAGAAAGGAGTGAAAAAGAGAAAGGAGTGAAAAAGAGAAAGGAGTGAAAAAGAGAAAGGAGTGAAAAAGAGAAAAGATTGAAAAAAAAGAGGAAAGAGTGAAAAAAGAGAAAAGAGTGAAAAAAGAGAAAGGAGTGAAAAAGAGAAAGGAGTGAAAAAGAGAAAGGAGTGAAAAAGAGAAAGGAGTGAAAAAGAGAAAAGAGTTTAAAAAAAGAGAAAAGAGTTTAAAAAAAAGAGAAAAGAGTGAAAAAAAGAGAAAACAGTGAAAAAAGAGAAAAGAGTGAAAAAGAGAAAAGAGTGAAAAAGAGAAAGGCTATAAAAAATAAGAAAAGAGAAGGAGTGAAAAAAAAGAGAAAGGAGTGAAATAAAAAGAGAAAGGAGTGAAATAAAAAGAGAAAGGAGTGAAATAAAAAGAGAAAGGAGTGAAATAAAAAGAGAAAGGAGTGAAAAAAGAGAAAAGAGTGAAAAAGAGAAAAGAGTGAAAAAGAGAAAAGAGTGAAAAAGAGAAAGGAGTGAAAAAGAGAAAGGAGTGAAAAAGAGAAAGGAGTGAAAAAGAGAAAGGAGTGAAAAAGAGAAAGGAGTGAAAAAGAGAAAGGAGTGAAAAAGAGAAAGGAGGGAAAAAGAGAAAAGAGTGAAAAAGGAGAAAAGAGTGAAAAAGGAGAAAAGAGTGACAAAAAAGAAAAGAGTGAAAAAGAGAAAGGAGTGAAAAAGAGAAAGGAGTGAAAAAGAGAAAGGAGTGAAAAAGAGAAAAGAGTGAAAAAGAGAAAGGAGTGAAAAAGAGAAAGGAGTGAAAAAGAGAAAGGAGTGAAAAAGAGAAAGGAGTGAAAAAGAGAAAGGAGTGAAAAAGAGAAAGGAGTGAAAAAGAGAAAGGAGTGAAAAAAAAAAGGAGTGAAACAGAGAAAGGAGTGAAAAAGAGAAAGGAGTGAAAAAGAGAAAGGAGTGAAAAAGAGAAAGGAGTGAAGAAGAGAAAGGAGTGAAGAAGAGAAAGGAGTGAAAAAGAGAAAGGAGTGCAAAAAAGAAAGGAGTGAAAAAGAGAAAGGAGTGAAAAAGAGAAAAGAGTGAAAAAGAGAAAAGAGTGAAAAAGAGAAAAGAGTGAAAAAGAGAAAAGAGTGAAAAAGAGAAAAGAGTGAAAAAGAGAAAAGAGTGAAAAAGAGAAAAGAGTGAAAAAGAGAAAAGAGTGAAAAAGAGAAAAGAGTGAAAAAGAGAAAAGAGTGAAAAAGAGAAAAGAGTTAAAAAGAGAAAAGAGTGAAAAAGAGAAAAGAGTGAAAAAGAGAAAAGAGTGAAAAAGAGAAGGGAGTGAAAAAGAGAAAGGAGTGAAAAAGAGAAAAGAGTGACAAAAAAGAGAAAAGAGTGACAAAAAAGAGAAAAGAGTGACAAAAAAGAGAAAAGAGTGAAAAAGAGAAAAGAGTGAAAAAGAGAAAAGAGTGAAAAAGAGAAAGGAGTGAAAAAGAGAAAGGAGTGAAAAAGAGAAAGGAGTGAAAAAGAGAAAGGAGTGAAAAAGAGAAAGGAGTGAAAAAGAGAAAGGAGTGAAAAAGAGAAAGGAGTGAAAAAGAGAAGGGAGTGAAAAAGAGAAAAGAGTGAAAAAGAGAAAAGAGTGAAAAAGAGAAAAGAGTGAAACAGAGAAAAGAGTGACAAAAAAGAGAAAAGAGTGAAAAAGAGAAAAGAGTGACAAAGAGAAAAGAGTGACAAAAAAGAGAAAAGAGTGAAAAAGGAGAAAAGAGTGACAAAAAAGAGAAAAGAGTGACAAAAAAGAGAAAAGAGTGACAAAAAAGAGAAAAGAGTGAAAAAAGAGAAAAGAGTGAAAAAAGAGAAAAGAGTGAAAAAGAGAAAAGAGTGAAAAAGAGAAAGGGGTGAAAAAGAGAAAGTAGTGAAAAAGAGAAAAGAGTGAAAAAGAGAAAAGAGTGAAAAAGAGAAAAGAGTGAAAAAGAGAAAAGAGTGAAAAAGAGAAAAGAGTGAAAAAGAGAAAGGAGTGAAAAAGAGAAAGGAGTGAAAAGAGAAAGGAGTGAAAAAGAGAAAGGAGTGAAAAAGAGAAAGGAGTTAAAAAGAGAAAGGAGTGAAAAAGAGAAGAGAGTGAAAAAGAGAAAAGAGTGAAAAAGAGAAGAGAGTGAAAAAGAGAAAGGAGTGAAAAAGAGAAAAGAGTGAAAAAGAGAAACGAGTGACAAAGACAAACGAGTGACAAAGAAAAAAGAGTGAAAAAGAGAAAAGAGTGAAAATGAGAAAAGAGTGAAAAAGAGAAAGGAGTGAAGAAAAGAAATGAGTGAAGAAGAGAAAGGAGTGAAGAAGAGAAAGGAGTGAAAAGGAGAAAGGAGTGAAAAAGAGAAAGGAGTGAAAAAGTGAAAGGAGTGAAAAAGAGAAAGGAGTGAAAAAGAGAAAGGAGTGAAATAGAGAAAAGAGTGAAAAAGAGAAAAGAGTGAAAAAGAGAACGGAGTGAAAAAGAGAAAGGAGTGAAAAAGAGAAAGGAGTGAAAAAGAGAAAGGAGTGAAAAAGAGAAAGGAGTGAAGAAAATGGAGTGAAGAAGAGAAAGGAGTGAAAAAGAGAAAGGAGTGAAAAAGAGAAAGGAGTGAAAAAGAGAAAGGAGTGAAAAAGAGAAAAGAGTGAAAAAGAGAAAAGAGTGAAAAAGAGAAAATAGTGAAAAAGAGAAAATAGTGAAAAAGAGAAAAGAGTGAAAAAGAGAAAAGAGTGAAAAAAGAGTGAAAAAGAGTGAAAAAGAGTGAAAAAAGAGTGAAAAAAGAGAAAGGAGTGAAAAAGAGAAAAGAGTGAAAAAGAGAAAAGAGTGAAAAAGAGAAAAGAGTGAAAAAGAGAAAGGAGTGAAAAAGAGAAAGGAGTGAAGAAGAGAAAGGAGTGAAGAAGAGAAAGGAGTGAAGAAGAGAAAGGAGTGAAAAAGAGAAAGGAGTGAAAAAGAGAAAGGAGTGAAAAAGAGAAAGGAGTGAAAAAGAGAAAGGAGTGAAAAAGAGAAAGGAGTGCAAAAAGAGAAAGGAGTGAAAAAGAGAAAGGAGTGAAAAAGAGAAAGGAGTGAAAAAGAGAAAAGAGTGAAAAAGAGAAAAGAGTGAAAAAGAGAAAAGAGTGAAAAAGAGAAAATAGTGAAAAGAGAAAAGAGTGAAAAAGAGAAAAGAGTAAAAAAAGAGTGAAAAAGAGTGAAAAAAGAGTGAAAAAAGAGAAAGGAGTGAAAAAGAGAAAAGAGTGAAAAAGAGAAAAGAGTGAAAAGAGAAAAGAGTGAAAAAGAGAAAAGAGTGAAAAAGAGAAAAGAGTGAAAAAGAGAAAAGAGTGAAAAAGAGAAAAGAGTGAAAAAGAGAAAGGAGTGAAAAAGAGAAAGGAGTGAAAAAGAGAAAGGAGTGAAAAAGAGAAAGGAGTGAAAAAGAGAAAAGAGTGAAAAAGAGAAAAGAGTGAAAAAGAGAAAAGAGTGAAAAAGAGAAAAGAGTGAAAAAGAGAAAAGAGTGAAAAAGAGAAAAGAGTGAAAAAGAGAAAGGAGTGAAAAAGAGAAAGGAGTGAAAAAGAGAAAGGAGTGAAAAAGAGAAGAGAGTGAAAAAGAGAAAAGAGTGAAAAAGAGAAAAGAGTGAAAAAGAGAAGAGAGTGAAAAAGAGAAAGGAGTGAAAAAGAGAAAAGAGTGAAAAAGAGAAACGAGTGACAAAGAAAAACGAGTGACAAAGAAAAAATAGTGAAAAAGAGAAAAGAGTGAAAAAAGAGTGAAAAAAGAGTGAAAAAAAGAGTGAAAAAAGAGAAAGGAGTGAAAAAGAGAAAAGAGTGAAAAGAGAAAAGAGTGAAAAAGAGAAAGGAGTGAAAAAGAGAAAGGAGTGAAAAAGAGAAAGGAGTGAAGAAGAGAAAGGAGTGAAGAAGAGAAAGGAGTGAAGAAGAGAAAGAAGTGAAAAAGAGAAAGGAGTGAAAAAGAGAAAGGAGTGAAAAAGAGAAAGGAGTGAAAAAGAGAAAGGAGTGAAAAAGAGAAAGGAGTGAAAAAGAGAAAGGAGTGAAAAAGAGAAAGGAGTGAAAAAGAGAAATGAGTGAAAAATAGAAAGGAGTGAAAAAGAGAAAGGAGTGAAAAAGAGAAAGGAGTGAAAAAGAGAAAGGAGTGAAAAAGAGAAAGGAGTGAAAAAGAGAAAAGAGTGAAAAAGAGAAAAGAGTGAAAAAGAGAAAAGAGTGACAAAGAGAAAAGAGTGAAAAAGAGAAAAGAGTGAAAAAGAGAAAAGAGTGAAAAAGAGAAAAGAGTGAAAAAGAGAAAAGAGTGAAAAAGAGAAAAGAGTGAAAAAGAGAAAGGAGTGAAAAAGAGAAAAGAGTGAAAAAGAGAAAGGAGTGAAAAAGAGAAAGGAGTGAAAAAGAGAAAAGAGTGACAAAAAAGAGAAAAGAGTGAAAAAGGAGAAAAGAGTGACAAAAAAGAGAAAAGAGTGAAAAAGAGAAAAGAGTGAAAAAGGAGAAAAGAGTGACAAAAAAGAGAAAAGAGTGAAAAAGGAGAAAAGAGTGACAAAAAAGAGAAAAGAGTGAAAAAAGAGAAAAGAGTGAAGAAGAGAAAAGAGTGAAAAAGAGAAAAGAGTGAAAAAGAGAAAAGAGTGAAAAAGAGAAAAGAGTGAAAAAGAGAAAAGAGTGAAAAAGAGAAAGGAGTGAAAAAGAGAAAGTAGTGAAAAAGAGAAAGTAGTGAAAAAGAGAAAAGAGTGAAAAAGAGAAAAGAGTGAAAAAGAGAAAAGAGTGAAAAAGAGAAAAGAGTGAAAAAGAGAAAAGAGTGAAAAAGAGAAAAGAGTGAAAAAGAGAAACGAGTGAAAAAGAGAAACGAGTGAAAAAGAGAAAAGAGTGAAACAGAGAAAAGAGTTAAAAAGAGAAAACAGTGAAAAAGAGAAAACAGTGAAAAAGAGAAAACAGTGAAAAAGAGAAAAGAGTGAAAAAGAGAAAAGAGTGAAAAAGAGAAAGGAGTGAAAAAGAGAAAGGAGTGAAAAAGAGAAAAGAGTTAAAAAGAGAAAAGAGTTAAAAAGAGAAAAGAGTGAAAAAGAGAAAAGAGTGAAAAAGAGAAAAGAGTGAAAAAGAGAAAAGAGTGAAAAAGAGAAAAGAATGAAAAAGAGAAAAGAGTGAAAAAGAGAAAAGAGTGAAAAAGAGAAAAGAGTGAAAAAGAGAAAAGAGTGAAAAAGAGAAAAGAGTGAAAAAGGAGAAAAGAGTGAAAAAAGAGAAAAGAGTGACAAAAAAGAGAAAAGAGTGACAAAAAAGAGAAAAGAGTGACAAAAAAGAGAAAAGAGTGAAAAAAGAGTGAAAAAAGAGTGAAAAAAGAGAAAGGAGTGAAAAAGAGAAAGGAGTGAACAAGAGAAAGGAGTGAAAAAGAGAAAGGAGTGAAAAAGAGAAAAGAGTGAAAAAGAGAAAAGAGTGAAAAAGAGAAAGGAGTGAAAAAGAGAAAAGAGTGAAAAAGAGAAAAGAGTGAAAAAGAGAAAGGAGTGAAAAAGAGAAAGTAGTGAAAAAGAGAAAGTAGTGAAAAAGAGAAAGTAGTGAAAAAGAGAAAAGAGTGAAAAAGAGAAAAGAGTGAAAAAGAGAAAAGAGTGAAAAAGAGAAAAGAGTGAAAAAGAGAAAAGAGTAAAAAAGAGAAAGGAGTGAAAAAGAGAAACGAGTGAAAAAGAGAAACGAGTGAAAAAGAGAAACGAGTGAAAAAGAGAAAAGAGTGAAACAGAGAAAACAGTTAAAAAGAGAAAAGAGTTAAAAAGAGAAAACAGTGAAAAAGAGAAAACAGTGAAAAAGAGAAAACAGTGAAAAAGAGAAAAGAGTGAAAAAGAGAAAGGAGTGAAAAAGAGAAAGGAGTGAAAAAGAGAAAGGAGTGAAAAAGAGAAAAGAGTTAAAAAGGAGAAAAGAGTGAAAAAAGAGAAAAGAGTGACAAAAAAGAGAAAAGAGTGACAAAAAAGAGAAAAGAGTGAAAAAAGAGTGAAAAAAGAGTGAAAAAAGAGAAAGGAGTGAAAAAGAGAAAGGAGTGAACAAGAGAAAGGAGTGAAAAAGAGAAAGGAGTGAAAAAGAGAAAAGAGTGAAAAAGAGAAAAGAGTGAAAAAGAGAAAGGAGTGAAAAAGAGAAAAGAGTGAAAAAGAGAAACGAGTGACAAAGAAATCAGAGTGAAAAAGAGAAAAGAGTGAAAAAGAGAAAGGAGTGAAACATAGAAAAGAGTGAAACATAGAAAAGAGTGAAACATAGAAAAGAGTGAAAAAGAGAAACGAGTGACAAAGAAAAAAGAGTGAAAAAGAGAAAAGAGTGAAAATGAGAAAAGAGTGAAAAAGAGAAAAGAGTGAAACATAGAAAAGAGTGAAAAAGAGAAACGAGTGACAAAGAAAAAAGAGTGAAAATGAGAAAGGAGTGAAAAAGAGAAAGGAGTGAAAAAGAGATAGGAGTGAAATAGAGAAAAGAGTGAAAAAGAGAAAAGAGTGAAAAAGAGAAAAGAGTGAAAAAGAGAACGGAGTGAAAAAGAGACAGGAGTGAAAAAGAGACAGGAGTGAAAAAGAGAAAGGAGTGAAAAAGAGAAAGGAGTGAAGAAAATGGAGTGAAGAAGAGAAAGGAGTGAAAAAGAGAAAGGAGTGAAAAAGAGAAAGGAGTGAAAAAGAGAAAGGAGTGAAAAAGAGAAAGGAGTGAAAAAGAGAAAAGAGTGAAAAAGAGAAAATAGTGAAAAAGAGAAAATAGTGAAAAAGAGAAAATAGTGAAAAAGAGAAAAGAGTGAAAAAAGAGTGAAAAAAGAGTGAAAAAAGAGAAAGGAGTGAAAAAGAGAAAGGAGTGAAAAAGAGAAAGGAGTGAAAAAGAGAAAAGAGTGAAAAAGAGAAAAGAGTGAAAAAGAGAAAAGAGTGAAAAAGAGAAAAGAGTGAAAAAGAGAAAGGAGTGAAAAAGAGAAAGGAGTGAAAAAGAGAAAGGAGTGAAAAAGAGAAAGGAGTGAAAAAGAGAAAGGAGTGAAAAAGATAAAGGAGTGAAAAAGATAAAGGAGTGAAAAAGATAAAGGAGTGAAAAAGAGAAAGGAGTGAAAAAGAGAAAAGAGTGAAAAAGAGAAAAGAGTGAAAAAGAGAAAAGAGTGAAAAAGAGAAAAGAGTGAAAAAGAGAAAAGAGTGAAAAAGAGAAAAGAGTGAAAAAGAGAAAAGAGTGAAAAAGAGAAAGGAGTGAAAAAGAGAAAAGAGTGAAAAGAGAAAGGAGTGAAAAAGAGAAAGGAGTTAAAAAGAGAAAGGAGTTAAAAAGAGAAAGGAGTTAAAAAGAGAAAGGAGTGAAAAAGAGAAGAGAGTGAAAAAGAGAAGAGAGTGAAAAAGAGAAAGGAGTGAAAAAGAGAAAAGAGTGAAAAAGAGAAACGAGTGACAAAGACAAACGAGTGACAAAGAAAAAAGAGTGAAAAAGAGAAAAGAGTGAAAATGAGAAAAGAGTGAAAAAGAGAAAGGAGTGAAGAAAAGAAAGGAGTGAAGAAGAGAAAGGAGTGAAGAAGAGAAAGGAGTGAAGAAGAGAAAGGAGTGAAAAAGAGAAAGGAGTGAAAAAGAGAAAGGAGTGAAAAAGTGAAAGGAGTGAAAAAGAGAAAAGAGTGAAAAAGAGAAAAGAGTGAAAAAGAGAAAATAGTGAAAAAGAGAAAATAGTGAAAAAGAGAAAAGAGTGAAAAAGAGAAAAGAGTGAAAAAGAGAAAGGAGTGAACAAGAGAAAGGAGTGAAAAAGAGAAAGGAGTGAAAAAGAGAAAAGAGTGAAAAAGAGAAAAGAGTGAAAAAGAGAAAGGAGTGAAAAAGAGAAAAGAGTGAAAAAGAGAAAAGAGTGAAAAAGAGAAAGTAGTGAAAAAGAGAAAGTAGTGAAAAAGAGAAAGTAGTGAAAAAGAGAAAAGAGTGAAAAAGAGAAAAGAGTGAAAAAGAGAAAACAGTGAAAAAGAGAAAACAGTGAAAAAGAGAAAAGAGTGAAAAAGAGAAAGGAGTGAAAAAGAGAAAGGAGTGAAAAAGAGAAAAGAGTTAAAAAGAGAAAAGAGTTAAAAAGAGAAAAGAGTGAAAAAGAGAAAAGAGTGAAAAAGAGAAAAGAGTGAAAAAGAGAAAAGAGTGAAAAA
>NC_136485.1:100489127-100519127 GCF_053919585.1 Euprymna scolopes
GAGTGAAAAAGAGAAAGGAGTGAAAAAGAGAAAGGAGTGAAAAAGAGAAAGGAGTGAAAAAGAGAAAAGAGTGAAAAAAAGAGAAAAGAGTGACAAAAAAGAGAAAAGAGTGACAAAAAAGAGAAAAGAGTGACAAAAAAGAGAAAAGAGTGACAAAAAAGAGAAAAGAGTGACAAAAAAGAGAAAAGAGTGACAAAAAAGAGAAAAGAGTGACAAAAAAGAGAAAAGAGTGACAAAAAAGAGAAAAGAGTGACAAAAAAGAGAAAAGAGTGACAAAAAAGAGAAAAGAGTGACAAAAAAGAGAAAAGAGTGACAAAAAAGAGAAAAGAGTGACAAAAAAGAGACAAGAGTGACAAAAAAGAGAAAAGAGTGACAAAAAAGAGAAAAGAGTGACAAAAAAGAGAAAAGAGTGACAAAAAAGAGAAAAGAGTGACAAAAAAGAGAAAAGAGTGAAAAAGAGAAAGGAGTGAAAAAGAGAAAGGAGTGAAAAAGAGAAAGGAGTGAAAAAGAGAAAAGAGTGAAAAAAGAGAAAATAGTGACAAAAAAGAGAAAATAGTGACAAAAAAGAGAAAAGAGTGACAAAAAAGAGAAAAGAGTGACAAAAAAGAGAAAAGAGTGACAAAAAAGAGAAAAGAGTGACAAAAAAGAGAAAAGAGTGACAAAAAAGAGACAAGAGTGACAAAAAAGAGACAAGAGTGACAAAAAAGAGAAAAGAGTGACAAAAAAGAGAAAAGAGTGACAAAAAAGAGAAAAGAGTGACAAAAAAGAGAAAAGAGTGACAAAAAAGAGAAAGGAGTGAAAAAGAGAAAAGAGTGAAAAAGAGAAAGGAGTGAAAAAGAGAAAGGAGTGAAAAAGAGAAAGGAGTGAAAAAGAGAAAGGAGTGAAAAAGAGAAAAGAGTGAAAAAAAGAAAAGAGTGACAAAAAAGAGAAAAGAGTGACAAAAAAGAGACAAGAGTGACAAAAAAGAGACAAGAGTGACAAAAAAGAGACAAGAGTGACAAAAAAGAGAAAAAAGTGACAAAAAAGAGAAAAGAGTGAAAAAGAGAAAGGAGTGAAAAAGAGAAAAGAGTGAAAAAGAGAAAAGAGTGACAAAAAAGAGAAAAGAGTGACAAAAAAGAGAAAAGAGTGACAAAAAAGAGAAAAGAGTGACAAAAAAGAGAAAAAAGTGACAAAAAAGAGAAAAGAGTGAAAAAGAGAAAGGAGTGAAAAAGAGAAAAGAGTGAAAAAGAGAAAGGAGTGAAAAAGAGAAAGTAGTGAAAAAGAGAAAAAAGTGAAAAAGAGAAAAGAGTGAAAAAGAGAAAAGAGTGACAAAGAGAAAAGAGGGACAAAGAGAAAAGAGTGACAAAGAGAAAAGAGTGAAAAAGAGAAAAGAGTGACAAAGAGAAAAGAGTGACAAAGAGAAAAGAGTGACAAAGAGAAAAGAGTGACAAAGAGAAAAGAGTGAAAAAGAGAAAGGAGTGAAAAAGAGAAAAGAGTGAAAAAGAGAAAAGAGTGAAAAAGAGAAAAGAGTGAAAAAGAGAAAAGAGTGAAAAAGAGAAAAGAGTGAAAAAGAGAAAGGAGTGAAAAAGAGAAAGGAGTGAAAAAGAGAAAGGAGTGAAAAAGAGAAAGGAGTGAAAAAGAGAAAGGAGTGAAAAAGAGAAAGGAGTGAAAAAGAGAAAGTAGTGAAAAAGAGAAAAGAGTGAAAAAGAGAAAAGAGTGAAAAAGAGAAAAGAGTGACAAAGAGAAAAGAGTGACAAAGAGAAAAGAGTGACAAAGAGAAAAGAGTGACAAAGAGAAAAGAGTGACAAAGAGAAAAGAGTGAAAAAGAGAAAAGAGTGAAAAAGAGAAAAGAGTGAAAAAGAGAAAAGAGTGAAAAAGAGAAAAGAGTGAAAAAGAGAAAAGAGTGAAAAAGAGAAAGGAGTGAAAAAGAGAAAGGAGTGAAAAAGAGAAAGGAGTGAAAAAGAGAAGAGAGTGAAAAAGAGAAGAGAGTGAAAAAGAGAAGAGAGTGAAAAAGAGAAGAGAGTGAAAAAGAGAAGAGAGTGAAAAAGAGAAGAGAGTGAAAAAGAGAAGAGAGTGAAAAAGAGAAGAGAGTGAAAAAGAGAAGAGAGTGAAAAAGAGAAAGGAGTGAAAAAGAGAAAAGAGTGAAAAAGAGAAACGAGTGACAAAGAAAAAAGAGTGAAAAAGAGAAAAGAGTGAAAAAGAGAAAAGAGTGAAAATGAGAAAAGAGTGAAAATGAGAAAAGAGTGAAAATGAGAAAAGAGTGAAAAAGAGAAAAGAGTGAAAAAGAGAAAGGAGTGAAGAAAAGAAAGGAGTGAAGAAGAGAAAGGAGTGAAAAAGAGAAAGGAGTGAAAAAGAGAAAGGAGTGAAAAAGTGAAAGGAGTGAAAAAGAGAAAGGAGTGAAAAAGACAAATGAGTGAAAAAGAGAAAAGAGTGAAAAAGAGAAAAGAGTGAAAAAGAGAAAGGAGTGAAAAAGAGAAAGGAGTGAAAAAGAGAAAGGAGTGAAAAAGAGAAAAGAATGAAAAAGAGAAAGGAGTGAAGAAAATGGAGTGAAGAAGAGAAAGGAGTGAAGAAAATGGAGTGAAGAAGAGAAAGGAGTGAAGAAAATGGAGTGAAGAAGAGAAAGGAGTGAAAAAGAGAAAGGAGTGAAAAAGAGAAAGGAGTGAAAAAGAGAAAGGAGTGAAAAAGAGAAAGGAGTGAAAAAGAGAAAAGAGTTAAAAAGAGAAAAGAGTGAAAAAGAGAAAAGAGTGAAAAAGAGAAAAGAGTGAAAAAGAGAAAAGAGTGAAAAAGAGAAAAGAGTGAAAAAGAGAAAAGAGTGAAAAAGGAGAAAAGAGGAAAAAAGAGAAAAGAGTGACAAAAAAGAGAAAAGAATGACAAAAAAGAGAAAAGAGTGAAAAAACAGTGAAAAAACAGTGAAAAAAGAGTGAAAAAAGAGAAAGGATTGAAAAAGAGAAAGGAGTGAAAAAGAGAAAGGAGTGAAAAAGAGAAAGGACTGAAAAAGAGAAAGGAGTGAAAAAGAGAAAGGAGTGAAAAAGAGAAAAGAGTGAAAAAGAGAAAGGAGTGAAAAAGAGAAAGGAGTGAAAAAGAGAAAAGAGTGAAAAAGAGAAAAGAGTTAAAAAGAGAAAAGAGTGAAAAAGAGAAAAGAGTGAAAAAGAGAAAAGAGTGAAAAAGAGAAAGGAGTGAAAAAGAGAAAGGAGTGAAAAAGAGAAAGGAGTGAAAAAGAGAAAGGAGTGAAAAAGAGAAAGGAGTGAAAAAGAGAAAGGAGTGAAAAAGAGAAAGGAGTGAAAAAGAGACAGGTGTGAAAAAGAGACAGGTGTGAAAAAGAGACAGGTGTGAAAAAGAGAAAAGAGTGAAAAAGAGAAAAGAGTGAAAAAGAGAAAAGAGTGAAAAAGAGAAAGGAGTGAAAAAGAGAAAGGAGTGAAAAAGAGAAAGGAGTGAAAAAGAGAAAGGAGTGAAAAAGAGAAAGGAGTGAAAAAGAGAAAGGAGTGAAAAAGAGAAAGGAGTGAAGAAAATGGAGTGAAGAAGAGAAAGGAGTGAAAAAGAGAAAGGAGTGAAAAAGAGAAAGGAGTGAAAAAGTGAAAGGAGTGAAAAAGTGAAAGGAGTGAAAAGGAGAAAAGAGTGAAAAAAGAAAAAGGAAAGAAAAAGTGAAAGGAAATAAAAATGAAAGGATAGAAGATAAGAAAGAATAAAAAAAATAAGAAATAAAAAAATGAAATAAAAAAAAAAAAGACGAAGCCATTCGATGTAAAGATCTACCAAGAACAAATGATTGTAAAGACAGGAGGTTTCTATTGATCTTAGTCTTAAAAAGAGCAAAACAGTAGGTAGGAGTAAAGCAAATTCTACAAAGAGGTTATGAATTCAATACTCAGTGAAAGAACTTAAGAAATAACTGATATCTGGAATGTTTTTATTTTTTAACAAGGATCACTTTCTTTTACGCATACAAAAAAGGCAGAGACAGTTGAGTATTTTTAATGTGTATTTTGGAGAAAAATAGTTCACAGATGAGAGTGAGAGACTAGTATATTCTTAACTAATTTGTAATTAAATATGTTAGGTGGAGATTTCGCTCTTAATGATTATCAGTTTTCCTTTCATAATTGAATACAGCATTGCTGACAATTTGCCACGTGTAACGTTCATACACAAACTGATCTGAAACCTTAGTTTCTTTGTTAATCTTGATATCCATGACGTCATGCATCATGTACTAACAATCATCTCTTTGTTTTACTCTACTTTTGACATCTTTAACATCACATGAAATCTTTTCCTGTTTATCTATTTCTGAGAACTCATTTATTTCCCAAACTTTGTGTCACTTGAATCTGTACTTAGTTCGACCATTATCAAGATTAACATTAGCCGAAGTACTTGCTATACATTATGTAACAGATCTACAAATGCATGGAATACAGCATCGGTATAATGTACTCAATTGGATTAAATAAAAAATTTCAAAATAACCACAAAATAACCAAATATTAAGAAGACTGGAAAATTAAAAAAAAAAAAGAAAAAAAGATATTGCTATCATCTTAAGTTGTATTCAGCGAAAACAAAACAAATTGCCACTGAAGGCTACTGTGAATTGGGGACCATGCCTACAAAACACTAAGTAGGGAGTTGAGCAGCAAGATGTCCACTCACATTACACTTAATCTACAGTGAGGAATTCCAAAATCTAGCAGTTCAAGAGAAGAAACTTTCAGAGTAGAAGGCTCTGTCATTAGGAAAACTCTACAATGAAAAGGTGGGATTTTGTTGCTTATTGGATTAGTCAAAGTTATTTACGTTAAATGAGGCATCAGTACTATGAGTTCAACAGATCACATTCGATTATAGTACTTGTAAAACAG
Source organism: Euprymna scolopes (assembly GCF_053919585.1). Lineage (NCBI taxonomy): Eukaryota > Metazoa > Mollusca > Cephalopoda > Sepiida > Sepiolidae > Euprymna > Euprymna scolopes. The sequence continues at coordinate 100,493,966 of NC_136485.1, forward strand.
GCACAAGGATGCAACATTGTGGCGATAGGAGTTGGAGCTTGGTTGATCATGCATGGCCTATTCAGATTGGGGAAAGACTAGTGGCCGATGCAATGGACAATATGTGGCAATAATACTCCATGCAGAGGTAAATGTTGGCCTGTGAGAGATACAGGATGCTGCCAGGTGTAAGTATTTTTCTAGCATCGTAGAGGGAGCCAACCTTTTTTGTAACAGCCTTGACAATCTCTGGGTAAAGGTTCTTAGTAATTTGCAATTGTAGTTTGAGTGTTGCCTGTACTGAAGATTGAACCTTCAACTAAATAAAAATTAATCCTTACTTTTGTTAGATTTTAATTAAGGAAATTTTAGATGCTTTAATTTTATCCTCCGTCCATATCCACCATAGTCGATCTCTCAAGCACTGTCCCCTTTAACAAAAGTAGAAATAAGGGAGAGAGAACTCCTAAGAGGAAGGATTTCTTGTATTGGAAATTAGATGTGTGAGATGTGTATGAAAGAAAAAAAAAGAGGAAGTAAAGATAGTTGAACTCAGGATAGAGAAAGACAGAAAAGAAGCAAGCATATAAGTATGCAGAAAGAAGGGAAAGAAAAATCAGTGTATAATTAAAAAGAAAAGAGTGGGTGTATGAATAGAATAAAAGAAAAGTAAATTTGTTAAGGAAGAGAAGAGGTGGGGTAAGTTTTTAAGGAAAGAAAGAAAAAGGGGAAACAAAAAGAAAGGAAAGTATAAAAGTTAAGGGCGTGGAGGTACAAACCAGAGTTTTCTCCCGGGGGGGGGGGGGATTTGGCGCAGTCATTTTTCTGCATTTATGGTCATACAACATCAATTCAAAATTTCATCGAAAACTTATGACCCAGTTTAAAAAATCAGAAGAGAAACGGATTTTTCACTTTTTATTACTTGGGTGTCAACGCAGACCACTCTAGGATAAATGCTAATGAGTGTTAAATAGACTGTGATTGATTATCAGTGATGGTGGAACTTTGATAGGGCTTGATTGTATATAAGAATGGCTCAACAGAAATTTATTTACATTATACTTGAAGACAACCATGTTATAGTCAACTGGGAAGTTGCCCAACGGTATTGTGTTTCACAGATGGACAGTTCTATGAAAGAAACTTTGCTCATGGATTTTAGGTTACTTTTAGACACAGATAAAAAACAGGAAACAAAAACAAATTTTTCCATTTAGCATCAGAAATAAAAAAGAAAATGCATTCCAATTAAAAACTAAAATATTCCACGTACCAAATCTGAGGTATTGACTCTTCAAATTGAATTGAAATTTACTTCAAATACATTCTGAAAGAAAATTGAAAGAAAAAAATATCAGATTGGAAAAAATAACAACTGTGTCGGGTATTTTGTTGAATTAATTTTTCTTTTATTTTTTTTAGAAGTCGTCATTTATCAAGCCACTCGAGGATAAAGATTAATAAGTGCAAAGTGGTCAGTAAGACAACAGTGTAGTTATTGGTTGTGATAGAAATTGCATAGAATTTGATTATTCAAGGAGACATCTCAATAAGAATTTGTTCACATTAGGCTTGAAGACAATCATGTTAAAGTTAGCTGGAAAGCAAACCAACGAAACAAAGTTCCACAGGTGAGCAGTTCTAGGAAAGAAAACTTGTTCATTAAATTTTTGTTTAGTTTTAGGCACAGATAGGGAGTGGGGGAGATTACTGACGGTGGTTGTAGCCAGACGAGTATTTGCTGTGAATGTTTTGCTGGAGGGAGCATAAATTAAGAGATATCAATAAAAATTTACATCAATCATTAATTAATTAGTTAATAATTAGTTAATAATTAATAAATAGTTAATAATTAGTAAATAAATTTTAATAATAATTAATAATAATATAATAATAGTTAATAATAATAATAATTAATAAATAGTTAATAATTAGTTAATAAATTTAATTATAACATTTGTAGTTAGTAGGAAACCAACATTTGTCAAACAAACAGTTATTTTTTTATGGCACAATGACACTACTATTACTACTAGTAATGCTAATAAACAGTTTTGGAAGCTATTTACTGTTGATGAGATGACTCCAAAATTCCCCCACCCCGATTCCGATACAATTACTAATTCCGATTCTTTTTAACGCTCTAAATATTTTTTGTTTGTTTTGTTTTTTAATTTTCAGATTGCTATAAAACCTTTGTAATATGTGTATATATTTTCTCAAACATAAAAAATACATTTGTGCGAGGTGGGAGGGGGCTATGATTTATAAATTTTAGTTTTATTAGTAGTTTAAAGATCAATAAATATTTATCATTTTATTATTGGTACTAGCAATGGAAAATTAAGTTATAAACAAAAACCACAAAACAAGCAATGCATGCATAGTCCCCCTCTGGTGCTGCCTCATGTGAGATGACGCCACAAAAAATAGTGAAGAAATGATGTCAGAAATGTGAAGGGCCAACGTTGCCTTCAAATTTTCGCCAAGTTTCAGAAAAATCTAATGGATGGGGCAAAACTTATGAGGTAAAAAGTGCCATTTTTTGCAATTTTTGGGCATTTGGACCCCCTTTGGAGCTCTTGGGAACGCTGAATCCAAATGAAAATGGACAGATGGTGCAGTTTCACGCCTTAAGACATGTATATTTGAACTCAGCACCATGGAAAACCACTATATTGACATACATATCAAATTTTTGAGTAATATGAAAAAAGAGCTCCAAAAAGGCATGTTTTTTTAGCTCTAAAAGTTCCAGAGGGATGCGAACCAGAATTTTGCCGGGGTCACCCATACTGAATTTATATTAAGAAAAATGACTTCCACATTTTGGCCAAGTTTCAGAAAAAATCTAATGAATGGGTCAAAAGTTATTAGGCAAAACATGTCATTTTTGGCCATTTTGGGGCATTTTTGACCTCTTTTGAGCCCCTAGGGACACAACGGGAATTTTTGCAAAAAAAAAAAAAAAAAAAATTTTTACTATGCACATCTATTTAATGAAATAGAATTTGTGGCAAAATTTCAGTAAGAACTAATGGACAGTTATCTGGCAATCATCTGGAATAACGGATGCACGGACGAATGCCACTGAAAACATAGGTCCCTCTCCAATAAATCAGGGGACCAAAATGACAAAAGAAATGGAATTGGAATACAGGCTCAAATTTTTATGATTCTGATAATGCCAAAAAGTTCTGATTAATCATGCAAACACTATTTACATGAAGTTGTGTGTATTATTATTTTTCACTTCAATTTTAACATTTACAGTGTGTATCTATATAAAATTATATATGTGTATATATTTATATACTTCTATGTATAAGATTCCTTCTTAAACTAATTAACCGATCATTATTAGTTCTAATGAATAGAAATCAAAATATTCTGTCTTTAAGTGCAGTAACTTATTTAAAAAGAAAGTTTTGATTCAACTTTTGTGCAAGGCATTTGATACATTCTTGACAATCAGTCTGACAGCTTTGTTCCTGTTGTGTTACGGTATTGTTCCGTGTAGTAATAAAAAAAATCTACTCTCCCAGCATTTCTCTGGGTTAGATTATTGCTAATTACTTCTGGTGTGCCTACCAGTGGCTGCTCAGGCATTTTTGTAGGCCAAAATACGCAAATCCTAGTGCACCGATTTTTATTTTTTAAACAACATCTAGAGAGGAAGTAAATAAAACAAGTATGATTTTTCCCACCTTGTTGCTTAAGCATAAAAGTAAAAATATATTTATTGTATAAACTTTCATTATCCATTATTCTATAGTAAAAACATTGTTTGAAAAATAGGAAGATTGTCTTTTTTTTTCCTCTCTCTATTTTCTACTTTCTTATTTTATTTATTCTTTTCTTAATGACTTTGAAAAAAAATTGATTATTGTTAGTTTCACTATATCAAAAAACAATATTAACACACAAATCTTTGCAAAACAAACAAGTGCCAAATTTATTTTGGAAACACAATCACTGATATTATTACCATTTAAAGTTTAGTGAAATTTTTTTTAAGATTATGAGCCATTTTTTTTAAGATTATGAGCCATTGATTTAAAAGACAATTTTCCTAGCCTATGACTAACTGCATTAAAATGAAAAATGCTTACAAATGTATTATGTCATCTTTTGGTAAATGATAATCATAATCAATCCAGTCTATATATTGGACAAAAAGACACAGAAGAGCAAGTTTGGATGTTCATATAACATTACACTTTTCCCTTTAAGAATGGGAAAACTTATAGCCCATTGACTTTAAACGAGTGCTTCATGTCCAATTGAGGTTTGAATATGGTTTGATTTGTGCTCATTTTTGCATTAAATACTAATACTAATCCTGACTAACATAATACTTAGTTCATAACAAACATTCATATAAATTTCAGCTAGATCAGTCCAATAGACTTAGAGAAAAGGTGGAATGGACAGAGTAAGAAAAATATAAAAAGCCGCACGTGCATGGTCCCCACCCTCTGGTGCTGCATGTGAGATGACGCCACATAAAATAGTGTAGAAATAAAGCATGTGAGAAGTGTGAAGGGCCAACGTTGTCTTGAAATTTTTGCAGAGTTTCAGAAAAATCTAATGAATGGGGAAAAAGTTATGTAGTAAAAGTGTCATTTTTTGCAATTTTGGGGCATTTGAGCCCCCTTTGGAGCTCCTGGGAACGCTGAATTCAAAGTGAAAATGGACAAACGGTGCAGTTTCACGCCTTAAGACATGTATATTTGAATTCAGCACCATGGAAAACCACTATATAGACATACATATCAAGTTTTTGAGTAATATGAAAAAAGAGTTCCCAAAAGGCATGTTTTTTTTAGCTTCCCAGAGGGGTGCAAACCAGGATTTTGCCGGGGTCACCCATACTGAATTTCTATTAATAAGTGACTTTCATATTTAACATGTGACACTAGCAGCTAATTTGCATAGTGATTGTGATGATAGACTATTGAATAATTAAGATGAGCTCAATTGTTATGCAAATTGGTTGGTTTAAATTTAAAAAGCAATTCTAACGATGGTTAATGATAGTATACATAATATATCTCTGTACAGAAATTATCACCATGTTAGCAATTTCCATGAGAACACATCATAAAAGTATTTACCCATCTTTGTTTTAATTGAACGACAATCAATTCATACACACTTGACCAATCATTGGTGGCCTATGCAACATTTTGAATGTTCTACAGAAAAACATTGAAGATAACAATTGAAGCATAAGCAATTTGGCAATTACAATTTCGAAGTTATTTTATCTATTAGTCTTTACATGCCGATGTTTCTGATAAAGGGGGAAGAATTGCTGTTTTCTGAGTCAGAATTTATTCCTCTAAAGCTTATTGTTGGCTAGTTTTTGACCTTGAAGTAGTTTTAGATTCTTATATCAAATGGATTTATGCCTTGTCTGGAGCGATTTCCATTTAAAAAATTCCAGTCATTATCGTGACTTCATTTTTTGCTTTCTATAAAAATGAATACCCATTCCTATGAAAAAAAAAACAATCAAAATTTGATTTCATTTCCAACAACATATTTGTGTAAAAAGGCATTTTTACATGTTGCAGCCATTAAAACTTGGTACCAGTCTTAACTTGAAATAAACACAGCTTCATCTTATGGTGACGTTATTCGAATCCCAAATCCATAAACAGGAACTAATATCGCACTAAAAATATGCAATACTTGATTGAACATGTAATCTTCAATTTGTTTTATTTACATAATTGCCTCAACGGAATGTTATGTCTTTGTTGCATTTGTTTGTCTCTGTACAGTCTAGTGTCCACATTGCTTGAACGATCATCAAACTTGGTTAATTATGACATATCTACATCAAAGGTAAAGGTATCACACTTTTGGCGAAAAAAATTTTTTTTTTCATTGTAGAGGCTCATTACTTGGTCTGTATTGTAACAAATGAAGTCTCACATCTTATATGACCATAATCTTGAAAGGTCCGATAAAGGTGGAAATTTTGAAAGAATTTCAATTTCTGATTTCTAAAATTTGATGTATGGATATGATATTCTTTAATAATATAAAAAAGTTCAACCAGATTAAATTAATAGAACTTGAGTTTCTATAGCATGATTTCAGGAATACGAGAGGTGACAGTGGTTCAATGGTTAACAATGTGAACTGACAACTTAACTGTGCTAAGTTCCAACCCAGTTTGTCCAATAGAAACACTTTCACTTATGGAAACTTTCATATGGTTCCTCTTGTAAGTACCCAATGTCTTTTTAATAAGAATTTTAGGGTATGTTTTACAACACACAGAGATTCGAAAAAGTGATAAAATATTCAAAGATAAATAAATGTCAAAGGCAAGATCAGTTACTCTTCTATTTATCTGGAAAAGTTTTTAGTGGTTTTACTCTTTCTAAAACTTTTATTCGGTTCAAAAAACATAGTATTGAACATTACGTAAGAACAAGAAAAATGGCCATGAACTGACACCTAAATATTTGAAGTTTTGAAAATGACTTAATAAAATAAAGCAAAATATTGTTAGAAACCCACTCAATATATATCACGGTAACATTATTGGGTTGGTTTCTAACAATATTTTGTACAATTTTTTATTTTTAAGTCATTATCAAAACTTTAAATATTTAGGTATCAATTCGCTGCCATTTTTTTTGTTCTCACTTAATGCTCGATACTATATGTTTTTCAAACCGAATACACATTTTTAAGTGAGTAAATCCACTAATACTTTTCCAGATAGAAGAAAAACCTTTCATAACATTTGTCTTATATTTAAATTTTTAACTACTTTTTCTAATCTCTGTGGATTACAAATTCTAACTAGAAAGATCGGGAAACCAATGCTAACAATAAAATCCTCTGATTCATATGAAATAAATGAGGAAAACTATAAGGAAAAGTAAGGTCCTGCTAAGACCATCCTTACATTGCTAGGTGGTGATATGCAGTCTGCAGTTTCATTACACAACTTTGATGCATTTAATATTATTTTTTAAAAACATCCGATTATTATATGATTGTATTTATTTTCTTTTGTCAAAATTCATATTAGTGGTCCACCAATTTTAAAATCATGCAGTTAGTGATCCATGAAGGTTAAAAGGACGGTGACCTTTGTACTAAACAACCCATGATCTATTGGGTCAATGTTAGTACATTGGTTTATACATTCAGTGGTCATAACCAAGTTTCAAGATAGGAAGATATTTTAAAAGTACATTTATTCAAGGACCTCTGGTGTAATGCATAAATACTATGTAAAGTACAGTTCTAAGTGAAACTCTTCTGGGAGTTAAAAGTTTAATTCTCAGTGCGGGCAATACTAAGAATACAATTTCAAATTATTCAAAACTTCTCCCTGGTCGTAGTTAACAGAACGAAAACATGCTATCCCCATGGATTAAATAAAGTGTTCTGTTTGAAATTCTGTGCAGATTTGCCGAGTTCAACAGAAAGATTCCTGAGTTCACCAAGAAGGTCGGAGATTACATTGGCTGAAACGTTGAAAATTTTTTTTTGTAAATGTATTTGTATTATTTTCTTTAGATTACTTAGATTACAGTGTTTTCTTTTCTTTCTTTTTTATTTGAAAAAGAAAGAAAACACTGAAACAGTAATCTAAAGAAAATAATACCAATACATTTATTTTAATAAATAATACCAATACATTTATTTTAATAAATAATACTAATATATTTATTTTAATAAATAATACCAATACATTTATTTTAATAAATAATACCAATACATTTATTTTAATAAATAATACCAATACATTTATTTTAATAAATAATACCAATACATTTATTTTAATAAATAATACTAATATATTTATTTTAATAAATAATACCAATACATTTATTTTAATAAATAATACCAATACATTTATTTTAATAAATAATACCAATACATTTATTTTAATAAATAATACCAATACATTTATTTTAATAAATAATACCAATACATTTATTTTAATAAATAATACTAATATATTTATTTTAATAAATAATACCAATACATTTATTTTAATAAATAATACCAATACATTTATTTTAATAAATAATACCAATACATTTATTTTAATAAATAATACCAATACATTTATTTTAATAAATAATACCAATACATTTATTTTAATAAATAATACTAATATATTTATTTTAATAAATAATACCAATACATTTATTTTAATAAATAATACCAATACATTTATTTTAATAAATAATACCAATACATTTATTTTAATAAACAATACTAATATATTTATTTTAATAAATAATACCAATACATTTATTTTAATAAATAATACCAATACATTTATTTTAATAAATAATACCAATACATTTATTTTAATAAATAATACCAATACATTTATTTTAATAAATAATACCAATACATTTATTTTAATAAATACTAATATATTTATTTTAATAAATAATACCAATACATTTATTTTAATAAATAATACCAATACATTTATTTTAATAAATAATACCAATACATTTATTTTAATAAATAATACCAATACATTTATTTTAATAAATAATACCAATACATTTATTTTAATAAATAATACTAATATATTTATTTTAATAAATAATACCAATACATTTATTTTAATAAATAATACCAATACATTTATTTTAATAAATAATACCAATACATTTATTTTAATAAATAATACTAATATATTTATTTTAATAAATAATACCAATACATTTATTTTAATAAATAATACCAATACATTTATTTTAATAAATAATACCAATACATTTATTTTAATAAATAATACCAATACATTTATTTTAATAAATAATACCAATACATTTATTTTAATAAATAATACCAATACATTTATTTTAATAAATAATACTAATATATTTATTTTAATAAATAATACCAATACATTTATTTTAATAAATAATACCAATACATTTATTTTAATAAATAATACCAATACATTTATTTTAATAAATAATACCAATACATTTATTTTAATAAATAATACCAATACATTTATTTTAATAAATAATACTAATATATTTATTTTAATAAATAATACCAATACATTTATTTTAATAAATAATACCAATACATTTATTTTAATAAATAATACTAATATATTTATTTTAATAAATAATACCAACACATTTATTTTAATAAATAATACCAATACATTTATTTTAATAAATAATACCAATACATTTATTTTAATAAATAATACCAATACATTTATTTTAATAAATAATACCAACACATTTATTTTAATAAATAATACCAATACATTTATTTTAATAAATAATACCAACACATTTATTTTAATAAATAATACCAACACATTTATTTTAATAAATAATACCAACACATTTATTTTAATAAATAATACCAATACATTTATTTTAATAAATAATACCAATACATTTATTTTAATAAATAATACCAACACATTTATTTTAATAAATAATACCAATACATTTATTTTAATAAATGATACCAACACATTTATTTTAATAAATAATACCAACACATTTATTTTAATAAATAATACCAATATATTTATTTTAATAAATAATACCAACACATTTATTTTAATAAATAATACTAATATATTTATTTTTATTCATTGGTATTTTATGGAACATCTAATTGATTTAAAAAACATTTCATAACGATTTATAAAACATTTTTATTTACAATATTTTTTCTACACGTTTCCATATTATAGAAAATTTAACATTATTACCGCAACACACTCAAATTAATCCTAAAATTAACTTTTGGGTGTGGTTGAAGATAAAATGAAAATGTACTACCCTGTATGGAGATTGAACTCACAATCATCAAATTATGAGAATTTTGTGTTTAATACAAAGCCTCCACCATTTCTCGCATCGGTCGCTCTGTGCAAAAAAAAAAAAGTTATCAGTTTTAGAAATAAACTAGAAGAATACTAATCCAAGAAAGAATACACTTAATTCCAAGAACAATTTTGCACCACTTCTACGTCTCCTTATGAAAAGATATACTACCACTAAACTTTATGTATAGAATCCTATTCACTGGTGATAAATCAAATCTGACATATTTGAATTTTTTAATGAAAAGATATACTACCACTTTATGTATAGAATCCTATTCACTGTGGATAAATCAAATCTGACATATTTGAATTTTTTAATCAGTGCTCATAGTATGACCCTTAATTTTCTAATCAGTGCCCATATTATGCCCCTTAAAAATTCTTTAAAATACACCAAATAAAATTCAATTTGTAGACTATTTATTGATTAATGTATTATACCAATTAAAATTTCATAAAAATAGGAGATATTTAATTTTTTACAAAACCTGTTTGCACCAAACAAAATATAGCCTAAATTTGGGCTGTTATCCCTCAGCTGTATTACAAAATTCATAATCGATTAATTTAGGAAGGAATTTTGTAGATACAAATATATGAACATATATCAGTTATGTTTATATTAGAGTTTATATGAGTTTTTATTAGTATTATTCTAAAATAGATGAGCAATCTAATTTACATATTGTTTTACAAAAGAGCATTTTATTGATTCACTATCACATTGTTTTCGAATTCAATGACCTTTTTAATTTTATTATCTCTACAATTATATGAATGCAACTTTGTGTGTGTGAGTTTGTTCCTTATAGACTTCGAAATAGCTGAACAGATTTTCTTAAAAATTTACAGAACCTTAGTGTATATGTCTCGGAGTGATCTTAGTTATTTCTGTCTCAGAATATCCCCGATAATTACTGATAATCGATAATCGAAACCGTTATTTTAATTTATCATCAGTAAAGCCATTTTTTCCATGTCGTCCCTTAGCAACAATGATAGAACGGGCTATGAAAATTCTACTGTGAGTAAGTTGATAGCATGTTTTGTTTTTTTTGCATGACGTGGTCGATAGGTTCAAACTTTGCACATAAATTAATTTTTTCTCATTAACTTCAAAGAATTTTATAAGACTTGAAAATTTAAGCATTTTTTATTTTGTTTTTTGCATGACGTGATCTGTAGGTTCACACCCCGCGTGTAAATTTCTTAATGATTTTTTCGTTAACTAGAAAGAAGTTTATATAAAATAATTTGATAAAAGAAACAGTAGGTTCTCTAAAATGCAATGTAGAATAATATATTTTGGACTAAGTTACTGCATAGAGACATGTGAAGATTCCCCCTGGGCGATTTCATGGATTTCGATGACAAAAATATAGGCATGTGAAATATTCGTTGATCATCATTCAATCCTGGGCAACGTCAGGTCTCCCTGCTAGTTATACATGATTATATATATGCATATTTTTTAATCATAAATAGAAAAATTGCATTTTCAGGCAAAAAGAACCTTTCGAATTCTTTCAGATCGATTAACTTCTGGGGGTTGCAATTGGCTTCATACACCAGTCAGCCATTTAATTCTTTCATTATATTATGAATCAAAATAAAAGAGATCACCCCCCCCCCAACAAACACAAACACACCCTACAGGAAAGCAAACAAGTTAGAGATTTTATTTCCTCGATTTTCCCAGACAACACCGGGACACGTGTCTTGCTAGATTAAGATAAAATATTAACAAAAATATAAAATGGAGAAATTTCATTATTTTTAAAATAATTTTTTCAATTTTGAATAAGTCCAAAAAGTTACATAAAAACAATTTGATTTTTGAAAGCTTTGAAAAATAGGTTTTTCATTAGAAAACAAAAATTTACAGCAAGAAATTGTCTAAATGAGACAAGAAATATTCAACTTTATATTAAATATTCTTCATTCGAAAAAAGAAACCAGAATAAAATGCCCAATTTTCATAAAATGAAACGTTCCTATAAAAAAAAAACATTAAAGAAAGTAATTTCATAAAATTTGTGAAAAAGTATGAAAAGTTCTGATAATTGATTTTCAAAAAATTTTCTAAATTAATATTTTCACCTGAAACAAGGTTTTCTGAAAATAAATAAATAAATAAATAAATCCATAAAAATAAATTACTTTCAAATAAATCAATATTATTTTCTCAGATTTCTCTGGTAAGCATATTTGTCATGATAGACTGAATGCCTACATTTTAAAGTCAACCTTTATTGATTGGAATGATAAATTGTCGCCCTAGAAAAGACGACATGATTTCATTTCCGTTTGATGAAAACCTGTATCTTTTTTTGTTGCAGACCATCTACTAGTTGGCCAGTTGTGTACAAACCCAAGAGCAATAGGGGCCTTCTATCATCTTTGAAAGTGACATAATGTTTAACAAACAGGATCGGAGATGCGCCACTGTATGACTTCTGCTCTGTACCGATCCAAGTATTGCCAGCACCCTCAAAATGTAAATCTAAATGGTTCAACACTTGAGGGCACAGCTCAACAAAGTTACGGTCTTTGTGTGATTTCAAGTAGGGCTACATCATGCCACCTCACATCCTTAAGTTGGCTTGAAAGTCAACACCAGAGTGTACCTGGATTTGTTGAAGAGTGTGGTGATCCCCTGGTGCAATCAGGCGGCCGCTGGCAGACCCTGGGTGTGCAGCAGGACTTGGTGCCGGCCCACAAGTCCATAGAGATCCAGGCTTGGATTCAGGAGTGCAACAACTTTTTACCCTTCTTTCACTGGCCCTCCCCCTCCTCCTCCGACCTGAACCTACTGGACTACTTCGTTTGGTCATACATTGAGAACATCACCAACATGACCTCCCACAATACCAAAGCCAGCCTGATCGCCACCATCCACCGAGTATTTACCGAGCTCCTGCTGGTACTTGTGGAAAAGACATATTTCCAGTTCTGGACACATATCAAGGCGGTGATTGAGGTTAATGGCAGCTACATTAAATAGGTGTCAGCTCTACTACATAATCAAGTTAACTGAATTGATTTTTTCAATAAAAGTTCTTATATAAAGCTGTAGTGTTGTTTTCTTTAGAGTGACAAATTTATCGTTCCATCTTGTATAAAAGGAACTGTATGTATGTGAGTATGTTCCCTATGAACTCGAAAACAGCTGGGCCGATTTTTTTTTTTTTTTTTAATTTGCACAAATGTACTTGATGTGTCTGGGAGTGTTCTTACATCCTTGGATGCATCTGATAAGTATTAAAAAAAATGTGGTCAAAGAAGGAAGTTTGATTTTGACCAAAGTAAACTCTTTCATAACAACATCACAAGTGCATTTCAGAAGTTTTATAACCACACAAGCAGAAAGGCCCTGTCCATAAAATCAAGTGTAGATTTTTTTTATAAGACAAGGGTGCGTTCATTGACTTTTGCATTTTAAACTTTCAGTAAAGCATTATTTATAGATAATTTTATAAAATCAATAGTAGATTCACTACAGTGCAATGTAAACAACAATGTATTGTAAACCGCAAGGATGCATGTGAAGCTTACTCCAGATACACTGTAGGGAGGGGAGTCCCTAACTAAAGTAACCAATCAATTTCTTTAAAAAATGGGCAATTTCACTGATTTCAATGACATTAAAAGTATAGGTGAGTGAAAGATTTGTTGGTCCTCATTCTCAAACAATGTCGGGTCTCCTTGCTAGTGTGTCTGTATATATATATATATATATATATGAGGATCAACGAATGTTTCACCCTTCTATATTTTATTGTCATCAAAATCAGTGAAATCGCCCATTTTTCAATTAAATCAGTTGATTGGCTACTCTAGTTGGGGACACCCCCTGATGCACCAGGAGGAAGTTTTACATGCCTCCCCGAAGTAACGTAGTCCACAATAAATTGTAGTCTACATTGCACTTTTGATTTTATAAAATTATTTTTTATATATATGACTTGAATTAAATTTTAAAATGCAGAAGTCAAGTATCATGATTCAATTGTGCTCTAAACAGAAATTCATTTCGAACGCGTACCTGTTATATCAAAGAACCTACTCTTCATTTTATATGCTGGGTCTTTAAAACTTCTCAAATGTACTTGTGATGTTAGGCTATTATAAGGCATTAACTTTAGTATTCGGTTGATACAAAAATCATGTCGTTTTTTGACGTTTAACTTCAAAAGATCATAACTTCTTTTAATAATAAACTTTATCAACTGAAATAAGAACCATTGAAATCGATACATTTTTGTCAATGAGAAACAAGTTTATTCATCCCATTAGCAGAAAAATCCAAAGTTCTGGAAGCGATGAAATCATTGAAGGTCTATTTGGCATCTTTTCGGTTTTTGAAGCATTTTTTGCGCAGGAAGATGTCGAGATGCTTGAAAAAGTGAGAATCGGTGGGCGAGAGATCCAGTGAATATGGCAAATAAGGCAGAGTCTCATAGCCCAATTCGTTCAGCTTCTGCAGGCGAGCATTGTCATGAAGGAGAATTGGTCTCTTCATATTGACCAATCTCGGGCACATATGTTGGAGCTTCTGGTGCATTTCGTCAATTTGTCAGCAGTACTTCTCTGCCGTAATCATTTAGCCTAAATTCAAGAAGCTGTGATGGATGAGACCAGCCGCAGATCACCAAACAGTCACCATAATCTTTTTTTGGCGCAATTTTGGCTTTGGGAAGTGTTGTGGAGCTTCTTCAACATCCAACCACTGTGGAAAACGTTGCCGATTGTCATAGAGTCAACATCTCATCATATGTCACAATCTGCTCAAGAAACGGGTCGTTTTTGTTGCGCAAGAGGAAGAGCATAGAAGACACCTCAAAACGATTTTTTTTATTATTGTTCAATTCATGCGGCACCCATTTATCCAACATTTTTTACTTTCCTATTTGCTTTAAATGGCGAACTACTGTTGAATGGTTGACCTCGAGTTCAACAGCTACCCTTGTAAAATTTCTTGAACCACTATTGTGCAACATGTTCGTTAGTGGTTCCTGGGCCAAACGCATTATTGATATCACAAGCTGTCTCGGCAGCTTTTTGGCCTAGTTTGAACTGGAACAAGAAAATCGTGCAGATTTTAATTTTGTCCATGTTGCAAAGCCTGCAAAAAAAATGAATGAAGAAATTGAGAACGGTAACAAATAACACGATTTGATAGAGTGAAAAATGCGCTTCAAAATGATATATAACATGGCTATATATATTAATGAATTAATTCAGAAATCATGTATAAAAGTAACATATGTGAGAAAACATATCGTTTTTGTACCAACCTAATAAAATCATCTGTTCCTTCTTTTATTGGATTTTTTTTTTAATTATTGATACTTATCGAAGACATTCCAATACAAAACCTATCTAAGAACACTGCCAGGCACATAAAGTACATTTATGTGAAATTTCCAAAAAATCGGTGCAGGAGACTTTAGGGAACAAACTCTCTCACACACACAAAGTTCATTTTAGTAGAGATAGAGAGAGATACACATTACTAATAGAGTAACTACACTATTAGATTTCATTGTACAATTATACTCTTTGAATGCTCAATTCAATTCAAGGGCAGCGAGGGTAATGTAGTATACGTTTTGTTGTCATTAGACATTCTTCCCGAGCTTTACCTCCTCCTTAATGGGGGGGTAAGAAGTAGAATAGTGTTTGTTCTTCATGATATTTTTCCAGATACTACCATCTCCGTTGAGGATGAGGTAACATACATCAGCAACAATTGTCACATTAGCAACTTAAACACTAATGAGGGGGGAGTATACTATCTGTTGTGATCATTATAGAATCCTCCTAGGGATCACCTCATTTTGGGGAGTGAAGGATGAGACTAGTGATATACTAACAAAAAACATGCAACTCCTGGTCACATATTTTGGCTAGTTTATGTTATAACTAGCAGGACCTGTAGAAATTTCACAGAATGAGAAATATATTGAATCAACAAATGTTTTAGTAAAGCTGATATTTATCTGGATAGCACAAAAAATTAGTCATTTCAACAGAAAAAACAATGGTACACAGCAAATATGAGTTTAATATCTTTATGAAAATAGTGTCCATTGTATTTTAAATACAGAACTAATCCAATTGAGATAAATTAATAAGTACTAATAAATACTCAGAAAGCAATATTGTGCTACATAGTTCAATACAAATAATAAAATCACATTGTTAGGGACAATCTTTAATTTACTCCTTCAGTCCAGCACATTTTGTTTTTGTTTTTTTTACCCTGATTCTTTTGAATGCTCCTTTTTGACCTAATTTTGACCTGATTTCTTCCTTTGGTGAAGAACCGTTGCATGTTGAAACTATGAGTTCCTTTCTCACACCATTAAAATATATTATAATGTTCTTAGAAATCTAGGTTACATAAAAGGAAGGTCACTCATATTCTTGTCCAGGATTGCCAGATTGGCCTTTCTAAAGCCAAATTTCACAAATTTAGCCTTTTCTGAAGCAGTTTGGTCTTCAAGAATTGTATTTTGTCTTTTTCAAACATAATGCACAGACAAACTAAGGAAGAAACAAGCAGAATATTATATAGAGATTAAATAGACATCTCCACAGATAAGCGATTGTTTCTTCATTATAAGACTCATCAGTATGGCTATATATACAATTAATCCATTAACTACACAACTCGAGCCTTGAACATTAGGTCTCAGTTAACCGACTGTTACTACTGATTTCAAAATGATAACCACCACCTTTTATCAATATAATATTGAAAAACAAAAAAACTTGACTATTTTTTCTTGTATCAATTATAATTAACGGAGCCTGTGGAAATTTCACAGCTGTATCTTATCTGTTGTATATTGCTGCCGTGCTTGCTCTATCTCTAAAATCCTCATAGAAGTTTGTGGCATTTCTAACATATACGCGTTTGGCACAAATGCAGACTCCACATTATTATTGTAGCAACTTTGGACAGAACAGGTTTGAGCTTTATGGTCGCTACAACATTGAAATCAGATCAAAAAATTTTAAACATTTTTTATTATTGCATCTTGGGCGATTTATGTGTAGGTGATCACATCTTTTAAGAAAACGATAACATACATATGATCATGAAATTTTCTTAGCTTATTGTACTAGCAAGGCCATCCGACGTTGCTCGGGACTGTATAAGACAATGAGAAAAATTTTGAACATACCTGTTATTCTTAGCATAGAGGAATTTTTGATGTCTATGTATCATTTGCCATCTTGAGCAAAGGAATATTTTACTTATCCTAAGATGGGTATTATATGTATGAAATAATTGTACTTTCCCAAGAACAGAAATTTACAGTACATATATAGAAAAAATGTTCCTTACCTAGGGCGGGTAATGTACAACACGTATTTTAAATAATTTACTTTTGTGCTAACTTTTCTGTATGTCACAGGTAAGAGTTTGTTTATTTTTACATCAGAGTCCAATAGTGAAGAAGCACCTTCTTTCTCAACTAGAAGTTATGCTACCTGAATATATTATATGGTTTTCGGTTTTAATAACTTTTATGCACGTCACAGGTAGGATTTTCTTTGTTTTTTCATATGAGTACTATACTGCACAAGTACCTTATTTCTTGGGTAGGATGATGTACAAGTACTTTATTTCTAAGATATAGATGAAACTACTCGATAATTTTACATATTTTTCTGTTGTGCTAACTTTTCCGTGTGTCACAGGTGAGAGTTTTTTACATCAGAGTGCTATAGTAAAGAAGCACCTTATTTCTTATATAAATGTCATACAACTCGAATATATTACATGATTTTCGGTTTATGTTGCAAGTAAGATTTCCTTTGTTTTTCATATGGGTACTGTACTGAACAAGTACCTTATTTCTTGTGTAAGCTACTGCAAAAGTACCTTTTTTGTAATAAAAAAATCAAAGAACTCAACACATTTATGAAATTTTTTCCTGTGCAAAATTGTGTGTGTGTCAGGGGTAAGAATTCATTTTTTAATCTGGGTGCTATAGTGAAGAAGCACATTATTTTTCATATGTAAGTCATACTACTTGAATATTTAATGGGATTTACGGTTTTAATAATTTATGTACGTCACAGGTAAGATATTCTTTATTTTTTCATCTGAGTACTATACTGCACAAGTACTTTATTTCTTGAGTAGGATACTGTGCAAGTACTTTATTTCTAATATAAAGATGAAACTACTCGATGATTGTATACAAGCTTTTCATATGAGTACTATACTGTACAAGTACTTTATTACTTGGATAGTATTTCTTGTACACAAATACATTAACAAAGTAAGTGACCATTCTATGTGATTTTTTGAATATGACATTTATAGACATATACGAACATATACATTACATATAATTCATAATGATCAGTTAATTAGTTTTGGAGTGGATCCAAGACACAAAAATATATAATCATATACACATAATTAAAATTTATAATGATCGGTTAATTAGTTTAGGAGTGAATCCAATACATACAAATATATAAACATATACTCAACATTCATAATGATGGGTAAATTAGTTTGAGTGAATCCAGTGCATAGAAATATATAATCATATACACACACTCTTAAAATTCATAATGATCGGTTAATTAGTTTAGGAGTGAATTCAATACAAAATTCCATAACTAGATCTATTTACGTGATTATTGAAATGTAACAAATAAACCGACATATAATACATATATATTTGGAATATTAAATTTTTATTTGTACAGTTTTCTGTATTTTTTTATATAAAAGTGTTCTTGTATAATTATTACATAACATTTCAAAGTCAAGAATATCGTAATGTTAAAAAAAAAAAGAAATAGTGGAGCTTGAAACCACAACACTGGCGCTAATAATCCATTACGCTATCCACTGCACCAAAGAGGCTTTCAAACACTTGTAAATTTACTAAATAAATACATGTCTATTACAGATCGTGCGCATCAAGTTATCATTTCTTCTAAGTTTGAACCCCTTTTTTAATCCCTTAGTAATTGTTTTAACCAATTAAATACCTCTTAAATTCTGCACCCTATATGCAATCTTTTGAGCTACTGCATGCCGTCAAGCGACCATCTGTCTAGGAAGAGATACAATTTGAAAAACGGAGGCAGACACACCAAGACATAGTGAGATTTATATATTAGATAATTACATTTAACACAATATGTTAGATATCAGTTATATTAAAGATTAAGTGCTGAAATTTAGTTCTGATTGCCATTTCACAGACAGAAAATGTATCTTCTGGTTAACATGAAAGCATAGTAAAATTTATCAACTATTTAATAGAAATATTATATTTATTTTATTTCCTTTCCTGCATGATTAGTTAGAATATTATGAGGTTTGACATGTGGCTTAGTGAGTTGTGCTAGGCTCTGCCCAGGTGCACAGAGGGCTGTGCTAGGCTCTGCCCAGGTGCAGGGAGGGTTGTACTAGGCTCTGCCCAGGTGCACGGAGGGTTGTACTAGGCTCTAAAAAATGGCTGGTGTTTTTGTTAGGATTCTCCCCCTTTAAGATTAAAAACCACTGCCTTAGATATATATAATATAGCAAGTCTAGTAATGTTTCAGGTAGACACAATATGAGTTTAGTTGTTACGGGGCACTCAGCATGGGTTTAGTTTCAGCAGTCTCGTTACTCTTGCTTCCCATATTTTGTCCTTTAGTCCTCATATTACATGAGTGATGTTTCTGACAAAGAGGGAAGAATTGCTGGGTCAAAATCTATACCATCTAACACTTATCATTGGCAACCTTTTAGACCTTCAAGTAGTATTTTATTTTAGCTTTAGTTTTTAGCTCTTTACATCAAATAGTTTCATGCTTTTTCTGGAGTGATTTTCATCAAAAATGTTTTATTTCCTTTTTTGAATTGTTAATGAATAAAAAGTTATGAGCTTCCACAAAGTGTGTTTGCTTAGGATTTTGTTCCCTTGAAAAGATGGAGAACATCTGCTTATAAATAAAAAAAAGTGAAATAATATTTCAAAACATGAAGAGAAATGATATAAGAACGATAGGAAGGATGTGCAATATGAGTGTGAAAGCTAGGTTTAGAGCTGATGACGTCAGAGGAAGATTAAATCTTAAGAGATGTGTTCAGAACTGGAAACTTCTATATTATGGCCACATTGAAAGAATGGAGTGGGATTTCTTGAGTCAGTAGATGTCGGACAATTAAGGTAGCAGATCGAGTTTGCAAGGCAAAGCTAATGAAGACAGAGGAGGAATATATATTATTCCTTAATTGGAATTCATTTTTTGAGATGAGCATTATATATATTAATTTATTTTTATTTTGGACTATTATTCTCATCTTTATTAGTTGTTGTTTTTCATCCGTTATTAGTTTGTTTATTCACAACGTTTCAGCCAACTATTCCTCTGGCCTTTGTCAGGTGGTAACCGCGACGGATAGGAACTTCAAATCTCCTAACTGCATTCTCAGCCATCACTGCCATCCGAAGTTGTTGTCGACTCACCACATTTTGGCCAAGTAAACCTCTGGCATGCTTTGGGTGGGATTGAAACCGCTATCTTCAGACAACGTTCATCTGACGAAGGCCAGAGGAATAGTTGGCCGAAACGTTGTGAATAAACAAACCAATAACAGATGAAAAACAACTAATAAAGATGAGAATAATAGTCCAAAATAAAAATAAATTAATACAGAGGAGGAATTTATAAAAGTAGATTTGAGAGAAAGTGAGATAAACAAAGACCTGGGCAGAGATAGGTTTGTAACAGAGTCACTAGATGTCAACACTCTGGACCCACATGTCGTATGCAAACAGTTGCAAAGTAACAAAGACAAGGAAAAAATTCGACTCGCTTGTTTTTTCATTTGAATCAACAGATATTTATTTACAGGTAATTTCCAGAATAATGCCTTGTCTCTTGTTCAAAAGTCTTCTTGTACTCAAATGTGCTAAACACGTGGTACTTTGTCTTTGTCTGGCCATATTTAAGACATCTTTCCCTGTTGCTCTCAGACCACATGTGTAACACGTCTATTTTGGGCCACGTTTTTTCTTTTTTCTCTTCTTTCGTTCTTCATCGCTTTGACGTCCCATCATAAACGGCTCTGTCATTTGCATATGTTCGTTGTTTTTGTGCTCCGTTATAGGTTTTTGAAATTAGTAGTTAATCAGTTGGTAAGGGAAGGCACGATAAAACATTTGAGGAAGTGACAAACATGGAATTGAGTGATAACGATCTAGCCAGTGATCGGTTAATTTTTAAAAGCTGTGCAATGCATGTAAAACAGACACTAAACTGATGATGATGATGATGATGATGATGATATAAGTTGTTGGAATATTTTTTGCATGTGAAGCAAGATGTGGCACAAAGACGGAAGGTGGGGAATATCAAGTCAACACCCTGAAAGGAGAAGCACTCTGACCTAGCAAAAATTGCATGGACAGTCCTGTCAGCATTCCCCAGTAGGGGCAGTAAGCAATGAACTTACTCCAGCTGAAAGTCAGATGACAATGCCTGGAAAGGTGGACCTAGGTATTACCCAGGTGAAATACCTCAGTCTGACAGATAATGTGTATGCCCAGGACCTGTTGAGAACAGATCCTTAACTAATACTTTTACCAAAGTCTTCCGTAACCAAAGTAGAAAAGAGACCGCCCTTTTAATAAAAAATGTTAAGAGAATACGACCATAAAGATTTGGACGATTTTTATAAACATGGAGAAGAACAAACCAATCAGATGCCAGAATCGTTTTATAAAATATATTGAATCTCTGAATTTTTCATTGATAACTTTTCACACACGAAAAAAACACTATTCTCTGTTGGTCCTGACTAGATTAATTCTTTACCTGAAAAAAAAAAAAAACACTATTCTCTGTTGGTCCTGACTAGATTAATTCTTTACCTGAAAAAAAAAAAAAAACACTATTCTCTGTTGGTCCTGACTAGATTAATTCTTTACCTGAAAAAAAAAAAAAAAAAAAAAAAAAAACCCTTCTGACAAGATTAAGGCTGCTATTTTTCTTTGCTTTGGACAGCTACATTTTCTATTACAAGAATGGTTTCAAGATTAGTCTGATAATCATTTTTTAAAGCCATGCAATGCATGTCAGCATATAAAACGGATGTTAAGCCAACTATGATGAGGACAAGACTGCCGCAAAGAAAGTGGGTTCCCTCTACCATGCTAGAAAATTACTCATAACTGAGAGTATCCTGTACCTACAAAGCCACCATTCGCCCGTACATGGAATATTACGATCACATCCGGGCTGGTGCATCAACCACTAGTCTCTCCCTCTCGAACAGAATTAAAAATTCTATCAAACAGGTCCCGGATTATCAACTAAGCTTCAACCCCTGTTCGATCCCCACAATGTTATATCCCTGTGCCTGTTTTATAAGTATTTTAATAGAATGTGCTCTAACAAACTCAGCACAAGTGTTCCCCGTCAATGTACATACCCGCAACAAACCCGTTTAGCAATAAAATCACACCCCTTCACTGTTGAGGTTCGTAGATGCCAGAAAATCTTCTACTCTAATGGCTTCTTTTCTCGGATTGCTGGACTTTAGAATCCTTTTCCAGTTACCTCTTTCCTTGACTGTACTGACATGTATAAGTTTAAATGTAATGTAAACCAAAATCTTGCTCATCTCCTCTAAACATGGTCCCAAATAGTAGTCTTTTACGTTCAAGTGGCATCATGCCTGGTTTAGGGTGAACAGGACTAAAAAAAGCTCTGTTGAAATATTCTGTCATTCTAGTGAGACAACAGCTGCGCAAACATTTTTTAAATTATTTTTGTTTAAAAAGAAAGAAAACAGATTTAATCCTGGCTTTCTGTTGTTTAGATTAAGAAACATCGAACAAAACAAAAGCGACAAGAAGATGGAGAATAGATGGAGGAGGCAGAATAATAAAAAACAAAAAACAGGGAAAAGAATCAGATCAACTGGTAATAACGATTACCTTCTTTCATAATGTTGCGTAGATAATGGGACTAAGTAGTTAGACTAGCTGAGCAGTGTCGGGTCACCCTCGTTAGATCAATGCAACCATTTAATCTCTAAACTCTCCAATATTTCCTGATTAGAATGTCGACTCACTCTTCTACGATATTACAAATTCTTGACACGTCAAAACATGTTTACGAGCACTTTTTCTTTACAACGAGTTGAATAACTATGACAAGAAATACGTCGACATCAACATTTGATGGAAAATGGCTTCAGGGCAGTAGAAAGAAAAATAAAACCATTGAGAGAAAAAGTAAAATGCCTTTGCAATAATTTTAATTTTTATAGCAACAATAAAGAAAAAATACATACATACATACACATATATATATCAACGAGACACGGTTTCATGGTAAACAACTGATAATCCCTGAAAAAATATTAGAACTAGTGTGAATTTTTGACAACAAATTGATTCATTGATTGCAGAAAATTAATTGCCTTACTGACAATAATTTTCTAAACTAAAAAAGGACTAAAAAAAAATTTCTCATATAATTTAAAAATAAAATACATGTGGAATATGTTTTAAACCAAATTACAACACGAAATTATTAAAATGAACAAGTGTTTATTTTTAAGATATATATTTCAGAGTAAAATTTCCTTGTCAGTATTATATATATATATAATTTTTTTTTCTTGAATATAAAAGATTGACGATGGAGTTTTACTCCGAAATATATATATCTTGAAAATGAACACTTGTTTATTTTTATAATTTTGCGTTGTAATTTGGCTTCAAACATATTCCATACATATTTTATTTTAAAATTCAAATTTCAGTCAACGCTTCTAACACGGATAAAAGAAAAAAAAACTACCCTGATATATATATATATATATATGATGAGAATAATGGAAATAGTATTCTGATGTAATAAAGAGATAAAAAAAGGAACAAACCAAGTTATGTGTTCATCAACGTTTTGTCTTTATTGCATCTTCATCCAGAGGAAGTCTCATAATAAAGACAAAACGTTGATAAACACATAACTTGGTTTGTTCCTTTTTTCTCTCTCTCTCTCTCTCTCTATATATATATATATATATATATAGAGAGAGAGAGAGATGTGGTGCATTTCCTTAACGTTATCTTCAATCTGATAAAAAAAAATCATATGAACCATATGATGCTAACAAAGAAATCTTCGATTCCCATAAAAACTTTTATAATAAAGCCCTTAAAGATAGTGGATATAAAAACACTCAAATAGAGTATACCAAGACATTATCAAATAACTAACAACAGGAAAAGGAAAATCATTTGGTTCATCCCTCCTATTACCTTCTAGTTAAAACAAATATAGTAAAACAATTTCTCAATCTAATCGAAGTACATTTTCCAACAGGGAACATCCTCCATAAGATTTAACAAAAACACTCTCAAACTAAGTTATAGTTGTAGCGATAACCTTGAAAAAAATTATCAAAAACCACAATAGTAAAATATTAAATAGCAACCAAGAGGCAAATATATCTAAATTCAATACTAGATCTTGTAATTGTTTAAACAAGCCTGAATGCCCACTTGCACGCAATTGCTTAGTCAAACCTGTTGTATACAAAGTAACAATCACTACTGAAGAAAATCCCGATATAAGTAAATATTATATTGGCATGGCTGATAAAAAGTTTAAGTGTATTATAAAAGCAAAATAAAATGCTCATTACTTGTTACATAAACAATTGAGTGTCGAACACTGTGAACGTCTGATTTTCTAAGTTCATTATCGTGGTCGTGGTAAGAGTTGAGCGCGGCTCACTTCTTCTGTCAATACAAAATTCGACACGTTCAGCCTCTTCATTCAGAAACTTCTCTACTGCTTTACGTGACGTCAGTCATCTTGCAACTGTCAGTCTGTTAGCTCGACGTTCCGATCTCAGCAAACAAAAAAAGGAAGATCACACAACTTCACAACTTGCCATGTTTATATACCAATTTGCCAGCGCCAGTTAGAGATTGATTTTCAATTCATACGTATCAAGTGTTTGAACCGGTCAATTATCGGTGTCAGATTAAAAAAAAGGGATAAGCTCCTTAAAAAAAAAAAAATGAAACCTCTATTACCTGTGGGCACTATAAATCTCGTCTTATTTGATTTCTTTCGTAACTTTGAACTATCTTTATCTTAAATGCTTTTTCATTCTTACCCTCTTAGGAAGTATATAACACGCGTAATTTTGTCTGGATCATTTGTCAATTTGCAATGTGGGTCTTGTTGCACACCATTGCCTCTCCTCTTATTACCTTCTAATTTACTATCTCTTACCTTTTTGTCTTTCTTAGCTTA